>NW_015090865.1:3130574-3276245 GCF_001431845.1 Calidris pugnax | reverse complement strand
GGGCCCCCAACACCGCCCGGCCCTTCTCTTACGGCTGTCTGTGTATCTGTAAGGTGCTCCCGCTGGTAAAGACCTGATGTCTGCACCGCCACAGCCACCCGGTTCGGGCTTTCCTGAAGGTCTGTGCGATACCCATGAACGGGCGAAGGCTCCGCAGCCGCCTGGGATCCCCCCGGTGTCCCCCGCACAGCTCCTGGTGGCTTGCACCAACAAGGGCTGCCTCCTCCCTAAAGATAGAAGGCTGCAGTTGTGCTAGTTACCTTTTTTGTTCTTTTTGGAGTTAGTTTTGGGACGTTTAATTCACTAAGTCGTAAAGCGCTCCTCTGAAATCCTGCTGTTTAAGACTACAGGAGGAGTTAAGGCAGGTGAAGCTTTTCTGTACCTTTTAATCTTTTTTGGACAACAGATCTGCTCTTCAGTCTCTTCAGCAGGTCTCTTTTAGCCGATTTTTATCAGATCTCTTGTCTCTTTGACACTTTTCACACTTTTAAGAACAAGAGAGAAAGTGGAGAAAAAAAAAAGAAGGATTTGTTTTCCCCTTCAGTACTTGCTTCCATGCTTTGCCAGGGCAATTAAAGCAATGTCTTCTTTTTTGTTTTTAAGTCATTACATGACACATCTGCTGCTTAATTAGCTAAATAAAACAGCCGACTCAGAGCCAAAGGGAAGATGTGTGAATAACGTACTGAACCTCAAAAGCTTCTCTAGTAGATAATGTACGTACACATACAAATCCTTTTTTACATATGTATCCGATAAGATTCAATACAAGTTGCATAAAAGCATTAAAACTGCTATATCACATTAGAAATGTGTTCCAGTCAGTTTTGTTTCTTATCTGAATATTTACTGATATAGAGTATTTCAACTAAAGAAAAAAAAGGACTTTATACAGCGATGTCACAACTAATTTATTTTATTTTTCTAGCGAAACTGAAAAGGTTACTTTATACAGAAAGTACCTTAAGTTTGAATGCCCTGCAGCCTCCTGTAGAATTAAGGTAGGGAGTTGAACAGAATTGTTTTATTTTTCTATGTCTTTTTAATCACTTAATTGACTAAATTGCCTTGCTCTTAGTCAAATTGTTGTTTTTATACAGTTCATCACTTCATATAAATACTTAAGTCTGTTAGATGATACTTTGTCTTGAGAGCAGAGTTCTCCTTTTAACTTTGTATCACAGGTCTCTTTTTATGAAGACTTGATATTTATATGAGAGAGATAATATAGTCTTAGGGGAAGAAAACTTTATAAACCAGGGAAACTGCAGATAGTCAACAATGGCTACGTATTTAAAACTGCTAACTCTGATGTGGTTAAATAACCTTATGAGAATCTGTGTGGCCACTGCTCGTAAGCATTTAGAACATTGAGGCCTGATTTATCTTTGGGTCATGCAGGCATCTCTGTTCCAGTCAGAATTTTATGAAGTGCAAGAAGAAGTCGGGTTAATTTCTCTGGAAAATAGTTCAGCATCGTTTTTCCCAAGTCTCGAAGAATAATGCAGTGTCTTATACATACAAAGCAAACACAAAACTGTTTTTTTTCTAACCAACATTTTTTTTTTCCTTCCTGCAATAGCTGCTCTCCATTGGTGAGAAACAAAGAGTACTCATCAGTAAAATAATTGTACAAGTGAAAACGGTGTCTGCAAAACTAGCAACTGATTTTCCTTCACTAAGCTCAAGCATAGACCTAGACAGAGTGCAAACTATAATGGAATCCATGGGATCTAAGTTGTCTCCAGGTGCTCAGCAACTCATGGACTTGGTCCGTTCTCAGCAGAAGGTAAGTCCCCGTGCTTTTCTGTAAACAGAAATAGTACTGATCTGTGGCTTTTTGTGACAGTTAAGCATGTTCTGAAATTATTTGGTGAAAAAGATTTTTGATTTTTCTTTTCTTAACATGCACTTTCTGCCATTTTAATACTGGTTTAACTATTTGCACCTTTAAATGAGCGTAGTGAAGATTGTATACTATACTTAAGGAGTCACTGCGTGTGCACCAAGTCCAGAGTTAAGAACCCTATATTATTTTTCTGGGATCTAAGTTGTCTCCAGGTGCTCAGCAACTCATGGACTTGGTCCGTTCTCAGCAGAAGGTAAGTCCCCGTGCTTTTCTGTAAACAGAAATAGTACTGATCTGTGGCTTTTCGTGACAGTTAAGCATGTTCTGAAATTATTTGGTGAAAAAGATTTTTGATTTTTCTTTTCTTAACATGCACTTTCTGCCATTTTAATACTGGTTTAGCTAATTACACCTTTAAATGAGCGTAGTGAAGATTGTATACTCAAGGAGTCACTGTGCATGCACCAAGTCCAGAGTTAAGAACCCTGTATTATTTTTAAACTTCATTGCCACCCTGCTCTCCTTTTGTTTGTTTCCATTGTTGCTGATTGTCAGGGATGGTGGGCATGTTCCCTGTAATGACATCACACTAGTAGAATGTTGAGTTATAAAGTGTTTATTGTTATTATTGTATAATTTCCAGTATATTTTAATACTTAATTATTAATCGTATTGTTTTTCTTCCCACCAGAACAGTTTACCTCTTGGAGACAAACTTAATTGGATCTTTGGGAAAAATTCAGACCTGGGAGATGACCATGTGATGGATGGATCCCGCGGTGCAGCTATTCAGACATCACTAGATCAATCAGCCAGTGAACCTTTGTCTGTTAAAAATCATTTGAAAAGTGAAACTATATATGACGACTTAAAAATAAGTCGTGACCTGGACAGGCAGGTACCTGAAAGAGGGGATACTTCTGATTCTGAAAGACTTACTGCCCAGCAAAATACAGTCGACCTCAGAAATTATTTCAAAGTCATGGGATCTTTGCATGCACAGGAGCAAGTGAGCGAAACCCCAAACGTAGCTAATCCACAGGTGCTTCTTCCTTTTCTTCAAAACTTGTGCAGTCAGGTAAATCATCTGCGGCTCAGAGATGGCGATAGGCATTTTGGTAAAAATGCAGCAGCTAAAGAGGAAAGCCTTCAGAGCGTTGGGTAAGTTGAATTTGGTGCACTTACTAAAGTAGTAGTTTTACTGTATTTATTGACAAGTTTAAAGCATAAACAGAATACATAATGGAAGCATTTTATTCTCATTGAATGCAATAGTGACTCTTAAGTGGAAGCATAAACAGAATACATAATGGAAGCATTCTCATTAACTGCAATAGTGACTCTTAAGTGATTTTGAATGCTGTGTGGTGATGAACATGATTACAGTTTTTCAGATGAGCTGCTTGAATATGCAGTCTTTTTCAGAAGAAATCACAGAATCATTTGTGGTTACTAAACTGTATCTTTTGCCTCAATTTCACCTTTCATGATTTAAAAAAAAAAAGTATGGTCTTTCTTCAATTTAATTTAGTTTGTCTTACTCCTCCATTACTACATTTCAATTTTGACTACTTCTGCCTCCTGAATTCTTTCTGTTCCAGTGTATCTCACCCCACCAATCTTTCCTGTTTCTCCTCGTTTGTTGGCATTTACAGTGCAAGATTCCTAGCAGCAGTAGTAGCGTGCCCAGTTTGAGACCTAGGGAATGGTAGGGGGAATGGGGAGAGGTAGGAATGTTGTGTAGGAATCAGGGTCCTAATAGAGCCTGATTATCTCCAGCTCTTGGGAAAGTGCAGTATTTTTAAAGAATGCAGATGCAAAAATGAAGAATTGCATAGTTTGTATAACTCTTGAAACACTTTGGCTGAAAAGAATAAAGCCTGCCATACCGACAGAATTTGAACATTGTGTACACTGTTGTGTGGGATTTGTTATACATAACAGAGCTGTCTAATGCATAAGGTTGAAAGAAGATGACTATATCCCCTAGTATGTTTAGAAAAAAAATCTGATATTTAAAATGTGGCAGAAAGGCTAAAAACCTAATACCTTCCAAAGCTTATTATCTAATAAATGAGATTTTTACGTTTCAAAGAAGTTCAAATGCCCAGATCTCTATCATGCCCCTTGTCATTAAGAAATTGGTTATACTTATTTTTCTATTTTCTCTTTTCACAGAGTAGAACAACAGCCTATTTGTTCCTATTTGGAAAAGATCATCTCCAAAAATATGGATCTGATGGAGAAAAAACTAATGGACTATATTGATCGCCAAATCCAGGCTCTTCAGACACATATAGATAATAAAATGGTTCTCTTAATGGACTTGGTTCAGAACTCAAAGCCAAACAAAATCTCTCAAGCTCACTATGACTCTAACGAAGGGTTCTCTAATGGAGAGAGGTAGATGTATGTAGATATAGGACTTCAGTGTAAGTGCTTTAAGGGCAATTATACTTTACAGAGCTTAGTATTTATGGAGTTATAACTGTAAAGAACCTCAGTGTTGTTGACTTGCATTTTTGTTACTGTAATTCTCTCCACTATTGTACACAGTTGTTAGTTTTATGAAAGATCTTAAAAATGTGTGTTTTTTCCTAAATATAAGAGTTTTGTATGCCTTTTGTGGCTTATTTATTTAAAGAGCATTGCTAAAAGCTGTATGAAATGCCGTTTCCCACTTTCAGTTTGAAAATGGAGAAGTACTCTAAATAAACTGAATTACAGCTTATCTTTTACCTGCATGTAATCGCTTCACTGTTTTGTCTTGATTTTTTTTGATGTGCAGTGTGTAACCACCGGAACAAAATGTAGTTTCTTTGGGCTTTTGGTTTATTTCAATGGCACTGGTGTTGACGACGTCTGTTACTCCTATAAGAGGAAGGGTAGTACTGGTGTTGCCTCAACTCAGACTGTTCAGGGAGTCAGGTCCAGAGAGTTCACTTGGACTGGGTTTTTTGAAAGCGTTGCTGGTTTTACAGACACCTAAGATAGCAACTGGCTCCTTAAGTGGTAGCTAAAACAAGACTGTCATAATTTTTTCCCCTCTTACATTAATTGAGCCATGCAGGAACAACTGAAATGAAAGTATATTTAGCAGACTTGTTTTTAATCTGTGTTTCATTATCCTAAGAAATGTAAGTTCTTCATTTGTGGTCCCTCTCAAGGAGGATCCTACAGCAGATCCTACCCCAGCATGTTCTATTTCACCAACTTTACACCGGAGAAGTAGCCTTACTGCATCATATTTACTTCAACCTGTTGGGATCGGTTCTACTGTCATTTGGGGAGGTAGGAATGGGACTTGAAGTCCCTTTTTTGTGGAATGTCAGGCTTCAGACTTCATTCTTTTTATTGCTCTTTGAATTCTGGGGTGCACAGTTTAACTTGGACTGTATGGGGACTTGGTTGGGCACACAGACGTTGGTTGTATTTGCTGTCTTCAATTCTGTTGAGCAAAAGCTATCGATGGGGAAGCAAGTGTTGACTCAACAAGCCAAGTGTTGGCACTTACAATACAGTAACTTTATCTAGTCTATCTAATATTTTCTTTTTCTCCAGTAAAACTGATGTCTTTCGAAGACTGTCAGATCTTGATGGTAGCAGTCCAAAGTAGATTTTTAAAGAGAGGATAATTTGAACAGATGTCTTGCAGTTGTCTCTCAGCTTAACTCATGCCAGGTGCAGCTTCAAAGTGATTCAAAAAGATAGAAATAGAATTTATTCTTTTTTAAGAAAAAAGGACCTAAATTGTCTTGTACTTTACAAGTCACTTTACACCTGTAAAGTTAGTTTAGATGTTTTTTAAGAAACACCCTGAGGTAGGCACATACATTTACAACTAAGTATTTAAGATAAGATTACTAGGCTGAGAGGTTTTGTTTAATTACAAGTTAAAATATGTTTCCAAGTGTATATTCCAAGGTGTTCGTTTATTGATTTTATTTTTTGTTGTTATATTTTTTGGTTGGTTTGGGTTTTTTACCTCTCCCCTCTTTGGGTGACAAATTTGAATAGAAGTTGACACAAGTTCAAAATATCCTGAAGTAGTTAATATGAGGTCTGGATTTTTTGGTAGCCGTATCCTGCCTGACGTTTGTGATATTTTAGTATCACAGCTACCACAATGATAATATTTGAAATTAAAGCCACAAATGAAAGAGTGTAGAAGCTGTATTGTTGCAGGTTCGATCTTTCTTCGACGTCTGCTTTAGTGAGGGATTCTGTGTGGAGAAAGAACAAAAGTGGGATGTTTAAAGTTTTGAAGATTAAAAACATGAAGGTTAAAAAAGCATTTCTTCAGATATTTTGGTCCTGAGGAGTTGACCCACACTGATTGCAGATTCTGAATCTGGAGTAATTGGTAATAAAATAATCAGTTTTGAAGATTAAAAACATGAAGGTTAAATAAGCATTTCTTCAGATAGTTTGGTCCTGAGGAGTTGACCCACACCGATTGCAAATCCTGAATCTGGAGTAATTGGTAATAAATAATTGTGCAGAAGAGCATCACGATGTTAACAAATACTTTGGTATCACTGAAGCCAAGTTCCTGCCAAGGATTATCTTCACACCTGGACAGATGGGGGACATACTGCTGAAGCAAAACTGGGCAAAAGACAAATTGTGGTTCTAACCCTCTGCCTTTTAATGATCCTTTAGCTGGTCTGTGGCAAAACTCATTATTTTTCTGTAAATCATGAAACATACTATGAGAATCGATCTGTTTTTTATAATACTTTGAGTGTGATCTGTTTGCACTTGAATCCTTTTCACATTATGCATGTGTGCAGTTTCTAGTGTATGGATGCCAAATCTTTCACTATTGAATGGGAACACGTATAAAATGCTGCTGGAGTTCAGAGAGGTTAATAATTATTTTTTAAAAGGGAGAAAATGTTTATTGCTATTAAGAGCATGATTAATGCTAAATACTTCTTAGATCTGACACCTGAAAGCATGTGGCAGGATGTGCTTTCCTCAGGTGAAGCTTTGTGCTTAATAAAAGTTAGAAGTCTGGGTGTAGGGGGAGTAACAATACAAACCCTTTGGAGGAGCTTTTGCTGTATTTTGCCATCTGTTGTACATTAGCTCTCAGTGCTCCTCTACACCTCTATAGAGTAGATTGCAAATTGTGCTAGAGAGCATGGCAGATTGGGGCATTAAGGCTTAGTTGTCTCTTAAATAGCATTGCAGCTTTAATTTAAAAGCATTTTGATTTCTGCTCCGGTGGCTGTCCTTGTCATATTTTGGTTCTAATAGGCAATATGTCCAGCCTGAGGGTCTAACCTGGCCTCTGGGGTAAGTCATCTGTGTTTATCACCTGGCATAGCTTTTCTGTCGTACCAACAAATATAAAAATGAGTGAAATAGAGTGGACTGTTAGAACACACAAAAGGTTGTAACAAAGCCTGACGTGGTTTGGAATGTGCTCTTCAATTAGTCTGTGGCTTTGAGGAATGAGCCCTGGTCCCTGTGTGTGCCTCATCAAAAAAATAACATGTTTGAAAATCTGAAATCTCTTGCCATTTATAACTTTTTCTGATGCTAATTTTGTAACTTTTTCTACTTCAAAGAACACAACCATCCTCCTCCAGAAGCCCATCAGTCTGTCCGTTTGAGAAGTACTTCTCTGATCTCACAAAACACAAACTTTCATTGAACCTGGTTCAATGAAACTTTCATGCCACGCTGGTTTTGAAACCATGTAATTCACTTATTTCATAGTGGAACAAAGGGAACAAGATTTGCACAAAGGAAGAGCTTAATCAGGTTCTTAATTTACGTATTCCTCTTACCTGAGTGATCAGCAGACCTGAGATTTCTTTTCAGGCGGATGGGACCTACTATGGTATTAGTTTTCCAGATGTAGGAAGAAATGGCTCTTTTTTGCCTGGAGATGCAGCCTTCGGTGCAGCGAGAGTTTGGGTTTTTGCTGTCACAAATCAAAATATCACACTGGAGATAAACTGATGGGGAGCTCTGCAGGAACCTGAAGGCGCTGAATGTGAATCGTCCGTAGTGTTCAAGTGGTGGGTATGTTACCACAGTGTCGTCTTTATTGCACCTGCAACAGAATTTACAGGGCTGTTAAAGTAGTCCATGTACAATAATAATTTTTGCTAACTATTCTTAACTGTAATTGCAATATTATAACTAATAGCATAACTAGGGCATTATTTTTACATGTGGGCATATATTTTTTTCCTCTCCCCGCTGCAGTGCAGTGCCTGTTTTTCCTAGTTCTGTTCATGTAATGTTTTTAAATTTCTATGAAATTTAGTTTTCAACCACAATCTACTCAAGAAAAGTGGGAAAGAAACAGGAGAACTGTGGTTGACGTTTAGATTATGTTTCCTCACGCTTTAGGAGACAATCATAAAATAATTGAGAGTCTTACCCGCTTCTGATTAAGTCATACGTTGGGGATCTGAACTCGGGCTGAGGAGATGCTATACAGGTGTCGACAAACACCAAAAGATTCGGGTCAGTGGAATGAAGAGTGACTTGAGCAAAAAGAGTTTGGTTCAAGTCTACGTAATAGGGGGACTGAAGCACAGGCTTGGAGAAGGAGTTGGAGTCGTAGAAGGACATGCTGACGTTGTATCTGCCCACGGCGGTGGTGTTCTGGATGATATCGTTTTTCGTTACGTAAATGACTTCTAAGGTGGAATTGTTTTCCATTTTGCATTTGGCAATAATCTGTGTGCTCTTTTGGCGGGTGATGATGTTGCCGGTCGGGGAGAGAGAGATGATGTTGGTGTAAGTGATGCTGTGACCGTCGTCCTGTGGAAGGAAGGGTGTGAAGTGCTCAGTTGCCGTTGTGTGAGGCGTGCAGTCGAAAGCAGTTGGACTAACATTAGAGAGCTGCCCAGCTGCATTCATGGGAGGCTCAAGGTACCCATGAAATGTGAAATAAGTTGTGACCAGGAAACAATTATCAACCCTCCTCCTGGTTTTTCAAAGCACTGAGCCACCCTGTGCGGTGAAGAGGTTAAGGAAGGTGGCACGGAGTGTGGAAAGTACCAAAGTTATACTTGAGTCACCTTTATCAAAACAATGCTATGAACTAGGTCTTGGGAAACTCCACATCTTAGGGATTTTGCCCTTTCCTTGTGACTCCGGGGTCAGTGCCAGCCGTGTCACTTGCAGGGAATGTTTGAGTTACATACCTAACGTTGTGCTACTCTGATAACCTGGCTTGGAGAGGGAATTTGGCATTAATTTGTGTGGATTCTCCTGGGCTTCCTTTGAAAAGCTCATGAATCATCAGGTTCTTGAAGAGGAAAAATTGTTCTTAATGCTTCAAGACTGGAAATGTACGATGGGATGAACTAAGTGAAACTAAATCAGCTTATTCAGATGCTATTCATAAACTGCTTTTACAAGCTCTTATCATTCATAAGCACAGAATTATAGATAACCTATTGTTAGCTCGTTCACAGAGCTTTTCTCTCCTCCCTTTACCTTTTTAGTTGTTCCACAGCTGGCCAAGGGGAAGGAAAAAGTCACCAAATCTGTTACAAGGGGGCTGCAAGACGGATCACTCATCTGTAGGTGGGTTTCATTATAACCAAGGGAGGCCAGGTAAGACTTGCTCAAAACAATTGTCATGCTGTCTGAAGTGCACGTAAGGAATGCTGCAGTTGAAAGAGAAATTAAAAACAAAAACCAAAACATATTAGCACAAACTGCTTTCATTTCTTGCTTGATCTAGATCCTTGAACTTGTTGCACGGTTCTTGATTTGTCCTGCTCTGAAATGGCTGATGTGCATTTGAGGCCATGCAGAAGTCGGGACAAAAATGTCATCATTATTTGACCATGTCAAACTCATGCTGATGGTTTAATTTTAAATTCAGTAACACAGATTGAATTGCAGCCTTTGCCAAAGAGCAAGGGAATCAAAGTGCTGGTGCAGAATGGTGGGTGGGAAAATTGATTTATGGCACCTATCAAGGCTTTAGGCTTTTATTAACCCTTTTCTCCTTGGTTAATGATGGGCACCCAAATATATCGAACCAATAAGGAAAATGGTCCAGCTCTGAGGACAAAAAATTCCAACACACTTGACCCTGTTTGACTGACCAGTGCAGACCATTTTCCTTAGTGTCTTGGGGAACAAAACCAGTAAAATTAACCAGTCATTAAAAGTTTATTTTTACGTTTCTAGGATGATAACTGCCTGCTTTGTCCAAAGGAAGGAAAGACTCAGATTTTTCATTGGTGCTGGCCAGAAAAAGGACCAAAAAGTGCAAGAAGAGGCTTTTGCAGATGGGTCAGGTAATAAGTTATGCTTTATAGGTGAGACTAATGTGGATTTTTGTATGCGAAGAGGGTAATGGCTACCAATGAAAAGGCTTAAATCCTTAGTATCAACCACCAGTTCTTGTTGATATTTTTAAGGGAAGAATCATGGGTGAGAACAAGAAACAGCATCCTATTCATGTGGCCAGTGAACTTACTGTCGGGCTCCACGGGGGCGGGCAGCGGCACGCTGGTGTACTGAGCAGAGAATCCTTTGTAGGAGTTGGCGTAGTCTGTGAACAGCACAACTGTCATCTCGTTCGAAGAAGATTCAAATTTGGGCTGGGTGCGACCACACACTTTTCCTATTAAGTTGGTGTTCGTGGTAGGGCCATCGTAGACCGCCATGAAGTCAAATTGGCAGTTTCTGTCTAGTTCCAGGCTGTAGACAGAGGAAAAATAATTAAAGGGACTGGGAGTATAGAGAACATTGCTTGTACTGGATAGAGGATCCAGTGCAGATAAAATGTCTGATGAATTACAGTCAATTGAAATAAAAGAATAGAGTAAAACAACACATAAATAGATGTTATTAAAACCAAATAAAGCATGGAAAATCTTTAAGGCAAGAAATATGTAGGAGTGTGATTCTGCTTCCATTGAAATAACAAACATTTTGCTCTTGCATATATAGATATATGAAAAAGTAATCATCTATCTTAAAGAGCTTTTAAAGTTTAGTGTTGACTTATGCAGGTCTCTTGTGTCTGTCACCAGAGGAAGGCTCTTGCCATTTTATCAGTCGACGTGAGAGCTTATCTCAGTGCTCGCTGCCCTGGATGTAAAGCACCAGCTGTCCTGCGGTGGAGACCTCCAGAACATCTCTGGTCCTGCATCAGCAGATGGATCCTGGCTGGGACTGTGCAAAATTCTTCATCTCAGAGGGCTGTGATCAAGGTGATGACTGCATCAGCAGATGGATCCTGGCTGGGACTGGTGAGAACATTTTCCCCACTGTGCAAATTCTTCATCTCAGAGGACTGTGATCAAGGTGATGATTTCCTATAGAACCCTATACATTCCATACTGAATTCTTGCACAGGTGCTGCAGTCTGAATGTCTCAATTAGTGTTCTGGAAGATACTACCCTTTGAATTCCATTGGTCTTGAGACTTTCCTCAGTGTCTACTGATGTAGGGAAAGGCAAAAAAGGGCTACCAGACCACTACGTGTGGGGCATCAACCCGGTCCATGCCAGTTTGGGTTCCTTTTGCCAATGCAGCCACTAGCATTTGTACTTGGGAGTACTTAAGCCAGTGCTGCACTGTCTTCTTTGCCCAATGGCCAGCAATGCTGAGGAAGATGTACTTTGGGTGACACTTGCTTTATTCTTCTTTTGAGCCTCAGCTCTAAATTGCAATTCCAGTGCACCGTGATGGGTTTAAACACATTCCTTATGCACCAAAACCTTTATTTTTACTGATGGCTTTAAATTCAGATCATTCAGGGTAGTTTTAAAATGGACCTACACCTCAGAGATCATTCAGGGTAGTTTTAAAATGGACCTGCACCTCATGGCTGGTCACCTGAAGAGCTGTCTGTGTTTCACTGACTGGCACTGCAGGAGCTATAGGGTAATGTATAGCGAGGTGAAGCACACTGTGATTACTCTGTCATAAAAGTCAGCGCGGCGTGTTTGTTCTCAAAGTGTATAGATATTCTAAAAGTTTGAAAGCACTTGTGCTTCCTGGGTTTAAAGTTACGCCTTTAAACAAAATGAAAAAAAGAGAAATAGAGCATTAGGGCATTTACTCACAAAAAATCCTTAAACTGTAAGTTTATCTTTGAGTTTTTTTCTGTTTGTATGTGCCAGACACAGTATGTAAATTCAGGATAACGTGATGGGTAGTTTGGGCTGGTAAATGTACCATTGGGACCAGTTAATTGTCCGCCACAATTTTCCAGTCCTGAAAAGAAGAGTAGATGCATTGTTAACATAATGGTATATATAACGAACCATTAAAAAATAAACTAAAGATCTAAAGTTATGTAAGTAACAGGATTGTTTTTTCAGGATTCCATTCCTTTGGGAATTGATTAAAGGTCAGGTGGATATTACAGAATGAAGCCTATTGTCACTATGGTGTATCTGCAAGGCACAGTTGGTGACATCTGAGATGGCTGTAGATGAATTAGCTTTGATACTGTCAGCAATTTAGTTATCTATATTTCGGATAAGTTAGATGACATATCAGAAAAACTGGTAATGAAAATGCTATACCAACCAAAAGAAACCCTGAGAGACTTTGTAATAGAGAAAACTATGAGGCCTTGGTCATGATCTATATAGAAGTGCAAAATCTTCAAGTTTGAGAGAGATTTTATGGTAGACAAAGGAAAAAATAAAATCAAGTCAGTGGAAACCTCAGAAAGGCAAACGCAGACTAGAAATAGGACACAACTTTTCAGCAGCACAGTTAAACACTGGAGCAGCATAAACTAGGACATGGTAAAATTGAAGCTTTTAGGAGCTTAATACCATGGCACTCAGATCAGCAAAGGATCTGGTCCCAAGCTAAGACTGATTTTGTCCAAGCTATTCTTAACTGTTAAGGAAAAAAAGTAAAGAGCTTGTTGAATGAAACCCCTTACTGACTTCTGTGACCTGTACTCAGCAGAAGTTCTGACTAGATGGTCTTGTTCTGGGTAAATGCCGTATTTGCAAACTGTCTAAACTTAGTGAAAGCCTGTAAGTAGAAGTGGAGTCCCCATTAACACCTTCTTTGCAATCATTTTTTCTTAGTAAAAATGACATTTTTTAGGCTCTCCAGCAAGTGCACTATCGTTTTGCTGCCTCCGTCCTTCCACTGATTTTTTCCCCCACACCATTCTCTAGGGGCTGAAGGGCTGAGTGAAACTGATTAAAGATTCTGTTAGTGTCTGATTGTTATCCTAAACTTTCCCTTAATGGGAAAGTTCCTTTTAATGGTGCAATTCAAATGGTATTTAATGGCTGCATTAAGTTCCGACTTACTTGTTTCTGGTGAAAAGTAGTAGTAGAAGGCAAAGAAGTATCGTGAGAAATCCACTGAGTTTGTTGTTATGAGAAAAGTTAAAGTCTCTGAAGATGATTCAAGTACCGGGATTGCATCGGTGTCATTACATACTTGTCCAAGAAGAGGTGAATCAGTTGAGGGACCATCATATATTTTAATACTTTCTGTTTCACAGCTTGAAGAAGGAGCAAAACTGTTGAAAAAACACAGAGAGAACTACCTAAGCTCACTGATAGATATACGGGCCCTGTAGAGTCCACAACACAGATTCAATACAGAGAAATATTTGGAGGCAATATTTTTCTGTGCTGTACTCGAATGGAATAGAATGATATCAAAGCATCTGGAAGAAATACTTACTTAAAATGGGAGAAAGCGAGCCTAATTGTTTGATTTGTGTTCCTCTGAATTTGCCAGACGCAGTTTGCATTTGCATTTAGTTCAATCTTTAGTGCTTTGCTTTCCTCCTGGAGTGAAGCACCACAGCGAGGTCCACCTGCTGGAGAACAGCAGCAACAAAAACCAGCTTGTGAGGATCTCTCTCAAGTTTTCTCTTGCAATGTTTTATCTGCCACGATGCAAAGACTCTGGACTCAAAAGTCCATCGTGGAGCAGACATGCAAAATGTTGTGCTATTTTTTTTCTCGTTTATATTACAAAATAATCAAATAGTATGAGAATATTAAAAACTGTTTTTTATCCTCGTTTTCCTAGCAGCAAAGGGGAGCAAGGGCAGCACTTATCACAGATGAAGAATGGAAAACTGGAAATGCCAAATGATATAGGACACCTCAGCAACTCTCTTCTGCAAGGTTGGCCACCACAAGCATCTCAAGCCTCCTATCTTCCCTCCTAAAGTTCCTAAAGACCGTTGAATCCAGTTCTAAGTCTCAACTCTTGACTTATAAGCATTTGGGAACCTACTCCCAGGGCAGGGAATCAAAAAGGCTCTTCAACTCTCTTCTGCAAGGTTGGCCACCACAAGCACCTCAAGCCTCCTGTCTTCCCTCCTAAAGTTCCTAAAGATCGTTAAATCTAGTTCTAAGTCTCAACTCTTTACTTATAAGCATTTGGGAACCTGCTCCCAGGGCAGGAATCAAAAAGGCTCTTCAGATTTGAGCTTCTAGAGGACTATGTGAGGATTACTGTTGTGATCCTCCGTCTCTGAAAGGATACTGCTAAGGAGGAAAAGCTTCAGGGAATGGCAACAAAGATGATGAAAAGTTTGGAACAGCTTCCAGACAAGGAGTAAGTAAATGGACTGAAGCATTTCAGGTAAGAAAAGATATAATTACCAGGGAAAGGAGGTGCTAGAGGTCTATACGTTTATGAAGAGGGTTCATATGAGGCAGGTATGGTTCAGGATGTGTGGGGCTAGCTGACTCGGACTCAGTTCTCTTTTGAATAAACACAGACCAACCATTGTTGACATCACTAATGTCACTTACTATGTTAATAAGTTATGAAGTAGTAGGTAATGATCATTGTCTAGGAAACTTTACAAAAAGTTTATAATCCAATAGGAACATAAAATCTCCTTACTAGTGTAATATTAATCTAAAAATAATGGTCTAAAACAGCAGGAGGAATTTCTTATGTAGTGTATGCGGTCTCAGATTAAAAGTTCAGGCTTTCTGGTGAGCTCCAGAGGGTAAAGAAAGCTTTAGGAGAGGCTTCTTTTCCCATCACATGTGAAACCTCCTAATTGTAAGAGCATTTCAAGGTCAGCTTTTCCCTCCCCTCCCTCTGCATCCCTCTGGATCCTTCTGTAGCCAGGCACCACTAGAGCAGCAATACTTCATTATCCTGCAGTAGCTACCTGCTGTTCATCAGGTAAATTGCTAATTTGAGCACAGAATGCTGATCCCAAATTGAGCAACAAATGACTATCTATTGCTTCTGGTTTAACAGAGGAAAAATAAGCAAATCTCTTTTAAATTGAGTCACTTCATTCCTGTTACTTCAACATAGTATTAATTTATAAATAAAAATTTCCATTCCAGAATAAAATATCATAAAAACCAAGATCTAAAGTTAAGAATTTCCCATAGGGAGTCATATATTACTATATATATATATTTTGTTATTTCATATTTTTAATATTTGTTGGCACATTGAGGTGTTACTACCATGAAACAGATATTAAAATAAGATGCAGTTTTAGAGGTATGTTTACCATTTTTCCCTTCGGTTGCCTATAAAGTATCTATTGTGCAAAAATTAATAGAATTTCACAGATAATAAAAAAAAGGCTAGATTTCCATACCTGTGGATTCTATTGAGTTGTCTTGGGCGAGAGCTAAAGCAGCTACGAGAGGCAGGAGGAGGAACTGTCTGAGTGCCAGCATTTTGGTGGCAGCTGGGGAGATTAGGCTTTTCTAACTTTTATACCCCCTGCTATTTCATAATCATATTGTAGTACATGGTATCACAGAGGAAGGACTTAATCTCTCAGATATAAATGAGAAAGTAACAGGTGGGGTTTTTTTACCTTTTTTTTAAAACTTTTTTTTTAATATGTACTGCGTGGAGCAGGTTTGACTGTGCTTTTGTCAGCTCCTGTGGGTTCAAAGGACATTTTTTGGCTGATTTCATTGAGTGTCTGTTCAGATGTGGTGACAGGAGCAAGAATCATAGAGTCATAGAATGGTTTGGGTTGGAAGGGACCTTAAAGCTCATCAGTTCCACCCCCCTGCCCTGGGCAGGGACACCTCCCACCAGACCAGGTTGCTCCAAGCCCCCTCCAACCTGGCCTTGAACCCCTCCAGGGATGGGGCAGCCACAGCTTCTCTGGGCAACCTGGGCCAGGCTCTCACCACCCTCACAGCAAAGAATTTCTTCCTGAGATCTCATCTAAATCTCTCCTCTTTCAGTTTTAAACCATTTCCCTTGTCCTATTGCTACAATCCCTCATAACGGGTCCCTTCCCATCTCTCCTGGAGCCCCTTTAGGGACTGGAAGGCTGCTATAAATTCTCCCTTCTTTTCTCCAGGCTAAACACCCTCAACTCTCTCAGCCTGTCCTCATAGGAGAGGTGCTCCAGCCCTCTGAGCATCTTCGTAGTTTCCTCTGGACCCTCTCCAACACGTCCATGAAATATGTACTGCGTGGAGCAGGTTTGACTGTGCTTTTGTCAGCTCCTGTGGGTTCAAAGGACATTTTTTGGCTGATTTCATTGAGTGTCTGTTCAGATGTGGTGACAGGAGCAAGAATCATAGAGTCATAGAATGGTTTGGGTTGGAAGGGACCTTAAAGCTCATCAGTTCCACCCCCCTGCCCTGGGCAGGGACACCTCCCACCAGACCAGGTTGCTCCAAGCCCCATCCAGCCTGGCCTTGAACCCCTCCAGGGATGGGGCAGCCACAGCTTCTCGGGGCAACCTGGGCCAGGCTCTCACCACCCTCACAGCAAAGAATTTCTTCCTGAGATCTCATCTAAATCTCTCCTCTTTCAGTTTTAAACCGTTTCCCCTGTCCTATTGCTACAATCCCTCATAACGGGTTCCTCACCATCTCTCCTGGAGCCCCTTTAGGGACTGGAAGGCTGCTATAAATTCTCCCTTCTTTTCTCCAGGCTAAACACCCTCAACTCTCTCAGCCTGTCCTCATAGGAGAGGTGCTCCAGCCCTCTGAGCATCTTCGTAGTTTCCTCTGGACCCGCACCAACACGTCCATGACCTTCCTGTGCTGAAGACTCCAGAGCTGGATGCAGAACTCCAGGTAGGGTCTCACCAAAGCTGAGTAGACCCCACCTGGAATACTGTTTAGTATATTCTGGGAGGGATTCCCAGACTCCAGCAGTTGTTTTTTTTTGTTTTTCCCACTTTCATTTGTCACATTTCCTCCCAGCAAATCTCTAATGAGTATCTGTTCCAATATATTTACGCTGCTTTGTTTGTCTTTCCATAAGGACCAAAGCTCTTGAAATCCAGAGGGTTGTGTACAGCAGATCTGCCATCCTTAAAGCTTCGGGAGGTGGTGACAGTGCCAGTGCTGCAGATGTCCCCTTCCCCTGGCCTTGGTACCTGCTGGGGTTCACACAGGAGCAGAGGGCAGGTAGCCCACAGCTGTGCAAACAGGCCTTCGTTCAAGTTTATTAGAAGAACCAAATTGCAGCACAGACCTTCGTGAAACACATCCAGGTACTTCACTTTCATAGAAATATTATTTTTTTTTTGTACAAACCCATTTTTTTTCGGAAATACGATGCATCTGCAATGATCCTATATCTATAATCTCAGACCTTTGCTGCCTTTAAAACCACTCTCTGTGATTTTTTAACTCACTTTAAGGATTTTGAATGCAACTCTCTCCATCATGACAATGTATTTATACCACCTCTAAACACTGAATACATGTATAAAGACGTTGCATAGGACTTGAATTCCCTTTAGCTTCTGGAAATGCTAAATTTGCATTTACTCTGTGTAGCCTTTCATTTCTTGAACCCACGCACATACTTGCAAGGAATTTTTGGATGTGAATATCTGTTTTGTATGCATTTGATACGTGAACTGGTGTGTGGAGCCCTGCCAATCAGTGCTGTGTCCATCAGAAAAAAAAATACCTATGGCTATGACAGCTTGGTAATTTACTCTGGTAGTTATGGTTGGTGGGCAAACTGTTTGGAATTACTTATATATGAATGATTAGGAACTTTTCCTGGGCTGGAGTTGATATTAAGGGACTGGGACCCTGAGCAGTGGCCCAGTGTTTTTGGGGGGCTGGTAGCTACACCTGCACAGACAAGTCCTCACAAAAGTCCTTAAAGATGAGAAGAGCGTGGAAGGTGTTTTATGATTGCAGATCCTCAGAACAAATTAGTGTGCATTTTAGCACAAAGGAACAAGGATTCTGCTGTTGTGACACTGTAATTTACAGGCACTTTCTCCCACTGCCCGCAGCTGGGAGTGCAACAGCAGGGAAAATGTGATTTCAAGCACTTTAAGTCATTACCTGTGAGAAGCAGAGCAGCAGGGTTACGAGTGTGATGGAGTTTTGTATGAAGTAAGTAGGATTAGAAAATCCTCTGGCTCAGGATGGGCATTATGGTCCTGCAGGACGAGGACTTTGGCTGTGAATGTTCTCAGGCAATGCCAAGGTTTAACCACCAGGTAAGAGATTAGATCTGGAGCCTTCCTGGGAGACCTGCGTGGTGTTGGTGTTTGAGAGCTGGCTAAGTTATTTGTGGAGAAGCTGAGTTTCAGAATGACTATAGTCCCTGTTCTGAAAGGATGAAGCATAAAAGGAAAAGTTGCTGAAAAAAAGTGGGTTTTTTTAAATCTTGTGTGGCGCAGCCTCTAGACACCAGGCATCCTTGTTCAGTATGGGGCATCTCATCGTGAGTTTGAGTAATCTGCACGTACTCGCCATATGGAAACTGAATATTGGCCTTAAAGATGCTTTTCACACTCAGGCCAAATTCACCAGATTATCAAAATTTAATCTGTCTCTTTCCCTGAGGTGACTGCTGTAATCTTGTACAATTCTGCAGTTGACAAGATATTTTTCTCTATTATGAACTAAAACTATTAATTTTATATTTTTTTTCCACTGCCTTTCCAAGTAGGACAATTTAACATTATAGGGCAGAAACACTTTCTTGGCTCAAAGGGACATCATTTGAATAGATACTGATAGAAAAATTATGAAGTAAATGCTTTAATTAAGTAAATTTAGATGTAAATTTTTTTATAGTTCCAATCTCCAGTAATAAAACCCAATATATGGAAATATTATAATATCTTACAGAGATTCTCTCTCTGTACATGTGGAGTATTTTTTTCCAAATATTTTTGAGTTACTATTTAAGGTAATTGCTCTGGCATTTCTGGTTACAAGAGATGCTTATCCTTTGATTTCTGTCTCTTTGTGAGCTCAGCAAGTGGCTTTGTGACACGTGCATCTGTAAGGCAGGTTCATCTTCCTTAAGTGCTCAGCATTTGAGCGATTTGGTACAATGGGGAGAAGTGGAAGAACAACGTGCATCTGTAAGGCAGGTTCATCTTCCTGAAATGCTCAGTATTTGAGCGATTTGGTACAGATTTGGGGAGAAGTGGAAGAACTGTGGGAGGGAAACAAAGTCTTGATGAGAAAGATCAGGCAGCTGATACTCTGTTACAAAGATTTATTGTATTTACTAAAGTTTAGCGTTTTACAAGTCTGGAACATAGATCCAAAAGATCTGAAATTAAGGAACACAAGTACAATTGAGATTAATACCTTTAGATTTACACCCCCTAGTATAATGTGGTTCTAGAAATTAGGAGCAGATGTACGTGATCACTGGGTTGCACGTAAGTGATCAACGTAGTGTTACGGTTAGAAGCAGCATTATTGGGGCTGTTATTTTGAGACAATAATAATAATGACGCCGTCACTTGTGCTTCTTTTGCCTCTCCAGGAGTAGCCCTGGTAGTGGTGGTAGGGATAACTGTACGTGTTGCACGCCAATACGTTGCACCGTAGGCAACCTCGTGGGTATATGCCCCCTCGGAAATTGAACCGGACAATCCTTCTGCCTGGTAAGTAGTAGTTCCCACAGGCTGGGTCCCTTACACACCTGAGAAAATTAAAAAGGAAGAAAACTCCACATTATAATTGTCACCCAAAAATTGTGATGTGGTCACGAAGCCCGTTTGTCTCATTGGTTGCAAGAGACTTGCTTTCAGAAATGCCTGGCTGTAATGTTGATCAGAACCCACAGCACAGAACTCCTGAACATGGATGCAACTGTATGGAATTTAAATGTGTGTGTTGGTATAATATGTAGCACAACAGATATAAATACGTGTATGTAAATGTAAAAGTGTAAAGCACCTGGTGGAATTTTAAATATGTGGGGAAAAAGTTATTGTGTAGGCCTCTTACCTTTCCAAAGTTACTAGATTTTCTGAAGAGCTATGAAGAAACAATTCCATATCCTAAATTCCAAATCAACCCAAACCCCTTTGATCAGATGATACATCCTTTTCTAATTTTTTTATACAATATGTGAAATACCATCTGAGAATCTGTACCAATTCTTCTTCCCTGACAGAATATTATGGTGAAAAAAGAAATAATAAAGCCAACTAACAATACTGTCTGTTTTTTGTCCTAACAGCTACTTCTTTTAAAATCCTGCTGCTTTTTGCAACGCCCCTGGACAGCCAAAACAACACCAGCACCCCAGCCCCTCTGGCACCTCTTTGAGACCCTCCCAGCATCATTCTGGTGTCAGATCTCCAGTAAGACTGACTCCAGGGGCACCTGGGTCGACAGACAGGCAGCAGGAACGCTCCAGAAAGAGAGCTGTTTTGCAAAGTTTTGCTATGATTAGTAATCAGTAGCGTGAGTGTGAGTGAGTGATGAGTCAAATGGTGTTGCACCCCAACGTTGGAGGGGTGTCAGAACCCAGTGTGAAACCAGGGCCAGGGTGCCCCAGTTTGGCTGCGACACCTCACGCGGGTGAATAAGTATTTACCCTTGTAATCTTATATTTTGCATCCCAGGCCTCCTCGGTGAGCACAGGCCAGACAGGTATCTTAATAACGTCAGCCGCATGTATGGAGGCAGGTAGGTCAGGTGTGCTGCAGGAGAAGAGACTTCATGTTAATAAACCACACGTCAGCATCGAGAAAAACCCAGCAGGTGTTGAATAGGAGTATGCTTTGCAAATGCAACTGTGGGCGTTGATGCTGTAGCTGGAAATAGCAGCTGAGTGGAGAGGAAATTAATTTATCTTTCTTCTATGGTGCCCAGAGCACGTGGGCACTGACTGGCCAGAGCCTGGCAGGCCATGGGCGGGTGTTTTAAATGTGTTTTTTCCATAAGTCTTGTAGACAGAGCCCAGCTCATCCCCTTGATGCTTGCCACCGAGGATGGTCCAGCTGCCCGATGCTCCATCAGCAGCGTGTGGTCCCCGGGCAAGCAGCAGCATCCCTGAGCTCTCTGCCTCTCCCTCTCCCCACTTTCTTCTGCACTCAGACACCCTCTGCCATTAAACTGCCACGATTTCCCAGCTCACATCTCTTACCCCATATGTGCTGCCCTTAAGAAGGCAAGTAATTACAAAGAAGAAAGAATGAGAATACCTTACCTTGGCCTCCAGGTCCTGGGTTTGGTTTTGGACGGTCTGTTAATGAAGAAAGAAAAAGAAAAGAGAAAATAAGTGAGACTGAACGAGGGAAACGTGTGCTTGTATGTAATCAATTAATACACATTGCAATCAGCTGAATGCGTTAAGACTAGGAAATGTTGGTAGTAACTCTGAGGAACAGAGTTGTCATGGTCAAAGAGCTCATATTGGGAAAATTGTGAAGCGTGAATACTAAAGTGCCATATTACTAGAATTAACAGGAACAAGATTTAAATCCATTTATTCCTTTGTGTAGGCAGACAGTCCCATGCTCAAAGGCCTGCTTTGCATCTAAAGTTCAGTTTTCTGTGTGTGGCCAACACAAGGACGTACATTTTACCAATGCAGCTGGGTGCCTTTTACCTATTTGAAGCTCACAGGGCCAGACTTTAAGGGAGAGCCTTATCCTGCTGTCTAAGCATCTGAGGCAGAATGTTTTCAATTAATGAGCAGAACTTACAGTTCAGATTTTTGAAAAGATAAATCCCATAGCAGAAAACTAAGATTCAAACCAAATACCACCGAGTAAGGCAGAAAGATTTCCACTGACTCAACTTCCAGTGGGAGTGAAGCACAGGGAGGCTGGGTTTCTCAGGGGGAGACTGTTTAGAGCAAAGCTGTATTTATACTGGTGTGGTGTGTCTGCCCCAGTGGTTTCCCCTTCCCCAGTACTTTCACCAGTGCAGGCTTTTCTCCCATATTGATAACAGCCTTTTCCATCCCTTGATTTATTTGGAATCCAAGGGAATTATCCCTGAGGTTCAATACTAGATCTCAGATTTTCTGAAGAGCTATGAAGAAACAATTCCATATCCTAAATTCCAAATCAACCCAAACCCCTTTGATCAGATGATACATCCTTTTCTAATTTTTTTATACAATATGTGAAATACCATCTGAGAATCTGTACCAATTCTTCTTCCCTGACAGAATATTATGGTGAAAAAAGAAATAATAAAGCCAACTAACAATACTGTCTGTTTTTTGTCCTAACAGCTACTTCTTTTAAAATCCTGCTGCTTTTTGCAACGCCCCTGGACAGCCAAAACAACACCAGCACCCCAGCCCCTCTGGCACCTCTTTGAGACCCTCCCAGCATCATTCTGGTGTCAGATCTCCAGTAAGACTGACTCCAGGGGCACCTGGGTCGACAGACAGGCAGCAGGAACGCTCCAGAAAGAGAGCTGTTTTGCAAAGTTTTGCTATGATTAGTAATCAGTAGCGTGAGTGTGAGTGAGTGATGAGTCAAATGGTGTTGCACCCCAACGTTGGAGGGGTGTCAGAACCCAGTGTGAAACCAGGGCCAGGGTGCCCCAGTTTGGCTGCGACACCTCACGCGGGTGAATAAGTATTTACCCTTGTAATCTTATATTTTGCATCCCAGGCCTCCTCGGTGAGCACAGGCCAGACAGGTATCTTAATAACGTCAGCCGCATGTATGGAGGCAGGTAGGTCAGGTGTGCTGCAGGAGAAGAGACTTCATGTTAACAAACCACACGTCAGCATCGAGAAAAACCCAGCAGGTGTTAAACAGGAGTATGCTTTGCAAATGCAACTGTGGGCCTTGGTGCTGTAGCTGGAAATAGCAGCTGAGTGGAGAGGAAATTAATTTATCTTTCTTCTATGGTTCCCAGAGCCCATGGGCACTGACTGGCCAGAGCCTGGCAGGCCATGGGCGGGTGTTTTAAATGTGTTTTTTCCATAAGTCTTGTAGACAGAGCCCAGCTCATCCCCTTGATGCTTGCCACCGAGGATGGTCCAGCTGCCCGATGCTCCATCAGCAGCGTGTGGTCCCCGGGCAAGCAGCAGCATCCCTGAGCTCTCTGCCTCTCCCTCTCCCCACTTTCTTCTGCACTCAGACACCCTCTGCCATTAAACTGCCACGATTTCCCAGCTCACATCTCTTACCCCATATGTGCTGCCCTTAAGAAGGCAAGTAATTACAAAGAAGAAAGAATGAGAATACCTTACCTTGGCCTCCAGGTCCTGGGTTTGGTTTTGGACGGTCTGTTAATGAAGAAAGAAAAAGAAAAGAGAAAATAAGTGAGACTGAACGAGGGAAACGTGTGCTTGTATGTAATCAATTAATACACATTGCAATCAGCTGAATGCGTTAAGACTAGGAAATGTTGGTAGTAACTCTGAGGAACAGAGTTGTCATGGTCAAAGAGCTCATATTGGGAAAATTGTGAAGCGTGAATACTAAAGTGCCATATTACTAGAATTAACAGGAACAAGATTTAAATCCATTTATTCCTTTGTGTAGGCAGACAGTCCCATGCTCAAAGGCCTGCTTTGCATCTAAAGTTCAGTTTTCTGTGTGTGGCCAACACAAGGACGTACATTTTACCAATGCAGCTGGGTGCCTTTTACCTATTTGAAGCTCACAGGGCCAGACTTTAAGGGAGAGCCTTATCCTGCTGTCTAAGCATCTGAGGCAGAATGTTTTCAATTAATGAGCAGAACTTACAGTTCAGATTTTTGAAAAGATAAATCCCATAGCAGAAAACTAAGATTCAAACCAAATACCACCGAGTAAGGCAGAAAGATTTCCACTGACTCAACTTCCAGTGGGAGTGAAGCACAGGGAGGCTGGGTTTCTCAGGGGGAGACTGTTTAGAGCAAAGCTGTATTTATACTGGTGTGGTGTGTCTGCCCCAGTGGTTTTCCCTTCCCCAGTACTTTCACCAGTGCAGGCCTTTCTCCCATATTGCTAACAGCATTTTCCATCCCTTGATTTATATGGAATCCAAGGGAATTATTCCTGAGGTTAAATACTAGATCTCTGAGATTATGCACACCATGGAGATAGGGAACCCTGCCAAGAAGATCATGATTTTGATAGAGAAAAAGGAGTTAAACGAAAGTGATGCTGTGTTACTTACAAGTGGTGACGGCTGCTGCTTCAGGAGTAGAAGAGCTTGACACAACAGATGAGTTTGTCACTGTGAGAAAACATGAAATTAAACATTGTCCACGACTCAAACACATTGATGACTCACATGAGAAGTAGCAAATTGCTCACCACGGTTCAAGAAATGACCAGAAATAAATACCTGTATTTTCAGCCGTTGTGGAATCAGCCAGGGCTGTCAAAAAGAAAGTAAAAGCCACGCTTCAGTAACTGTGTGAGCAAAGCCAGGACTGTCAATGGGGAGGGAATCAGTGCTCTACTGCTGGGATCAAGCCTTAGACCAGCTCTCCTGAAGCTGAAGCCATACGTACCTGCTGCTTTGGGGGTGGTGTTTTCTGCCAGAGCTGATGTGAGACAGGAGAGAAAACAAAGGCACAGGTTAGTCCTTGTCCCAGCACTGTGTGTGTGTGAGGGACCACAGCCCCAGGGGACCTGCAGATCTCATTGGAGCCATGATCAGCCACAGCTCCTGGAAGATGCTGCTGCTGCCCTGGGCTGTGTTAGCAAAGTCTGCCCAGAGCCCGAGCAGCCTCAGGGGAGGAAAACCCATCCCCACGTGGGCTGCCTCTGCCACCGCCTCCGTCAGGCTTCTGACCTGCCCTGTGAAAGGCTCTGGAGAGCCAGGGGATGTGTTATCAGCAATGGTTTGAATGCTGCAGCCTCACTGGGTCCTGGACATGGCCGGTCCCACAGGAAGCACAGCTCAGATTATGCAGCTATGGGGATGCAGCTCTGGGAGGCCACTTCCTCAGGATGGGATAATTAAGTGCAAATCTGAATTTATACTGGTATAATGTGTCTATCCTGGTGGTTTCCCCTTCCCCAGTGCTTTCATCAGGGCAGGCATTTCTCCCATATCAATACCAATAGCATTTTCCATCTCTTGATTTGTATGGAAGCCTAAGGACTTATCCCTGGAGTTAAATACTAGATCCATGAGATTATGCACATGGAGACAGGGAGCCATGCCAACAAAATTGGTTTAACACCTTCATTCTCTATCAAAGTCACAAAGTAATGCTGCCTTACTTACAAGTGGTAACAGCTTCTTCTTCAGGAGTTGGAGAGTCTTGTAGAATGGATCAGTTTGTTACAGTGAGAAGAGAAAATGAGAAATTAAATATTGTCCATGCTTTAAATACATTGATGGCTTAAGATTCTATGACCCACATGAAAAGCACTAAACTAGTAAACTGCTCACCACGGTTCAAGAAACGACCAGAAATAAATACCTGTATTATCAGCTGTTGTGGAATCAGCCAGGGCTGTCAAAAAGAAAGTAAAAGCCACGCTTCAGTAACTGTGTGAGCAAAGCCAGGACTGTCAATGGGGAGGGAATCAGTGCTCTACTGCTGGGATCAAGCCTTAGACCAGCTCTCCTGAAGCTGAAGCCATACGTACCTGCTGCTTTGGGGGTGGTGTTTTCTGCCAGAGCTGATGTGAGACAGGAGAGAAAACAAAGGCACAGGTTAGTCCTTGTCCCAGCACTGTGTGTGTGTGAGGGACCACAGCCCCAGGGGACCTGCAGATCTCATTGGAGCCATGATCAGCCACAGCTCCTGGAAGATGCTGCTGCTGCCCTGGGCCCAGGTATTGCTCCTGTGCTGGTACCAAACCCCTTTCCCTCCTCTCTTGTGTGTGGAAGCCAAGGGAGAGGCAAGTGGGATTGAAGATCCGTGAAGATTGTGGTGACATCCATGAGATTGTACACCCAGTGGAGACAGGGAGCCAGTCAATACATGATCAGAACTTGGGCTGACAACGAAGCATGTAAACCAGAATAACGCTGTATTACTTACCCGTGGTAGCATCTTCTGGTTCAGGAGTAGGAGAGACTGTTACTGTGAGAAGGAAAAGATGAAAGTAAATACACATTTAAAATGCAGACAGAACATCTTCTGGTTCAGGAGTAGGAGAGACTGTTACTGTGAGAAGGAAAAGATGAAAGTAAATACTGTCTGGATTTTAAAGGTATATTTGTGTATCCTCAGCTGCAATATCACATGAAACCATGCGAGTAACCAGGCTGCACTTGTCTGCACAGCTGGATGTAAGCCCATGGCTGTGAACACACAGGCTGTGGTGACACAGCCACCACCACGGTGTGAGTCCCCTCCAGAAAACCTGACAGTGAGACCCTGAGCTTGAGCAGGGAAACAAATAACCTGGTCTAGTGGGAGATGTCCCTGCCCAGAACTAAGTGATTCTTAAGGTCCCTTCCAACCCAAACCATTCTATGATTTTATGATCATAGAATTTTATGATGGGGCTGGACAGGACAGGACTCTGGCAGCCAGCATTGCTTTGCCAGGGGGGCAGGCACTCTGCTAAATCCTGAATTTAGACTGAAAATGTGACAGCTAATTCCTCGACTCGGGAGCGCTGTGCAAGGGAGGGATCCTGCTGTCTTCCATGGTCTGACAGCACCTCTGCTCACCGTGGGTCAATTAGTGATCAGAAGTACATACCTGGTGTTTCAGCCAGCCTGGACTCAGTGGTGGCTGTCAAAGACAAAACAAAAGCCACACTTCAGTCATTTTTTCCAATATTGGGCGAGCAAAGCATAGACTGACAAAGCAAAGCAACATTATCGTTTCATTTCAATTGGGCCTGGTATAATGAGATCCCAAATCCAACTACATTATAGGAGTTTGCCCCATAATTTGGCATTTTGTGGTATTTCCACCACCCTTAAGGATGGACAGAACCATTTGCATGGCTGTGTGTACCCCCCAGAGGCAAAAGCCCTCAGTGCAGCAGGACACCTCTGTCCACAGGTCCCACCAGGACTTCACGTTCACCTGAGTCTCTTGCGTTCTTCAGGGCTAATGAAGAAGCTAAGGGCTCTCTCACCTCCCAGAGAGCACAAATTTTGGCTCTGTGCTGCTAAAATCCAGAGGAATCAGCACTCTGCTGCAGAATAAGCTGTATTTGACTAAACCTGAGATAGATAAACTGATAGGGCTCCATACCTGGTGCTTCAGGTGTGGTGGGCTCCGGAGGGACTGTCAGGAGAGAAAACAAAAACCATCAAAAGCAGGAAAGCCAGATCAATGCTTTCAGTTACGAGGCGAGACAAGCAGCAGCACAGTCTGGGCTCTCCCCAGAACCACGACTGAGGGATGCTTTCTGAAGCCTTGGAAAAGGCTGCAGATGTTCCTGCCTATCCATTGGTGTTCTTCCATGCCATGCCATACCCACTGCCACCCCATGTGATGACTACAGCTGGGGCAGAGAAACCAACCTGGTGGTAACAGGTATAACTTCTGTCCTGCCTCCTCACATAGGCTGAAATCCAGTATGAATTGCTGTTTGCAGTGAAGGAGCCCCACCACTGGAAGATCTGCCAGAGCTTGGAATATGAGCCACCCAGAACTCTTTTTTAAATTAAATAAACCCCTGTGCAGCTTGGCAAGGTTAGTTGGGAATTAAGCATTTTGTTCTGTAAATTACCAAAATGTTTAAGTAAGTATGTCTCGTGCCCATTCCCATAGTGGCTGCAGCCTTGCGCCAAGCTCCTCCTTTCACCCATACTGGCTTGAATGCACGGCTTAGGAAACTTAATTCACACTAAATAAATTGGAAAAGGTGAGTACCTTCACAGATGACACCAGCGTCTTCCTTGTGGTAGCAGTTGTGTATGCCCAGACCCCTGTGAGAGCACTGCTCCAGGGAGGACTCGTCCCCGGTGCATGCCACATTGTCCAGGAGGATATCTCCCGTGCCTTCCCCAAAAAAGGCGTCGATTTTGGCTGAGATGGCCTCTCCACAGCCCAGCTGCCTGCACACAACCGCGGCGTCCTGCATGTCCCAGCCATCATCGCAGACGGTTGCCCAGCTCCCGTTGTGGAAGACTTCCAGGCGTCCCGAGCACATGTCCTCTCCGTTCACCAGCCTCAGGGACATGTCTTGGAAGAGCAGAAAGAAACACGTGGGCACTCGGCAGCCTGAGAAACGGGCTTTCCAGGTGCATTTATCAAATAGCAAAAGCTGGCTTTGTTGTGTTGCACAGAAAGTGGCAAAAACATGAAATTAATCTTATCATAACAAGCGACAGTGTGTCAGTTCATCAGCTACCCTAAATCCTTACCCTCATAGCATGCCATGTACATCTAGGAGTAAAAATAAAGATTTTTTTACCTCTTTCAGTATATATATCCACAGCTAACAACCATTTCTATTGATCCTGGTATTCTTTAATGTCAAAACTCTTAGATAAGCCTCAAGTATCTCAGAAACTCATCTTACAGGCATTAACTTGCTTTCAAATTTCTACCTATAAAGTTTTTGCCTTCCCACCAGTCCTTAAGTCACTATATAAAAATATGCCAGCTGTGAAAGCTTTGCCAAGACCCCTCTAGGAAGACTCACCAGCTGGAACGGGCTCCGTTGTGACCGTGGGAGTGACTGGCTCTAGGAGAGGAAACAGAAAAGTGAATTTCTAGTTTTACTACAGACGATGCTAAATAATGTTCCTCAGTTACTATGTAAAAAAAAGAGAAAGCAGGTAGTGACACAGAACAACTCATTCATCTCTGGAAACATCATCACCTGAAAGGAGAAGGCTGCAAACACTTCTTTAAATGTCAAGTGTTAATGGTTGCAGATACCTTGCAGGTGTAACCTTTAATTGTTTTAAGTGTGGGACATACTCACCAGAGACCCATGTCTGCTTGGGTCACATGTTTTAACCCCACTCAAAGTCTTTACTAAAAAAATCTAAGTCTATTAAAAATTTGATTTGATTTTCTCCCCAAGGAAAAGCACCCCCTGGATAAGTTGTAAACCAGCATTCTTTGTGCCAGGTCTCATCCACAACCCCTTTCAGACAGTTATATTTCACCTTGGTCATTTCAGGCTTGTAGAGTGCCCACCACATGGATGAGCTTTGCCTGTGGACCACCACTTGACGTGGCACTGGCTGCCCAGAGGCTGCAGTGACCTGGGCTCTCCAACTGCATATGTGTGTGTCCAGTCAGAATAGAGAATTGCTGGGGAAACTGGGAAAAATCCTGGAGGAGGTTACTAAAAATAGTTTCCTACTAAATACAAGAAAAGGAAATTTGATTTCCTAGTCATGGTTCATAACGTATGGGAAATCAGGACTAGGAGGACTGAAATATAGCAGTGATGTTGTAAAATTATGATTCAAATAGTAACGCATAAAGCAGTCACATAATAGAGTAGGAAATGGCATCAGAGAAGACTGACAATGGTGTTCCAGGTAGCCAAAGGATTTGAGAATTAAAATAAAAAATTTAAACACAAACCTCTGTGAATAAACCAAATGAGTTAACAAAAAGAAAACGTGGTAAAACGCAGCAATTCTCACAGGCCTTGGTTTCATGCCTGAAACCTTTCCACTGATGGAAACAAGGTTGTGCATCAAAGTCGTAGCCTGGAGGTAATGACTTTGCTCAAAAAGCATTAGTTTAGGAGGGATGTGCTCCCGTACCTGCACAAATGACGCTGGCGTCCTCCTTATGTCGGCAGTTGTGGACACCGATCCCTCTGTGGGAGCAGTTCCACAGGTTGTCCTCATCCCCTCGGCACTCCACGTCATCGAGGAGGATGCTTCCAGAGCCTGGACCAAACTGGGCTTCAGACAAGGCCAGCAGAGCTTCTCCACACCCCATCCTCCTGCAGACCACCTCAGCCTCCGCCAGCCCCCAGCCGTCGTCGCAGACCGTTCCCCAGCTGCCATCGTGGTAGAGCTCCACGCGGCCCGAGCATCTGCCATCGCCGTCCGCCAGCCGCAGGGACAGCGCGGAGGGACCTGTGGAGAATGAGCCCACGTTAGTGGTGTCCATCCATCTGGACACAGCCTGTCCTCAGGCCACCCCACCCCGGAGAAGACAGGAGCTGGTAGCCCGCAGCGTAGCCTGCTCTGACAAAGGATCCTCCTCTGAATTTCAGCGCTGTTGTGGGATATTGTGAACGCTCAAACCCATCTTTCTACGTGCGATACCCAACGGGCATGGACAATAGTCCTCTTCCTTGCTGATCTGTGGGGAAAACGATCCTCACCTATCAACTAGCTGCCACCTCTCCTCACTTTGTGTGGCAGAGGGAAGGTTTTCTGCCTTTCCTTTACTATCACTCTCATCTATATCGTAGAGCTGCCTAAAGGACGAACGCAAATACCCAGAGCCAGCCTTTTCCTGGGATATGGTTTGGGGTTTTTTGACTTTTTTTTTCTTTTTTCCTTCCTTTAAGTAATGCCTGGTTCAGCTTCTTTTCCCATCCTCGCTAACTCTCTGGCATAACAGATGGTTGGCACAGCATCATTTCCCCAGAATAGTAGCAGAGCTATTTCTACAGACCAGGCTCATTTCTGAGAGCTGGGTACTTACGGAATACTCCACACATTTATCTCACTTTCAGAGAGAAAAGCTTTTAGAGATCTGAAGTTCCAAATTAGTTTTATGGGCCTGGAGCGTATTTTTCTTTCAGAGAAAGAAATCAGAGACACTGCCACCAACGTAATTGAGTTCCTCCTAGTTTGTGGCCATCATAAACTGCACCAAGTATACACACCTGTCTTACTCCTCGGTGGGTCAGTGATTACGAGGTGTTCATTTTGGGATATTTTGCTGTCACCTGGCAGCCATTTGTAACCAACTAATGCACATCCATTCAGAACGAGGGCCATGTTTCCTAGGACTCTCTTTTCCCCTTAATTCCTTTTTGCTGACCATGATCAAAGCTCCTTCCCTCCGAGTACCACGCTTATCATTTCCTTCTGCAAAACTTGGCTGTAAAGAAATGTCAGCAGCAATGGGCTTGGCCTGCTTCCCAAGATCAAGGTCTAAGCTTCTTCAAAACCACCAAATACAATTTCAGGGAGAAAAAATAATAATAACAGAGACAAAAGATAATTAACCTGTTAATCCAGGCATTGAGTATTCACCAGCAACAGTGAAAGATGTTAAATAAAAAGTTTAAGAACTGAATGACATTAGCTATCTAAATCCAGGTGGGAATAGCAAGAAAGAGGCAGAATAAAAATACTATATCCAGATCTTGACTTAAATTACAGGCAGAAATGAATTTGTTGTGATTCAGCTGATATTAAAAATGGCTTTATTGGGAGAGAGGTACCTTTCACATTAGAGTTTCTAAGTAAATGAACTATTTAATTAATCTGAAATATGAACATCAATCTGAAATTTTGGGGGCCACTTTTTTAGAAAATAAAGGACTGATTAAATAACACTCCCAAGAATATTTAATGTATTCTTGTGGGGGTGTCTACAGCTGAAAGAAACTTCAGTGCAGAATATAAGGAGCTGGGAACACTTAGTTTTCCTGAGCTTTTAATCCAAAGAACAGTTTACCTACACTTCGTTCAAATGAAAGTAATGATATTATTAGTTAGAGCTATAGAGGAGCCTTTTTTCCCCCTTAATTGTTGAACAACATCCCTGTTATACAGAGTGCATAAATAAGATTAAATTGTTTGCTCAAATACTCAGTTGAGTAGACACAGGGAAAACAATAGTTACAAGCACATAGTTCCAAAGTAATGAGAGTGTTCTTAGAAAACCATATACACACCATGTATTAAGTTCCTTAAGCCTGCCTAATAGTCAACAGATCACTCATTTTAAGAAATTCATGTTCGACTTCTGAAAGCCAAGCAAATAAAAGTAAATCTTGAGGGACCACATTCGTTTCTCAGTCTCACTGATGTGTGTGAAGAAGTGCAAACTTCTCTCATTGAGCTGGAATAGAGCCCAGGCTGAGTAAGGCAAGCAGCAAAATCTGATCACAGCTCCGTGAGATACTCTTCAAAGTAGGAAAGTTTTCATTTCTGTCCTTCTGAAAGTGAATTAACTGGCAGGAAAAAGGTAGAAAACCACCAAAATTTCTTCTTCACTATACTAAAGATTTGTCTGTTCGTATTTAAGACGGTTGTAGAAATTAGGGCAGATAGATCCTAGATCTTGAACATGAAAATATTGTTCAAAATAAGGTTAATGGGTGGAGCAGTAAACAAATTTGTATCACACTTGCCAGTGCTGGTACCACTGACACTGAATCCCAGCTCTGAATTTCTGGCAGCACAGATAAGGCTGTAGAAGACAAGCAGTGTTAAAAAAACAAGGTTGTAAAGAGAGGAATTATCATTTGTGTTGGTAGTAGTCTATCACATTATGCAGCATCTTGGGCTAACAGATGGTATGAGTGGTAAACAGCCAGCCACAGCCACCCTACCATACTGAGACCCTCAGCCCTGGCCACTGGAAAGGGAACAGGACAGACAGAGCGGCAGAAGGAAAGGCAAGGTCTGTGCACTCTCTGGAGGACACACTGAGATCTCAAAATGATCTTCATAAACTGAGGAAATGTCAGAAATCAGCAAGCTGAAATTCAATAAAGATGGGTGGAATGGACTGCTCATTGGAAAGAGAAAACCAAGGCACAAAGGCAAAATCACCCTTTCAGCTGGCACAGAAGGACCATGGAAAAACTGGAGGTTGGTGATGTTCATGCTGCAGTGAGTCAGTCCTGTCTCAGTTGTGCTCTCAGGGTGGTACATGGGAGCTACTTGTTACAGACCTCAGCTGCTCGGTTGGTGATTGCCCATTTAAGAAAGATAGAGATCACGGGGAGAGCTTGGATGAGTGAATCAAGAGTATAATAGGCTTGAAGATCATGAGCTTAGAGGAAAACTTTAAGGAGCTGAATTTAGTTTACACGTGAAGTGTTTTTCACTATTCTGAAGAGGGCTCTGAAGAGGAACTCGATCTTTAAGGTCCCTTCCAACTCTAACCATCCTATGATTCTATAATCTGACTGTTCCTTACCGTTCCTCAGCGTAGACAGCGATGCTGGAGTTGTCAATGTCTCAGTCCTGTCGGTGACGGGGGCAGATGTGGTCGAGTCATCTGTTTCTGTGACAGAACAACTTGTTGAAGCTTGGAGGAAAACAACAATAGGAACAATAATAACCAGGAAAAAAATTAAATTTTTGGTTAAAATTGTCTGGATTTGTCATTTTGCTAGAAAAGTACAAAAATACAGGAAGCTTTGTTTCAGAGAACAAACATGGACTTATCCCTTGTATTTCTACCTGAGTCTCCTTTACCACAAAATACCATGATAAATAAATATTTAAAATATGGATTTTTAAGCTTCTCAGCTACTGGAGAACGAAGCAATGTGTTGTTAGCCCTCTTTATTAATAATTCACTGCCTACATTTTGCATAGAATATGGATTTTCCTTAGCTCACTTAAACTGAAAATTGATTTTGCAACCATAATTTTATCTTTGTAAGTTGTGCTTAGGATTCCTGGTGCAGATGCTGCCTCAGTCTCCTCGTTTATTGAAGTGGATGCGTAGGAGGAATATAGGGGTGTTGAAGAGACTGTGAAAAAGTTGAGGAAATACATTATTGGAGAGAAAGATCAATCTCCTTGGTGAGAGAGTCCAACAGGGGTGAGTAGGAAAGTACAGAGAACCAGCTTCTGTGCTGTGTCAGGTGGTGGCATCTCCATCTTCAGGACTGGGAAAGAACTGTCAAAGATTATTGAATCTATAAGGTGAAGATGTCACAATCTGATTTAATCATTGATGCTCTCCACTGTAAAGTATCTACTTTTGCCCAGACAAAAGAACTGATATTTGGGCACTTTTGACGATGCCTAAATTATGCAAAAAGTATAGGCAGCTTAAAACCCCATATTGTTCATAATTACATATCTCCCAAGCTTTGACAGCTCCATATTTTAGAAATGAAGTGTTTAGAAGCTGGATTCTTTCTTCACTGAGACAATTAACTAGCAGTTGACTGATCCTAAACTTTATACATTTATTGTAATCCTGCCAATGTATTCTATTTCAAACAAACCTAAACATTATTATTATTATTAGATGTCATGGCATAGTGTCTGTTCTTACCTTCAGCAGCTGTAGAAGGGATTTCTGTAGCTGTGATAACATCATCTTCTGTAATTGACAGGGGTGAAACGGATGCTTCTGCAGTATTTTCAGAGGCTGTGAGAAGGAAGAAGCATGGAAATGAGAAGGAAATGAGAGGGAAAGAGCATTCAGGTGTGACTGAACTCAGCTCTTGATGAATTTAATGGCCTTCAGGCTTTGTAGAAAAGGGAGTCTCTGTATTAGCTGTCTCCCACATGCTCTGACATGGCTCAGGCGTGGATCTTCATGTTAGTGCTTTGCATTGCAAGCATCAAAAAAAATTCAGACTTCTCTCACCGGGAGTGAGAAAAGCAAAAGGAGTGTGAAGAGCAAAAATACAACTGAGTGTTGCAATTTGGCAGTAACATTTATTGGTATATAGTTTCCCAACACTGCAACGGGGCAGGTTTTGTCAACTTTATTAAGAGGTTCAAAAAGTGGAATAACAAAGGGCATTCTGGTTGTATAGAGTGAAGCGTTAATTACAGCTATTTCTAGCTTATCTGGCTGAAAGTCTCTCTCCGAGAGGTGCAGTGGAGAAAGGATGGAGAGGCTGTCAGGACTGACACTGAAGTACAGCATGTTTTTCCTGCAGTTCTCTGCAAGATCTCCTTGCCCTGTGGAGCATCACCATCAGCAGGTGCCGAGAGGGGAGGGAGGCTGGAGGGAGAGCCGGTTCTCTCATCCCCAGCACCCTGGGACACGGGTTGGGAGAGGTGAGAAACGCTCAAGAGGGAGTACAGGACCCACCATTCCTCCTGGGCTGGCTTGGTAAGAAAGCCCAAGCTTGGAGGCTTATAAATTGCTTAGAAACCAGATAGGTGATGTTACACATGGTGAGAAACATGGACTGAATGGCTTTTCCTGCGTCAGGCTTCTTAAAGAAATGAAAATAAAGATTTCCTTCAGATTCTTTGGTTCAAATTCTGCGCTATTCAGCTTCCCTGGAAGCAGGCTTTGCATACAGCATCTGCAGCTCCCGAATGGAGTGGAAGCAGCAGCAGCGTTAGTGACAGCCTGCCCACGCTGCCAGAAAGCCAGCAGGTTGGTACCAAGCAGGTGATGTTCATAGAGAGGCATGAGTAGCACTGGGAGACAGGGATTTTACACAGGTTGGTACCAAGCAGGTGATGTTCATAGAGAGGCATGAGTGGCACTGGGAGACGGGGATTTTACGTTTCTTGGCATCTCCGCTCATGTCCCCTCCTAACCAAAAACTTATTACCACTTTTTGCTGCATGTTGTGCTAATGCCATTTACCTGTCTGCAGTGTAGTCGGGATTTCTGTTGTCTCGTTTTCCTCTGGGACAGCGGTGGAAGGAAAAGAGGCATCTGTGCTATCAGAGGTGCCTGTAAGGGTGAGAAATTAAATGACTGCAAGTAGCAATTAAAAGCACAAGTGTGATTTGAAGAGCTTGTGACTTGCTTTAGGTCCCAGGCTTGATAAAAAAACAATCCCAAACTCTTTATCAGGTTGGTAAATGACTAGAGAGGCAGAGGTCCTACTGAGGGACATGGGCACAGATGCCTGGCTCTACTCCTTTGTGTTTCCAGAATTTGTGTGAATTTTGTGAATCCTGGACACACAAAATCACAATGATCTGGCCACTTTTTCTTTACAAAATCATGTCGCAACTATAGCTGCAAGCTCAGAGGTGTTAATCATTAAATATCTGTATTCCTGATACATCCTGACAGATATTTTTAAAGGTAAGATGTTGTAAGGAGATTGTTTCTTCAGAGAGATGTTTTCTGCTATGAATATTTTACAGATTTACACGGTCGCACCTTAATCCATCTCAAAAACCCAAATTAACAGAATATTTGTTTAGATAACACTTGCAAAATGGCCATTCTTACCTTCATAAACTGTAGTTTCAGAAACTGACGTGGCACTTTCCTCTGTGACGGTAGTGGAGGCAGAATCTGTAACAGAGGCCAAGAGAAAGATGAGGAAATAAAAAGGAGAGATTTGCAGCAATTAGGAGTGAACGTGCAAACCGAAATCTTGATCGAAGTAAGTAGATTTGGGCTTTGCAGGACAGTGAGTCAATGCATGGCCCTTTATTTTGCTGAAAAAAAATATACTTTCACTGTCATTTAATATTTAATACTAAAGATCGTACATATTTCTGACTGGATTATTTTACTACTAAAGATGCAACAATCATTAGGAAAAATGCAATGAAGGAATGAAATTTTTCTCACCTTCCTCAAGGGTTGTCAAGGACCCCCGAGCAGATGGTGTCTCAGTCTCTGCTGGGCTTGAGCTGGGCGCAGAGGAGGGATCTGCGGAGGTGGCCAGAGGGTGGGGAAATATATTAGTAAACAGAATTGCCACCATGGAGAAGAAATGACATTTGAAGCATCTGTGAAATCATTAATACTTCAGGTTTCATAGAAAAGAAACTCAGTTCTTTGGATTTCAACTTCTGGTAATGTGGCTCAGAAGGGCACCTTCCAATTAGTAATTGTAAGTGAACTTGGGAGACTAATGCAACCAGTGCACTCTCAGAAGGGTATAAACACAGCTTATTTCTGTTCTACCTTTGCATTAACTTAGGAACCAGGAAAAATCAAGCAAGATTATTAAAAGAATTGAAGGTGAATAAAATGTCCAGGTAAGAGCGCCTCAATGAACTGATTGTAAAGATCTCACCACACACCACAGACAGCCTTGACAATTGTATATGCAGGAAGAGTTAATCACATGCCCATTTTTCCCTCCAACCACATTTTCCTATGAAAATGAAGATGGCTTTGACCATTGGCTCTTCCAAGGCTAATTCCATGCAGAGTTGTTAAATATTTTTACAGAATTCAGTGTTCCTTCTGCCTGCTCTAAACAAACTGCATATATGGCTCACAGTTTCCGCATGTGACATTTGCAATGTGGTTGTTTTTTTTTTCCCTTGCCTTCGCCAGCAGAAGTCGGGGGTTCTGTGGTAGAAGTCGCAACAGTGCTGTCCGTGGAAAGTGTGGATGCAGCAGTGGAAGTCTGGATATTCATGGAGGATGCTGCAAGTCAGAGGAAATAAATTATTAGACAACTGTAAGAACGGTCAGGAAAACTGCGACATTTTGAAATTAAACATCAGGTTTTGTGCAGCACTGGGTGAATGCACCTTAACTCCTGGTAACGCGAGTGACATTTCTGTTGATTAACGTCAGTTCTAAATGAACTTCAGAGATATTTGCCAGTGGTACCATCCGTACAGAAATAGATGTGCAGAGTTTGCAGCAACAGTCCATGGCTACTGCAATGTGTTTTTATGGGTTCAGGTCTTGAGAACAAATCTTGGTATTTTGTCCAGGACATCTTTTTGCTCCTCAATCACACAGAACAGCCCAAATACAAGGAACCTCCACGTGCACACATTCCACATTTCAGCTCTACTCTGATTTCCAAATTCTGCTCTGATGTTTCTTGCCTTTATGGTCAACAGGAAAAACCAAAGAGACTTTTAAAAGTGTGTAACTTTTTTTTTTTTTTTTACACTACCTGAACAGATGACGCCTACGTCCTCATTGTGTTGACAGTTGTGCGTGTTCCAGCCGGCGTGTGGACAGTCCCACAGGTAAGACTCAGTTCCTCTACACCGCACGTCATCCAGGTGGATGTTTTCACTGCCGGCACCAAAGTAGGACCATCCCAAGACAGAAACAACTTGGCCACAGTCCAGTTGTCGGCACACAACGCTGCCACTGTTCAGGTCGAAGTGATCGTCACAGACTGTCCCCCATTTGCCTTTATGGTACACTTCAATCCTCCCAGAGCATCGGTCCCTTCCAGACACCAGTCGCAGTTGTGGTTCTGTATCTAAAGCAAAAATTGTCAGGTAAACAGCTCTATTTATTTATTCCCAGGATATTCTAACTTCTTATGTCTAAGGTTCTGTCCCCACCTGTGCAGGGGTTGGCTGCCCAGTGTTTCTGTGTCCCCAGGACCAGGATCTTACTGGGGAATGCCCATGGATTGCAAAGCAGCTCGGGGCAGGGAGCTGAACCATTAATCCACAGTTAACCACATGATTAACCAAATTGGTGTGATTAATTCAGGCCTGTTCACATGGCTCTGCTGTGTCCAGGACCTGGTCCATCGTGGTAGGTTATGGTTGACTGTGCTGGGGAGATGATCAGGTCACTCAGAGCTGGCTTGTGTCACTCTACAGGTGTGCCAGGCATGTTCTCACCCAGGGGCACGTCTCCCCCTCTTACCTTTGGGTCCAAATTTATCTTTTATCCAGTCTTTAAATCTGTCCCATCCTCCTGATGAGTTCCACCAGAAACCATTTGCTGCGGCAGATAAGAAAGAATATTAGCATGGATGTAACATATCACAATTTTAGGTATATTTTATGTTCAGCTTTGTGCTGACACAGAGTTAGATACAGTTAGCGTTGATACGTGGTGTGTTTTTACAGCAATTCTGCAGTTCCTCCCTGTGCCTGGAATGATGTGCTCATAGTTGAGTGGAAGATGGCTGTAGGGAGCCTTATTTCATGGCAGCACCAAGAGCAAAGGGATCTGACCCCAGAAATCCTTGTGTACATCCTTCACCTCCAGTGAAGGCATGGGCTTCTGGAACAGAGCTCTGCCCAGTTTCACTGGGGCAGCAGAAAGGGTTACCTACCTTTGCCATATGTGGTGACCACAATAGCAGGGGGGGCTGTGGACCATTTATCTGGGCACACCATGACAGCTCTTTTGGCTGACAGCCCCCCACCTTAGCTTAAATGTTTGCAAATGCCTGCTCCTGTCTGCATGGGAAGCCCAACTTTGTCTAAGTCTGCAGTGAAGAATATACTATATACTGCTTAAGGTATTTAAAAATGTATGTTTGATTAAACCAGACCAAAGCATCATGGTTCAAATACCATGGGATGAAACGGTCTTCCAAAACAGGATACAAACCTGTGGTCTGGTTGAGTTTGATAATCTGTAATTTTAGTCACATAAATGCCTTTGAAAATCTACTTATATTCACTGAAAGAAAAAAGGATTTATGCAGCCAAGGGGTCAAAGCAATGTTTTCAAATAGCAGCTTTTAGAAATAATATCCTTGCCCTTTCAGAATGAGCATGCCCTTAAGAGCTGTGCCTGATTCAATCACTAAAATAGGGAGAAATTTCATGTGGGGATTTTTTTTTCTTTTCTTTTTTTTTTTTTTTCCAAATTGGCATTTGATCTTCAGACAGTCACTTTCACAGACTTTTACTGTAGTGATACTAAAGTCTTGGGTTTGCAAGACAAGATCCTAAGTGATTTTTCCAGTCAAAGTTAATGCAGCCTACAACAGGTCAAATCAAAGACAAAAATGAGCCTATTGAATAAGAATAAAGATTATAGGGTTGCTGAAGTGCTGGGATTTGACCACCTTCTTGAAATGCAGCTTAGTCCTCTTTGATGCTGAACTTCCCTCTGGGCTGCCTTTTGCTCTTGTCTTATAAATAATTCAATGTAACCAACCCCTTAATCTATGAAATTATCTCTTTTGTAAGCGATTGACAAGGCTTTATTCATGGTGCCCATGCTGATACTTAAAGATCAAAGTATTTCATTCAAACTAGCAAGATTATAAGGAAGGTTTGGGGTTATTGTTGTTTGATGTTTGAATGAACATGGCACTCAGTAAAGTATATTGGGTCTGGCAGGTTGCTCTGCGTTTACTTTTCTCTCTTTCTTTACATTTTTAATGCACAGTATAGAAGGATTTAAATTCAAAACTAGAATATTAGAGTAAGACTGTTTTAAGAACAACTTCCCCAAACTATTCCCCTCACAGAAGAGAAACAAAGAAAATAGTCTTCAGCCTTCTTTAACTTGTAACCTACACAGTTTATATTTTGAAATATAACCTGTGGATTCAATATGAATCTTCGAATTAGCAGACCAATTTAACCATTAATTTTATGGTACAAAGCCTGTCAGCAATATTCTAGGAGACCTTTTGCTACCACTTCCCAGCAAGCTGGCCCATATTAGTAACTAATTCTGTCTATAACATTTCCCTGCAAGCACGAAAAAATTTTAGAGACAGTACCTGGTTCAGACAGAAGAGCTGTACTTAAGAGAAGCAACCAGGTGAGGCTCATGTGAAGGTCCATTTTCATTGCCGTTGTCTGATCTAACCCAAAGCACTTCCCAAATTTATACTAAATGAGTTGTGGTCTACACCAAAGGTGCGTGCTGTGCAATTTGATCTGTCTTCCTGAACTTCCAGATCAATGCCAAGGAAGTGATTTACTGACTATTTTCATTTCACTGGGTACATCCAGACATCCGGATAAGTAGATCCAGATCACAGCGCTGTTCCGGACTGGCTGCCGAGATCTTCCCAAACACTCCCCGGGCACCTTTGTGTTGATGATGTGGTTGTTCCAGGAAGCAGAGATTTACTTTTGGAGATTAGGCTGTTTGGTAAGGATTCTCATACCACCAGTTAGTCGGTTTCCAACTTACAACCATATGAAACTAGATTAAATTGGTGTGGGAATTCTGTCAAAGGAAGACTAGCATCCTAAAAATGTCAGGAAAGCCTCAACCAAATCTGCCTGCTAGAGATCACTCCTGTAAGAAACAGTTTCTATGTTTTTCATATTCCTCTTACTCCTCTTTAACCTGGGACTAGATCCCTCCAGCTTGAGTCAGACCTGAAGATATCTCTCTCTCACTTCCAGCCTACAGAGTGATAGAACAGCTTTTAGAGACATTGGCCAAGGCATGGTTGGTTCAGAAGAAGAGCTTTGGGGGTAAATAAGCAGGGAAATTGCTGAACTACAGCAACCAAGGAAATGGAGCAAGATAGGACCAGAGAGGGAGAAATTAAGTTAAAACTATGGAAGCCAAGGCATCTCTATGTGAAAAGAGAGGGACGTGACCAGCTGCCGTGCCCTGTTCTGGGGAAGACCAGTACAGACTGAAGTCATGGAGCCCTGGGCAGTGATATACACTGATTTGCTGTGATCCCCAAGAAAACAGTGAGCACTGATGGAAAACAGCAGAGAAAATCCAAATGTTCGTTATGAATCATGAAGTTGCTAAAGGAAATTAGTCACCTTCATCACAGTAACTACAAATGCTGGATGAGAAGAAGACTCCGCAGCTCTGCTCTGCATCTACCAGTTTCAGAGCTGGTATGTTTCTGACCAAACGAGGCTGAGATTTTCCCCCTTGTCTCCAAAGGACAAGCACACGTGCTCTCTGAGAGTCCTGAGTGTCACATCCCTCCTAAACATAGACTGCACAGAGGCTAAGTGGGGCCTTTGTCTATCAGGACCTGTGAGCCCAGCTTTTGGACCTGTGAGGTATTACGCAAAAGGATCAAGGCACAGCAGATTTTTTCAGGTGAAGGGGATAAACTAGAAACAGGTTTTTATTCTACAGGCAAGGGATATGCGACCACAGAATGAGAGGCAGAAGGCATTGTAGTGCCAGTATAAATACAAATTCATAAAGGACTGGGAGAAAGCGTGGAAAAAAAGTCATCGTGAAGAGGAAATATACAACAGGTCATGCTGGAGATTATCCTTTGCCACCTGCTTTTATGGTATCTTTTCAGTTTAGGCAACTTGCATGAAACAAGAGAATCCCACCTAGAAATGCCATGGTATACAACCGGAAAAAAATTGCCTCTAGCAAAGCCATGGATCCAACAAGATGACTCCAACCACCCAGTTTTCTCCCCATCATGGGGTGGTGGTGTCAACCCCACTGTGGCCTCTGATACCCCAAAGGATGCCCCCAACTGTACCCGAGGTGTCAACCCCACTGTGGCCTCTGATACCCAAAAGGATGCCCCCAACTGTACCCGACTACGTTATACTGGCAGGGAGAAGATGAGTCTTGACTGGAGAGATTAAAAAAACAAAGCTAAATTTTCTTAGCTGATTTAGAAATGAACATAAATGCTTTTCTTATTTTCTTAACACACTACGATGTGTGATATGTGTCTATATAGCCATGTTCTTGCCTTCACAATAACCTCTTGAGCAAAACCAGTCATGTCAAGTGTCTAAACCCCTAGTTCCGTGTGTGGATTACTTTGATTCAGTGTCATTTCCTGAAGTGACTAAGTGGGTTTATGGTAGATCCTTATCAATATATTTCTATCCAAATAGCTCTAATCTGGGCAAGAACAGTATGGTATGTACCATATATGGATCTCACCTCAGGCTATTTTACACCATATCTAAGAAATAATGGTGGTGTGAATCTAGCAAGGGCAGATTTTTACAGCTTATCTGTCATGATAGGTGACAAAGAATGACTGGCCTCCACGTTAAACATTGCAGGTCCTGTCACAGACACTGAAAGTGCCCTCAGAAAGGAGGTGGTAAGCCCTCAGTCCAAAGCTAAGTAAGCAAACTAATCCCGTGTGGCAGGAACCAGCAGTGATGACAGTAGGACTGACCTTTGTGGTCTTGGACTAGCAAAGCTGTTTCCCAGAACATCTCCTTAAACAAATCTATCGAAATTCCCTCATAGAAAACAAACAGCGTTTGTCTGTAGCGAAATAGTTTTACGCTGGAGGCTGGGTGTTAAACCTTCTCGGAGAGTTTTGCTGCACTGACAGAACTGCCCCTTCCTGGAAATAGCCTTTTCCACCTTTTTTGAACTACGTACGAATTTCAGTGCGTATTTTGTATTGTGAAATACGAACACACAGAGGTCTGTACACACGGCAGTACATATATCTGTATATGTGACATATTTCCATAGGACACCTTATGCTAAGGGACAAGTGCTCCGTGCTGCTCTGCAGCTCTGACTGGCCAACTTCTCCAGCATTAGCAAAAAAAACCCCAGTAAGTTCACCAAAGGCATTTAAACACCTAATTTTCATGGAAAAATGATGTTATAATTTCCATACGGGTCTGGGTGTAACATAGTTTAAGGGGCAATATAAAATATAAGCAATATACAAATATATATATTTATATATATATAAATATGTAAAATATAAAAAGCAATATAAAATAACTGCAAAGCTGTTCTGGAGGCTTCCACCACTGGAGGGCAGCGAGGCACTGTCCTGGGGGAGCCAGCTCATCCCTGGTGAGATGCTCTACCACCACCCTGCTTTTGTAGGGTCCGTACTGAGGACTCCACTCCAGCAAACAGCTTTAAAAGTAAGCAGTGGTAAGAATACACATATGCATAAGATAGCCACAAACAGCAGGACAGTTGTTTTCATTCCTCACCAATCTCCAGCTAAGGTCAGAGGAGATGTTTCCATCCAAAAGAGATCAGGAGAAACTCTGACCCACCTCAGGCATCCACCTACTTCAACTTCCTTTGCAGCTCTTCACTCGTTAGCACTTAACGAGGTTATAAATCATGACACCTGATGGCTCTCACATCTGTTTGTAGAGAATTCCACTGAAATATCTTTAAAGGAATAAACTAAGGCTGTCTGCTTTCCTCCTATATGTATATTTCGTATACAAATACCTATTTGTATTTCTTCTTCCCTGAAAAAAGAAAATGCTGGTGTGTGTGAACTCACAAAAAGGTGTGCTTTTTTCCATGATATAGTAATGTATTTGTTATTTCTTTAAATACCCTTACTGCACTTTTGAGAACATTCCTTATGCAACAAATCCTGCTTTTTTGCCGGACCTGTGGTGTTCCTAACAGTCTGGTGATGGTCACAGTTAGTGCCCTGATACAGGAAAGGTGTTTGTGGTGCCCAACAGAAACAGCCCTGGCAGCTCTCAGCCAGTGGGGCTGATGGAGCAGCCTCCTGAAATCAGAGGGACTTTGGAGGCCTTCGAGATGTACATGTAAATGAAGGTTCCTTATTTTTTCTACTTTGGAAAAAAAAAAGGGGGAATGAACACAGGGGTAAAATAATACATTGTCAAAGAGGCAATAGGAAAAGGGACCAAGCAGGGGACCCAAAGGCTGCCTTCTTTCTGCTTTTCCCAGCCCAAATCCCTCAGAGGCAGCAGAAATTGCCCAATAACACCAGTCCTTGCTCCTGTGTCCACACCTATCTCTCCACACCTGAGGATAGCAGAGGTGTGGGTGCAATGTGGGTGCAGCAAAGGATGACAAACAGCTGTTGCACAGCTTTGTGGTGACATTTACATTTGGAAAGGCAATATTCTGTTGAGGTTTGGACACCCAAGCTCTGTTGCTTGCTCCTATTAAGGCCCATGATCTTCACTGCTGCTGCTATCCACACCACCTCCATGAAGTTCTGTAGAGTTCTGTTGCTTTGCTGTCTGTACATATTCTCAATTATAATTAAAAAGCATTTTCTTTCAATTCATTCTTTTCCATGTTTTCTCTCTGCCAGCCACCACACTAAATTCAGCCCTGATAAATTCTGAAGTGAAAGGTATTTTGCACCCTGAAGAATATGTAGAGAAAAGGGCAAAGCCCAGGTGAAACAAATCGCATCCCTGATAACCTTCAAACAAGTTCCTGGCATTTATGGTGAATATGTTGGTAAAGCAAAGTGGAAACTTTACGTGTGAAGCCATCTGCTATGGACAAAACGGAACATTGAGTGCTGGGTTTGGCTTCCTGGTCCCAGAGGAGAATTTCCTTGGGATAAGGATGTCACCATCCAGCCTCTGGAACCCCCAGACCACCCCCGTGAATTCTGTGAGGGGAAATCTTTGTCAGAGATGAAGGTTATGCCAATGTAAATGGGTACCAGTGATCTTGGCTCCACACACAGTAGGACAGGTCATTTCATCCTATTACCCAACTAAGGCTCTGTGTCCACACAGGTTGCTTACCTTGGCATCTGCTGCATTCTTGCAGCTTTTCCTGCTTTTCACGCTCACCTGGACAATGGTATAGTCTTAATAAAGAGGTTTTTCTCAGCTTCTGGCAAATCTCTTCAATCTCAGCTGGTGCCAGCAGGTGGTTAGGGGTCACTGATTTCCACTGATTTCAATCAGTTCACTCCTCCTGATACTTATTCTCACGAGTAGCATTCAATTAAGGAAAAAATTGATAAGGAAAATTCACAAATGCTTCTCTGGAGAAAAAAAACCAAACAAACTGGGAATTGTGCCTGCATAAAACTCAAGGATTTTTTATGCCACTTTTGGGTCCTAATGGAGGACTTTGGTAGGGCCCATGCATGGTTCCTGCCATCCATGAGCCCCAGTGGCCCCTCTCAGGGAGCAAAGAGAGAGGGTCTGGTACTTTGATTTTCCTCGGGAAATTAATGTAATGATGCTCTGGGTCCGTCACTGAATAGGCTGGGTGCAGGTGCAAAGAGGCATCAAATTTAGATCTGTACTTACTGGAAATAATAATGATAAACAGAACTCATGCTGATCTAGCTATTTTTTATTAGTTATTAATGAAAGCTGATGAAATGAATAATTAACAAAACAGAGAAGATGCATAGTAGAGAAAATAAACAACAAGAACTAATCAGGCTAGCTACATCAATTAATTAGGAAAGCCTTCCTCCCTGCATGAGGCCTCAGTGGCTTGGATGCAAGAGGAAAAAAATGCACATAAAAGAGATACACAGATCATTATTGTCTGTACACTGGTATTTTTCCCAGTGCAGGCTTGCCCAGGTAAGGCTGCAGAAACACACATGCAATAGGTAGTGGAGCTACTAAGGGACCAGCAAGGAGTGCTTCTGTGGGACTACCTGAAAGGACATTGTCCGAGGTGGGGGTTTGTCTTTTCTCCCAAGTAACAAGTGATGGGACAAAAGGAAACGGTCTCAAGTTGCACCAGGGAAGGTTTAGGATAGATATTCGGAAAAAATTATTCACCAAAAGGGTTATCAAGCATTGGAACAGGCTGCCCAGGGAAGTGGTGGAATCATCATACCTGGAGGTATTTAAAAGCCAGGCAGACATGGTGCTGAGGGACATGGTTTAGTGGTGGTTTTGGCAGCATTAGGTTGATGGTTGGACTCAATGATCTTAAAGATCCTTTCCAACCTTGATGATTCTATGATTCTGTCTTGGAGTGGCACCTTCTCCTGCCCCGTGCACCCCTCTGCTCTGGGGAACAGCACTGGCTGGTGGTGATGATGGGCGTGAGAGGCTGACAAGGCATGACCAGGCTCTCTGACTGGCATGACCAGCACTATGTGAAAAAGCAGATATTCTATTTAACTGTAACATTTTTGGCAACTAATACAGTTAGAGACTTGGTATGGAAAGAAGAAAGATGAGTAGCAAGCAATATTATGCAATGGAAGCGCTTTCCAACCTTGATGATTCTATGATTCTGTCTTGGAGTGGCACCTTCTCCTGCCCCGTGCACCCCTCTGCTCTGGGGAACAGCACTGGCTGGTGGTGATGATGGGCGTGAGAGGCTGACAAGGCATGACCAGGCTCTCTGACTGGCATGACCAGCACTATGTGAAAAAGCAGATATTCTATTTAACTGTAACATTTTTGGCAACTAATACAGTTAGAGACTTGGTATGGAAAGAAGAAAGATGAGTAGCAAGCAATATTATGCAATGGAAGCGTTTATTACTTATTATTGTTATTTTACAACCACATCAGTCAATACATGTGCCTTGGGTATGTGTGGAAAACATTTCTGCCTATCCTACCTCCACATATTAGGGTGAATTGGGCTGAATCTCTAGTCATGAAAATGTTTCTACTGCATTAATCTGCTTGTAATTGGGTTTTTTTGAATACATGATTGTTTCCAAGTATGAGGAGAGAATTAAAGCACAAGACTGCCAGACGTCCAACAGAATGCATATAAGGTGAGAATACTGCAGGGAAAACTTATTGTTAGATGGATTATATAAATATATTATTTTCTGAAGAGTGTTTTGATGTGAACAAACAGCACTGTTAGCTAAGGTAAAGAGACATGGGCTGGTGGGAGAAATTGTTGAAATGAAAAAAATAAAGCAGCAAGTAGCTGAACAGACAATGTTGGCATCTTCATTGTGGCCCCAGTTCATTCATCTGCTCCCACAGATTATCAGTTGTGAGAGCATTGCCACGGATAAGCTTCATTCCCTCAACACTGCCCATCATCCAGGAAAATAACTGTGGAGCCTTCCTCAAACCGGGAAGCTCCTGTTGCTGAGGTGGTGTCTGCAGATGACCTGAGGATCACTAATATCCCAGACATATGGCAGACTCTTCCTCGGTGTCCTCTGTAAAAGTTTCAACACGTCCCTCATTTTCCATTTCTGCCGTTCTCCAGCCACAGAGATATTTCTGGCAAAGACAGAGCAGAAGTAAATTACATCCTGCCCCAACTGTAACCCTAAACTCGTGCCAGGTGTAGGTCTGTGTTGCAAGATGGGCAAGACTTGAGAAACACCTATTTTGCAGAAAAGGGTTATTCATGCAGCCTGACATGGTACTTGGAGCAGGCAAACATCCCCCTGGTGTTACGCTGTGCTTGCACCATAATTAAACAATAAGGTACAGAGGCTGGATTTTTGTAAGAAGGACAGAAGTGGCCATTTGCTCTGTGCAGGTTCAGTGAGTCTTTGGAGTAGCAGAGGACTTTCCAGAAGGCTGTGTTTCCTGAGAACCACTTCGAAAGAGTCTACGCAGGCACGTGGGAGGGACACTTTGTTCTTCTGTGATGAATTTCTGACAGCGTGTCCAAGATTTTCATCTGTTAGCAATGTGATCTGCTAAGCAGGGAGATCAATATATACAGGGAGATCAATGTGTATCATGTGATCAAAATATACAATGTTTTAAGAAATTCTTCTCATGTAAATTGGTAATAATTTAAACAGGAAGTTGTTTATGCTAGGGAAAATTATTTCAATGTAGAAATGGTTAAACAAATATGAACTTGAAGTTGCCAGGTATGTCAGTTCCCATAGAAGCTGTGAGAGGAGGAAACAGACAAAATACACATTTTAGCAATCACAGTTTTTGTAAAATGAACTATAGTTTTAGGACAGGTTCTTCACTGAGAGGGTTGTTCGTTACTGGAACTGGGTCCTCAGGGCTGTGGTCATGGCACCAAGGTGTTCAAGGACCATCTGGATGATGCTCTTAGTCCTAGGGTTTAGTTTTAGGCAGTCCCTGTTATCCTTATGCATCTCTTCCACCTGAAGATATTCTGTGATTCTATGATAATGCTTCATCTTTCTTTGCAAAACCTTTTTTTTTTTTGCTTCAGAAAGTGTTCAACAACTGGCAAATTGAGCTCTTTGTAATCCATGTGTTCTGAAGGTGACAAAAATGATGAGACATGAGTTTATAAGCTGACTTTCCTTGCTAGCAGCTTGGAAATCAGTGGAGAGCAGGATAAGACTTTGCAACTATTTCACCTTCTGACAGATATTTTAAAAAGTTGCCAGCATTAAATTTGGGTGAGGACCTAGATCGGCCAGAAACCTGAGCACGGCACTTCCTTCTGCAGAGGGATCTGACTCTTTCTATTGCTCCCTGCCCCTGGGTTGCCAGAGTTATGACTCTAAACCTTGGATTTGCTTTGTCCTGATGATATAACTCAAATAAATAATCTCCAGGCATTCAATAGGATCTTTGTCAAGGTGAGGCATCTGGCATTAGGACCTCCAGATCATGAAAAGCCTCCTGTGTGAAAGCTTGTTGGTTCTCTAAGAGCAGAATGTGCTTTGGGATTGCTTTTTGGTTTTCCTTCTTAGTCTTGGTAACAAGCAAACAGAATTGGTTAATACAGATGATTGAAACAATGTGATAGTAGCATAAAAGCATTGAAGAAACAGAATTGGTTAATACAGATGATTGAAATAATGTGATAGTAGCATAAAAAGCGTTGGATGTACTCTGAGTGACATTGATTAAAATGCTCTAAGAGCTTTTGAATCTCAGCTGGACGGAAGTTTTCAATGACAAATTCTGATTTAAAAAAACCCAGGAAATTCTCCTAGTAGGAAAGGGCCTTGCTACTGGCAGGAGACCTGTACTGCTGTTGAGAAAAGGGTTTTATACTTCATAGGAACACTTTTTAAGTTGATAAAATTAAAAATTATTTGTGACTCTTGCACTAAATGAAAATGAACAGAAATTATCTTTTTACCCACTCTGCCAGTAAAAAACCCACAACCCACAAACCCAACTCTTGGCATATTGAAATGTTGTATTTATAAGCTTATTTATATTTTTAAATGCAGAGTGATATGTATTTTGCACATAAAATGTGGTTTTAGCAAATGCTCTTACCTTCTTGCTGAGGTCCCCTTTCAATATGTCCGTATATTTTTGTCTAAATCTCTCCAGTGCACTAAAGAAAAATCTTCACTTATCATTACATATTTTTTCCTACAATACATTCAAATACAATACAATGCATTTGGTTTCCATGTTACATTTGAAGATATAATTTCGTGGCGTCTTCAGTCCTTCAAGCCCGTGAAACACCCACCGTATCTACTGGTTTGAGCAGGCTTTGGTGCAGGTTACAAAATTTGTCAATACTGATTTTAGAGGGAAGCACAGGAGAGAGGGAGGTCACTCTGAACAGCATAAGACACAGTACCTGGCCCCTGGGACATCCTCCGTGCAGTGGTAGCATCCCAACTGTGGTCAGCAGGGTCTCCTGTTAACTGGGCTCCCTATAACGCTGATAAAACACGGTTCAGAATTTATAAGCGTGTAGATTTAAAGGGGTGTGCTCTGCAGTTTGACCAGCCTCATTATTTTTTTTTTTTAAAGTTACTGATTTCATGCAGTGGAGATGCCTTCAACATTTAAAAACATTCTCTTAATTTTTTTTGGCAAGAGATTGTTTATCGTAGCTTGATTTTTCGATTACCTTAATTATTGTTCAAAGCCCTTCTCTTCTATGGGAGCAGGGATTAAACCCTCCCCTTGGCATATCCTGTGGCATCCACTGGCCCAAGAGGAACCAGCTGCAGGCAGCCAGGGGGAAAATTAGTGATGCCAAGTGAAAAATGATGGCAGAATTTTTCCACCCCTCAGTCTCCCCAGTGTCCCAAAGTGGAGCTGGGGGTGGTTGTCTTCCCCCATCCCCTCGCAGGCCAGACCCCCCAGCTCACATCCACGGTGGTGGCTTTGCCCAAGGTCCACCGTGGTGGCTCTGTGGGCGGAGAGGGTTGCAGGGATTTGTAGCACCTCCTGCCCTGGCCCATTTGTGCTGTCCCAGAGCATGGACAGAGCGAGCCCCAGCAAGGAAAGCCCTTGTTTGGGGAACCTCTCAGGGCAGGGGTACTATGAGCTGGCTGAGATCTTAGCCCTGTGCTCCTGAGGTTCCCACAGCCATGCCCTGGGCACCACAGAACCTGCAGCATCACCAGGCAATGGACTGCCTTATCTGCTAGGAAACAAAATGTTGTTTGTGTTTTTTTTTTCCAAAATGCAATGCCAGAAACCCCTCAAAACTGTACAAAATCCAGTCTGTGTTTCAAACAGTTAATTTTCAGCTCAGCCTGTAAGTGTCATCCCAGCTGTCACACTTCACAGCCTTGGGGAAGCACCTCATGTGACGCCTGGATTAATCCTCACGGGGTTGGCAGAGAGCGGTCCACTTGTCTTCCCCAACAATGCACTCCTCAGAGAAATCCAGTGAACTTTGATGAAACAAAGAGGGCTTGTTCCGCACTGGCAAGGCTCACATCAAGCGTTTACTCTACATGCACAGCGTGCAGCCTTCAAATGCGTGCTGCCCAGGAGCTCTAAAAGAAACTGATGCAACAGGTTTTGGCCACCCTCCTGCAACTGCGGCTTCACAGTTGTCTTCCTGAGCCTATGGCGAGGGATGGCAGGATCCAGGATGCTGGAAAGAAGGCCTGGCTTTCCTATATTAATATTAAGTCATGCTCCCTTCCACCTCTTTGCATGGGAGAACAGAGCCCTCGCATCAGCATAAATCACTTTTGTTTGTATCTCACGCAAAAAAGCTCTCCTGGAATCCAGGCTTAGCAGCAGAATAACTAATGCTAAATGCTTCAGAAACACCTCAACATCCCTGGCTGAACCTATAAACCTTTGTGACCAGGTAACTTCAGCAAACCTGGAGCCCTGAAATCAGTTTTGGGTTAGCAACTGGTCAGGCACAGAAGAAAATTCGGTCTTTGCACAGAGTGCCTGATTTCACACAGTGCCCAAATTAAAGAGATAATAAGCAGAAGGGATGAGGGAGATAAGGCAAGGAGTAACAAGGTCTTGACATGGACTAGGAGGTTAACTTTGTGGTAGGAGAAGGGATGAGATGGAGGGAAAAGAAGCAGAGAAGGAAAAAGTTATATGGAAAAAACATAAGGAACTGACTTCATCTCCATTCCAGTAGATGGGTTTCTACTGCACTTTCACCTCCATCTTAATAGATGGGTTTCAGTCTCTAAGGCTGCCAGGCAACACTCATCTGACTGTAACTGCTCAAACCTCACATTTTATCTATTCCTTTTAGTCACTCACACACTCACAGAAAGGTTCCTTAGGCTCAACAGGTTGCATGCCCATGTCTGAGGACAAAACACAGTCCTCACAGGCTTTAAACTGAAAGAGGAGAAAAGAGAGAAGCCATCTTTCTGAACCTATAGTTTCTGAAAACTGAAAAAAAGAAGATGACAGTCATCCAAACTTGGCAGGCTCTTTAGAACAGCAGGAGTCCAATTTATTTCTACATTACAGCCCGTGACTAATTCATTCATTTCAGAAAGAAGAAGGAAAAATCTGCTTGGATGGGTACCAGGTGATTCAGGGCAAAAGAGGTGATCCAAGTGTTATTCTAGGAAATGAAAACAAATCTCATTCCCAGGGAACCAGCTGGGTCACTGGTGAATTTCCTCAGCTAGGCATGACTTCACTAAAATATGCTTTTTGTGTCATAGTACTTGAGCCTGAGATAGAAAATCTCCTAAAATACACAACTTGCCACAAGAAATTTAGTATCTCTCTAGTTTTTCCCAGCTAGATATAAAGTGCCAAAATGAATCAAAATTAAAGTAAAAAAACTTACGAAAACAAACCTACCAAAATAGAGAAAAACAAATAAATAAGGAAAATCTCTTCTCCTTGTTACACAAGGCATTTAACAGAAATTGTGCAAAAAAAAATTATTGTGCTTGGGTTCAGGGATGCTGGGCAGCAAAGGACTGCAATTCTTTTTGTCTTGAGCTGGTCACAGAGGGAGAAATTTAGTATCTCTCTAGTTTTTCCCAGCTAGATATAAAGTGCCAAAATGAATCAAAATTAAAGTAAAAAAACTTACGAAAACAAACCTACCAAAATAGAGAAAAACAAATAAATAAGGAAAATCTCTTCTCCTTGTTACACAAGGCATTTAACAGAAATTGTGCAAAAAAAAATTATTGTGCTTGGGTTCAGGGATGCTGGGCAGCAAAGGACTGCAATTCTTTTTGTCTTGAGGTGGTCACAAACAGAGGGCAGTGGTGGGACAGGCTCAAGAAATGCCTTTGCTGTCTCCTCTGAGCTTGTTAAGCTTGGTGGACAATTCAGCAACCCCGCTGCAGTGGCTGGCTGCCTGATTTTCTGCTCAAGATAGATTCCAGTGCAATCCTGGTAAAAAAGCTTGCCCTTGGTTGGCAAATCTGGTGGAGTTATTTAACAAAACAAAAGAAAATTGTCAGTCAAGTGAAAGTGATCTCCAGAGTACATTCATTTAGTTATTTGATTGGAATTTGGTGCAATCTCAGGAATTAAAGGGCACCTAAATCAGAACTGTGAGCAGGTGGTTATGTTTAACTGCTTAATCCAGCTTGATAGCAATGAATATCTGGGCTTCTAGGGCAAGGCATGGGGAGAAAGTAATGAAAACAAGAAAAATTTTGTTTCTTACCCACACCCTGCAAACACAAATCACATTGTTTTTTACTCTCAATCTACAAAACATGAGGTTTTGTTATTAACAACTGGAAAAGCAATCTACTTGCTAGCTACGGGATCCAGGAAAAAAACCCAGTGTTTATTTATACCCAATTATAAATATTTTTCTGATATTTTCATGGGAAGGAGGACTACAGAGCTGAATTATCTCCTTCATACTCTAGAATTAGAAGAGAAAGATAAACGAGAGATCAAAGTACAGGACATTCAACATACAAACAAGCAAACAAGAACGCATGGGGAGAAAGTAATGAAAACAAGAAAACTTGTGTTTCCTACCCACACCCTGCAAACACAAATTACGTGTTTTTTTTTTTACTCTCAATCTACAAAACATGAGGTTTTGTTATTAACAACTGGAAAAGCAATCTACTTGCTAGCTACGGGATCCAGGAAAAAAACCCAGTGTTTATTTATACCCAATTATAAATATTTTTCTGATATTTTCATGGGAAGGAGGACTACAGAGCTGAATTATCTCCTTCATACTCTAGAATTAGAAGAGAAAGATAAACGAGAGATCAAAGTACAGGACATTCAACATACAAACAAGCAAACAAGAACTTTTTTTCTGAGCTTTTCTTTAACCCCAAACAGGGGCCAAACAGGTTGCATGACAACACTGGGAACTGGCAGCAACCCATAAAGTCCATACAATATTATTTTTTACCAAAACAGGCGTATATATTTGCAACCAAATTGCTATGGATCCATCTGATATTTTCATGGGAAGGAGGACTACAGAGCTGAATTATCTCCTTCATACTCTAGAATTAGAAGAGAAAGATAAACGAGAGATCAAAGTACAGGACATTCAGCATACAAACAAGCAAACGAACTTTTTTTCTGAGCTTTTCTTTAACCCCAATGCTGGCCAAACAGGTTGCATGACAACACCGGGAACTGGCAGGAACCCATAAAGTCCATACAATATTATTTTTTACCAAAACAGGTGTATACATTTGCAACCAAATTACTGTTCTCTTTCCATGAAAAAATCCTTTTTAAGTGCCACCTCAGGGAAGCTGTTCAGGGGGTTGTGGTTTTGTTGGAGTTATGAACACTTGTAGCTACATCGTCTGGATATATGAGGTGTAATTCAGTAATTATCCCCTCCCAACAGACCTCTCACCACACAGGGTGACACTTGTAAGGGATTTTATGAGGATGTTGCAAACAACATCCTTAGTTGGTGCTGAGATGGTTGGTTGAGCACATACTACTGAGTGAACACGTACATACTACGTGGTTGAGTAGTGACAGATGCACTCAGAAGAAATTAAACAATCTAATACCAAAGTCAGACAGTTACTTAAAGCAAAAACCTGTCCAGTGATGGCTGGTGTGTCTTCTCCATGGGTGGAGGAGGTGACAATGCCAAGCTCATTTAAAAAAAGTGAAGGCAGCGGCCTCCACAGGCTCCTGGTTCTTGACCTCCTTGTGTTTGCAGGCACCAGGCGTCACTATGTGGTTGGCAAAACATTGATCCCACACAAAACAAATAAATACAAAACAGATGTTGAAATAAACATTTTAGTTTACATTTTGGCTTTGATTCTCTGTATTTTCAAGTAGGACATGAAAGGCAAAAATCCCAGATCTTGCTTTTCATGTTTTCATGCACCATTGATAAATGTTTGTGTGGGATTTGGCTGTTTGCATTTCCAGCATATTTCAGCCTGATTTATGAATGTGCACAACACACTCCAAAAGGCTGGGTAAGTCCTCAGACGCCAAACTCCTCATAATGACAAAGCATAGAACCATGGTGGGTGGGGGAAGGAAAGAAATCAAATTATTTTATTGTCAACAACAACCAAAAGTATTAAAATTGGAAAAAACCTATTCCTTCTGGAAAGGAGACATGAAATGTCTTTCAACATTTAAATGACATTTCATTGAGACCTGAAAAGTCTCCTGACTGAGATTTGATCTCTTGGATGAGATTTGCCTCGTTTAGGATGTATATCAATGGGAAAGCTTCCAATTGATTTCACAAGCCTTTAGATCAGATTGTGTGATTCAGCCTTAAATATTGCAAAGAAACCACCTTTAACAGCTTTTGAATTTGGATTTATTTAATCTAAAGAAGTGAAAACTTAATGGAAAAAACATCAATTTTCAACTAGGTAAAATACACCTAAAGGTAAGAGGGACAAACTTACTCCCAATGGCCAGAAGGGACAGGGCAAGAACTAATGGGCTTGACCTACAACAGCGAAAATTTAGGATAAACATTGTGAAAAGCCTTTTCAACAGTGATTCTAGTTTCAGTAGTGAGTCTTATTGAGCATGAGAAGAGGTTGCTTAGGCAAGTTAGGGAAATGTCTATTAGGAAGGTGTTGGGCTGAGGTGGTGGTGTTGGGGGTGCAGAGAGAAGCTCCAGCTGATGTGGTTTTGATGCTCAGGGTGAGCAGCAGCACCCATGGGCGAGGAGGAGGTGGCACGAGGGTGGCCAGCACTGAGGATGGAGACAGGGACCTAGCAGCTCTGAGGGAAACAGGCTGTGGTGTTCATGGGCACAAGTGCCACATTGCGGAGCTAGAAGGAGACCAGGGCTATACAGGAGCAGGATGTATGTCTCTTGAGAAGATAACAGAAATAACTAACCAGATAACACTAAAATGGTTGGGGAACTTTCTCTAGACCTCTCAGGGCATGATGATTTCTGTGCTCTGTTGCTTCTCAGCTTTGCAAACATGCCTGGCAGTTGCTTTGCAAACATGCCTGTCATCAGTGAGGAACCAAGGAGTCTTTCAAGGCTTTCCCTGTGATGTTTGAACACTTGTTTTACCTTTGCTGGTAGATTTAATTTTATTTTTTTGCCTGCCCTTTACAAGATTAACTCCATGAAAATGCCTTGCTGTAGCCGCACACACAGAGGTGTGCCCAACATTCACACAAAACAGAGGCACCTCACACCTCTTCACAGCAGTACGTAGAAGCGTTTCAAAATCCAACTGATGGGCAGAAAATTGAATACTGGAGTATTCTGCAATAACAGGGAGAAAATTACTGGCTGTAGAAGACAGTTATTCCTCACAGGCATGTAGGGGAAGCTCCTGTCACCTTTCCTGAGGTCTTCACCTTTGGTGCTGCTGTGGGAAAAATTACTGGCTGTAGAAGACAGTTATTCCTCACTGGCATGTAGGGGGAAGCTCCTGTCACCTTTCCTGAGCTCCTCACCTTTGGTGCTGCTGTGGGAAAAGCAGCAGATGCAGGGCCTGCTTGGGTGGGAGAGGATGCTGAGGGACTCAGTGAGCCACCTGGTTTGGAGGGAGCACAGGGACGGGGGAAACGTGGAGAGACAGCTCCTGAGGACTCCCCGGAACAACGTGGGTCATTTCCCTTTTGTGTGTGACACCCGGGAGAAAGTAATGGAAACCCAAAGGAAAGGCATTTCTGAATCAGAAGTCAGCAATCTGGATTCCTACATTTTTCTGTAAATTTACATGTGGAAAGAAAAAGAATTAGCTCATTCCTTTTGAAGCCTACATTAAGATATTTAGAAATTTCCTGTGTAGCATTTCAGAAGCAGGGGCCATCACTTTGCAAATTTTGAAACCGACAGACCACACTCTTCAACACAACAAAACCTTTGTTTGTGTTTTAATCACAGAGACATTAATTTGAAAGACAAAATAGAGTTACTGCTTTGTAAACATTCCTTCCTTTGATTTTAAATTACACTGCTCATGTAACAGATTACGTTAGCTTGGAAATATCTGCATTTTATAAATAAGCACAAAAAGATCCATTATTGTCTCAATGAGAAATTTAGCATTAAAAACAATACTCAAAGTTATTAGAATATTGTATAGCCACTATTCCAGATGCCATGGTAAAATATTTATATTTCCTTTCCAGACATGACCTACTACTTCTCCCAAAATTAAATCTTCTTCTTTTTTAATAAACTTTGAAATATTTAGTGATGCCTCATTCATATTTTTACTTGAGCTCACGTAATTTTGAGACATTAGATAAACGGTCTTAGAAGGATGTGAGAAGAGAATTAAAGAGGAGAAAAATGATATAATGATTGTACCACCAAACAACTCGTGACATGAATTGAGAAGAGAATTAAAGAGGAGAAAAATGATTGTACCAAACAACTCGTGACATGAACGTTGAAATTATTTCTTAATCATTTAATAGGTGTTAGGATAAGAAAGTTATTTTAAAACTCTGTAACAGGCTAGGATTTGTTGTAGATAAAGATGTCACAACTTCTTACAAACGGCAAATGTGTGACTGTCGTCAGCGAAGCGTTTTGTGAGGTTTACCCTGTAATCATTTCACAGATGCTGCTGACCTTTGATCTGACATTATCCCGTGATAAAGTGGTTTCTTCAGCGTGGATCTTGCAAGAAAACCGGCAAGAACGAAAACGACAACTGCCAGGACAGCAACAGCGACGAGAAGTGGCGCGAAGGGATTATCACCAGCAGCAGGAGCCACCTGAGGATCAGGCACAGAAGCCTCCAGCCCTGCGAGGGAAGGCAGAGGGGGTTTGGTGTCATTAGATTACAGATCAGGGCACAAAGAGCTGCTGCGTTAAAAGGGGTGATTCCCAGATGGGAGTCAGAAATAAGCTGACATATTACAGATTCATTGATTTAAACTATTTGAACAGGCTTTACATCAGCAGGGATGGCAACTTAACTAAGCCAACTTCGCAAGCTGAGGGGATTAGTTTCTCAGGAAGGCTGGGAGTTTGCTGGAGCTGGCCATCACGTTACACAATCAGGCTGGAGCTAATTAGTTCAGTGGAGTTAAAACACTAAAATGGGGATCGTGCTGCCTCTCTTTTGGGACAGCCAAAGCGGTTATATTTTTTACATATGCAGGTGAAAACAGAGGTTTTGCAAGGTGTTGAAAGAAGCAGACATTTGTAGAAGACCAGGTTGGATGGGGCTTTGAGAAACCTGGTCTAGTAGGTGTCCCTGCCCATGGCAGGGGGGTTGGAACTCAATGATCTTTAAGCTCCCTTCCAACCCAACCCATTCTGATTCTGTGATTCTATATTTGGGTCAGACAAACAATCACCCTTTTATAATAAAGTTAGCAAAAGCAGATTTCAGTGACCGATGTCAGAAATGTTGAGCTATGGCTTTTCTAAGCAGTCTTAGAATAAACACGAGAGATATTTATGTGACTTTACCAGCATTCCTGCTCCCTTCTCGAAGCTTCAGTGGCCCGACCACCACATCCACTTTTTCGTCAGCAGAACTTGTGTCTCTCTTGGACCTGTTGAGGCAGCCCCGGTAGCAGCGGGAGGAGTAGTCCCTCAGCCTGCAGACCACCAGCTGACACCGCAGGTAGACCGACGGGTGGCGGCTGATGAACTTGAAGGCATTAAATTTGAACCGAGCAAAGTGGCTGTAGGGGGAGGAGTACGTAGCACAGGAAGAATCTCTAACACACCTAGAGAGAAATGGGAAGGAAAATTACTCTTCATGAGTACACACAGGTACATTCCTGACAAAATGCAATGGGTGAAAACAAAATTATGTCATTGCAAAGTACTAAGAACACAATGTGATAAAAATAGAACTTCTATAGCATAGTACAGACTTAAAAAATATAGAGTTCTTTAATCAGCTAGAGCACTGACAACTCTTTATTTTTTTCCAAGAGAAGGAGACTATAAGTGATGAAGAGAAGAGGACAGACTCTTACTAATGTATGTGCTATAACAAGGAATAAAAAAAATTAGTTTAATGCTTGACCCGTTTTTACTAAAATATGTAACACCTAGGATGATAGATTCCTGCTGCCAGTTTTCACTAGCCCATCTCCTCTATCTCACTCCCACTAGTTTGCGTGTTACATACAGGACAAAGATGAAGTAAGTGAAAGGAAATGTCAGTAAGGTCTAAATGCCATTTCCTATTTCCAGGCTCACACTGTAAATATAAAAAAAAATCAAATATTAGTTTTAACATTCTGTTGATAATGAGATCTAAACCAATTCCGATAGGTTCTATTCTTTTAAATAAATGCAGATAGAGTATTACAGATATGTTTCTAATGACTTGAGAAAGCTCTTACCCATTCCTGATTAAGTCATAGGTCACAGTGCTAAAATCACGAGGATCAGGTGATGCCACACAAGTGTCCACAAAGATGGTCAGATTTTGGTCAGAGTTGTGAAGAGAAGCTTGAACGTACACATTTTGGTTCAAGTCAACGTAGTATGGAGAGTCGTGCACTTGCCGGGAGAACGATGAGGAATCATAAAAACCGATGCGTGTGTCGTATCTTCCAAACTGATTTTCATTCACATCTACAGTGTTCTCAGCAACATACATTATTTGCATCCATGTGTCCTGTAGCATTTTGCAACTAATACGTAAGTGAATATCCTTTTTCCTCTTGATTATGCGCTCAGAAGATGTAACTTTGATCATGTTGGAATAGTTGATTGTATCATCGTTCTGCTGCTAAACATGTAATTTAAAATGAGGAATTACATATTTATCACATCCCATGTTCTAAGCTTTGGTAGAGTAACATGCAATTTATAAATGTAGGCTCATCTTAAACTCTTTAAAAAAAAAAAGAGCTTTATATTGGTCTTTTCTGCTCACACGTTGTAAATAAACTTGCCGAAGTACATAATTAAATGGAAATAAGTGGAGAAAAACTCTTTGTTAAATCCAAGGCAGAGCCAACTCATTGAACATCTGTACAAAACACTGCACTCATCCCAAACCTGCATAGCACTTACAAGGCTACATCTATTTTAAATCATCTTTACTCCCTAGAAACCTCATTTCTCTTAAGCATGAGGATTCCCTAAGGCGTGGAAAACTAAAGCACTAAAAACCTCCGGGTCTTGTTGGTTCCCTTCTTAGTCCTGTGGACCACAGTGGCCCTTTCATGACTCCTTTCAAAGTGGGTCCCACAATTTAGTATGCACAAGGGGGACTGTACCTCTCGTATCGTCCCACAGCCGTTGTAGGGAATGTTGAATATGACCTCACGTGATGTGACTGTTGGTGTACAGCGGTTGTCGTTCAGGGTGACCATCTGTGCTGAGTAGCCTTGAGACTGGAGATAGTCTCTGCTAATCACCGCATGCATGTAGTCAGGCAAGCACTGAAGGGCTGGTGGAAGAAGAAGAAACAATATGCTAGTGACTTCAGGAATTTGTAAATGATTAAAGGTTGTAGTTCAACAAAATGTTGGGTTTTTTCTTAGTTTAGAAGGTAGGCACTTTATACACCAATCTGTCGTATTTCACATGCATCATTTAATTTCCCTAACATCTTTGAATAGACACAAATATTTATTTCACAAACAAAAGCAATAAACAGGTTTGTCTGTTGAGAAACACCAACCAGGAACTTACTCGTGTTGTGATCTGCTGGAATGGAGGAGTAGTGAGCCTGAAACCCTCTGAAGGTGTATCTGGAATCACTGTGAAAGCGAACGCTCATCATGTTTGAAGAAGATGTGTATGTGGGAAAGGAACCAGAACAAAGTCTTCCAAGCAGTGGGGAAGAGTGTGGAGGCCCATCATAGACTTCAACGTAGTCATACTGGCATCTGCCCATTTGCATCCTGGTGAACAAATGTCAGCAACTTGTCAAATGCGTTTCAGAAGCTCTGATTTAACTGCCTAACACCTGATAAAATCTTTCAGCACTTGAAATTTTCATGGCAAAGGTTTTATTCATTTTGTATGTAGCCGTAGCAGAAAATTGCGAGCAGAAAATACTACAGTAATCCAGTTTTCGTTAAAGTATCTTTAAAACTAGGAACTTTTCTAATTTCAAATAAGTTTTGAAACTTCTCGAGTAAGTTTTGACTTTGCTATTTGCCCAGGGAATCAATGTTTTACTTACGCAATATCTCTAAATGTGAGCATAACACGGAAATTGTTCTCCACTTGTATTTCCCACACGCAGTCAGCGTTGTTTGGATAACTTCCAGGGTAGAAGGGGCTCTGCAACATCCCAGAGGAGTTTGAGACTAAGCCACCACAAAAATATGGCGCTGCAGAAAAAAAATGGAAGAGAATTTACTTTCAGTAAATTGCTTACTCTAAGTTACTTACAGGACTCCATAAAATTGTACTTGAGTTGTACGTGTCTCATCTACAGCTGCTGAAAAGCAGGTCTCCTGCTGACTGCAGGTAATACTCTGAATGACCCAAATCAAAACAAATATTTGGTTTTGCTTTAGCTTTACTTTCATAAGTTGTATCCAGGATTCCCTGACACATCCATGGTGTCAGACTACCCTCTTCAGGCTGGGCTGGTAACACTTGGACACTTTTTGCTCTGTTCTCTCCTTTCTGCAGTTGAGATCTGGTCTGGGAGGTGTCATGACAGTCAAATGGAAGTACCTTCCTGAAAGGCAGCATTCCCTGGTTACTCTGCTGCTTCTCTTTATTCCCCTAAGGACTTTGGAGGATAAATAAATTGCAAATCTTCTAGGAAACTCTAATTTCATGGTCTCAGACCATAAGGACTTAAAAAAGCCCATCAGGGAGACAGCCCACAAATAAAAAAGATGAGAAGAGCCATGGAAGAGCATTACCTGAGGGAGGTGCTGGGGTGGCCAGAGCAGCTGTGGGTGGGGAGGAAGAAAAGCCACAAGTCAGATGTGTTATTCAGGAGAAAGGTGCCGAGGCAGAGACAGGGACCCATGTTAGGGTGTAGGGTACCACGATGGGGATCATGGCGAGGAGGGGATGGGGACATGGGGAAACACAAGCTCCATGGGAGAGCTGCTGCCCACACACCTGCACAGATGACGCTGGCATCCTCCATGTGCCTGCAGTTGTGCACACCCCAGCTGCTGTGTCTGCACATCTGGAGGGAGGGCTCGTCCCCACGGCACTGCACGTCGTCCAGGAAGATGCTCCCAGAGCCAAGGCCAAAGTGTGCATTGCCCAGGGCTGCCAGAGGCTGGCCACAGCCCAGCTGCCGACACACCACCCGGGCATCACTCAGGTCCCAGCTGTCATCACACACTGTCCCCCAGCTGCTGCCATCGTACACCTCCACGCGGCCCTCGCAGCCGTTCCTCCCACTGGAGAGCCGTAGGTGGGCACCTGGGATGAGGGACGTGACACTTGGTTAGGGTCCCACCAGCCCAGCCTCCACCTCCTGGCTGTTTTGGAGATCTGGTCGCAGTGATCATGAGCTGGGGTGGTGGAGACCTGAAGGGACCAGGGGCAGGCAGTGACTGAGCAAAGACTCTGACCATGCAGAAGGCAGATGCGTGGTGAGCACCAGCTGGGGTGGTCCAAGGGAGTTGCCTGGGAATCCTGGGGGCTGCTTGGGGCACTTCACATTTGCAGAAGAACCCTTTGTACACCTTGACCCTGGCCCATCCCCTGAGGGGGACCACTCATGCACCCTGGAGAAGTTTCAGTGTGAGGAACCTGACAGGGTGCCTGAAAGGGTGCTGGCCACCTTGGCTTGACATTGCAAAGCCACCACTGTGCCCCGGTATCAGGGCAGCAACCTGCATCTTGGACTGACCCAACAGGCATAGGAGATGGATGGAAGGGCTTGCTTCCATGAACTTGACACTTGCTGCCCCAGAGCCAGGAGCCACGGGGTGGATGGCAAAGCAGGGCTTGGACCTGTCACCACCACAGCAGCTCAGCTCCTTCCCAGCAGCAGCCCCCAAACCATATGGTCCCTCTCCAAGGGCAGAGGGGAGCAGCAGCTCTCTGCTGGCCAGGCTCAGGCCAGCATGTCCCCCCTCATCTCCTCTCATGTCCAGATGGGGTCTGCTGCAAGGCTGGGAATTAACTGGGTGGGCATGAATTACCTGTTGTGTATGGCCATTCAGCAGGAGGGGTTGTGTGTACAACTGCAAGGAAGAAGATGGAGTGAATGAATGAAAGGGCAGCAAATGCACGGGCTTATGGCAATAAATGGACATGGACATGGATGTGGGCATGGACAATGGAGACAGAAATGCAAGGCTGGAGCTCTAATGGGGGAAAAGACCGTGGGGCTCTGTCCTGCCATTCCCCCTCCAGACACCAGCCTGACATGCCCCCAGTGCTGCCCCATCCTCCCCACGCCACAATCCTGCAATCCTGCCCTTTGCCACCACACTGAGCACCTACACCTTAGATTGTGGAGAGCCTACTGTGCCCTCTGTGAAAAAAATGGGGCTTTTTCATGACATGTGCTTCCAGCACCAGGCAGTGAAAGCCCCAACCTCACCACTTCACCCTGGCTCTACCGAAGGAAGTAAGCATGGCTGCTCCCAAGGGAGGGCACCCAAACCCGCCTGGTGGGATCTGCAGGACAGCTGGTGGCCTCTGCTGTCCACATACCTTCACAGATGACGCTGGCATCCTCCATGTGCCTGCAGTTGTGCACACCCCAGCCGCGGTGTCTGCACATCTGGAGGGAGGGCTCGTCCCCGCGGCACTGCACGTCGTCCAGGAAGATGCTCCCAGAGCCAAGGCCAAAGTGTGCGTTGCCCAGGGCTGCCAGAGGCTGGCCACAGCCCAGCTGCCGACACACCACCCGGGCATCACTCAGGTCCCAGCTGTCATCACACACTGTCCCCCAGCTGCTGCCATCGTACATCTCCACGCGGCCCTCGCAGCCGTTCCTCCCACCGGAGAGCCGTAGGTGGGCACCTGGGGTGAGGGACGTGACACTTGGTTAGGGTCCCACCAGCCCAGCCCCCTGCTGTCCATAGGTCAACCCCTACAGCAGAGAGCCTGCGTGGTTGCTGCAAGGCCAGGGGTGGGTCTGGTGGGCGTGAATTACCTTTTGAATATGGCCAACCTGTGGTGGGCAACAGAGCTATGGATGTAAGTAAGAATTTGTTGTCAATGAAAAAGGCTCTGAACGCATTCACCACATGCCATGCACCCCAAAGCAGCCCATCTTCAAGGAGCCCCTGCCCTATGGCACTTAACATTACGCGGAGGTCTTTCATTCAGCTGAAATGACCGTTGTGACTCCTCTGTTTCACACAACCATCTGCTCCCTGGGCAGGAAGCACATGCCCATGGAGGTCTAACTTGCATTACAAAACACTTGATGCGGCAGCTTTCTCTTTTCCAGTCACATTTCAAATCCCAGAACAAGTCTAAGAAATAGGAGGAACTGGAGGGGCAGAATGATCTCCTGTCGTAATCTCCCCAGTTGTGGTTAGAGGAAATCCCTCCCCGAACAGTTTCCTTCACCAGGAATGGCTACAGAGGTCATGGCCTCAAGTCTCAGCCCTCAAGTTCACCAGCCGTGCTCCATGCTCTCCTTGCACTCTCACCGTGGACTTGGGTGCCACAAATGGCCTAACTGGAATAGGTCAGGGATGGGAGACTCCCTCCACTGCAGTCAGGTCTGGGAGGGGAGATCAGGGGTGCTAAGGGTATCAGTGAGTGACAATGGACAGGGTTACCTGGTGTGCTCCTCTCTGCTGTGGTAGCCATTCTCGCTGTGGTGGTTTTCTCTGCTATGGGGGTTGTTGGCACTGTGGTGGTTGTCACCTCTTGGGAGAACATCTGGACTGCAGAGCTTGCTGATGCTGTGGTGGTTGTTGCCACCGGGGAGGAGATCTCCGCTGAGGAGGTTGTTGGCACTACATTGGTCATCTCTGCTGGGGAGGATGTTTCTGCTGGGAAGGTTGTTAGTGCTCTGGTAGTCATTTCCACTAGGGATGTCATCTCTGCTGTGGGGGTTGTTAATGCTGTGGTGGGCATCTCCACTAGTGAGGTCGTCTCTGCCATGAGGGCTGTTGATGCTGCAACAGTTGTCTCTGCTATGGGGGTCGTCTCCAGTGTTGAGGTCATTGGTGTTGGGGTGGTTATCTCCTCTATGGAGGTCGTCTCTGCTATGAAGGTCGTGTCTGCTGTGGAGGTTGTCTCCAATGCTGAGGTCATTGGCTCTGTGGAGGCCATCAGAGTTGTAAAGGTGTTTTCTGTGAATATGGAAGAAAAACATCATCCACATGAGGACTGTGCTGGTGCAATGGTTACTTCTGTATGTTAGCTACAAGCCCAGTTCCTCAAGGATGAAGTGAAATCAAGACAAAGTACTCTGATGGCATGCACCATGTTGACTGCAGAGCATGGAGCTGGGTAACAACCAATTGAAATTTTTTCTTGAATGTGATATTTCCAGATGGTGACAGCAGGGAAAGATGCTGATGTGTCATCTACTCCCAGCCATAGGACACCATGGCTCAGGTGTGGCCAGAGACTGTCTTCCACAGGCTACTGCCATGGAGCTGGGAGCTGTAGGGCTGCTGGCAGTAGCAGGGCTTGGACCTGTCACCATTGTGGACACCCTTCTGCAGAGGCTCAGGTCATCCTGAGGAGCAGCCCAGGTGGTGGTCTTGAGGTGGTGTTTGGTGCAAGGCCAGGAGTAGATCAGGTCGTGGAAACTCACCTGTTGAATATGGCCAGTCTGTCGTAAGCGCTGAATCTACAAATACAAGCAAGAAATAAATTACATTTAAAGACACTGAATGCAGCATGCACATGGTAAAAGAGGTATCAGAGCAAGTATTTTTGTTTTCCTCTAAGGGCAAAGCATTGGTTTATGTAGCATTTCCTTCCAGCATGAATTCAGCTCTCCAGGCTCTTCCTCTTTGAGGAAATGTGGAAAACCCCAGTACATAAAAACCACCTGAACAACCTGTTGTCATCAGCCATGTCCCGGCTCATAACGATCTGTTTGTTAGCACAGGAGAAAATAACATACGAATGAACTACCTTTTCTTAAAAAAATAAGAAGAATGTAAAGTCAGAAAACAGCAAGGTGAGAGAGTACTCAAAATGGATGGATGTGCGTAAAGGAAAAGAATATTAATGGACCTAAACTTGAAGGAAAACTTGAAAAATACAGAAACAATACAAAACAAGTTGTCAGCTATGGCAGTCTGGGCTGTGGCTGTGAAATTATTGTTGACCATAATGAAGGCATTAACGTTTGTGATGAGTTTCACCAAACCCCATTCCTCCCCGAAGAACATTCCCTATCAGATGTGGCTTTACCTCTAATTTTGACTTGTTTCCTTATTCTCTTTGTCACTGCTGGGTGATTAGGTGGAATAAAAGCTCTACATGTTGCAATGCCTATCTGAACCTTAGGTTTTTTAACTGCTTTGCATGGAGTGAGCAGGCACAGTTTGTATGCTACCCTAGTGAGAACACCGTGAGTCCATGCTGTGGCTCAGCAGGGGCAGCAGAGTGAAAAGACAGGGTTGTTGGAAGACCAGACTCTGATTTCTGAGAACAGGCTTTTTCAGAAGGAGTGTGCTTTTCCACAGAGAAAAAATAAATCTTCATAATAAAGTAGAACAACAGATTAGACATATAATTGATATATCTGGTATAACTTTCCAACACATGCCTTGAGTGAATTAAATGCTGTCTCAGAAGGAGGGTGTCTGCATACCCCCAGGCCAACACATTGTATATTGAGTGCAATTTATAGCAAAAGTCTTTAGGAAAGAAAAACGTGACAGCACCTGAACAGACAACGCCAGCATCTTCGTAGTGGGCACAGTTGTGTATCCTCCACCCGCGGTGAGTACAATCCGACAAGGAGACCTCGTTCCCCACACAATCCACATTGTCCAGCAGGATGCTGCCTGAACCTTGCCCAAAGTAAGCGTGTCCTGGAGCTGCAATGGCCGGGCCACATCCCAGCTGCCTGCACACAACCTGGGCATCAGAAAGGTCCCAGTAATCGTCACAAACTGTCCCCCACTGGCCGTTGTAATAGAGCTCAACGCGACCCTCACATCTGTGCCTTCCATTCACCAGCTGGAGATGGGTCGCTGTGGGAGAGAAGGAATTGAGCACAAACACAGTCAGACAAATAAGCTGGAAGTGACCTTAAGAAGTCATCTGTTCTGTTCTCTCGCCCCATCCTTCCTAGTTGGCGTTTGGTGTCGTAGTTTCAGTTGGGATAGAGTTAAATTTTTTTATTAGCAGCTGGTATAGAGCTATGTTTTGGATTTGGGATGAGAAATACTTCTGATAGCTCACTGGTGGTGTTGTTGCTGAGCTCTCAAGGCCCTTCCTGCTCCTCACACCGCCCTACCAGCAAGTGGGCTGGGAGGGCACAAGAGGTTGGGAGGGGACACAGCCGGGACAGCTGACCCCAACTGACCAAAGGGATATTCCATGCCACGTGACACCATGCTCAGAAAATAAAGCTGGGGGAAGAAGAAGGAAGAAGGGACTTTTGGAGTGATGATGGTTGTTTTCCCAAGTAACTGGAACGTGTGATGGAGCCCTGTTGTCCCGGGGATGGTTGAACCTGCCTGACAATGGGAAGTAGTGAATGAGTTCCTTATTTTGCTTTGCTTGCATGGCTTCTGCTCTACCTATTAAACTATCTTTATCTCAACCCATGAGTTTTTTCTCACTTTTCCTCTTCTGATTCTCTCCCCCATCCCAGCTGCACGGTTCTAGCTGCTGGCTGGGGTTAAACCACGACACTTGCCTAGCCTGATATTAAATGCCCATGAGGATAGAGGTGGCACACACCTTTTTTCTTCCTCTCTTCCAGATCTCACAATCTGCTGCACATGTTTTATGCAAGGTTTCTACAGAAAATTTAGAGAGCAGGCTAAGCACAAACTATTTCAGCAAGAAAGGAAATTCTTTAATAATAGGAAAAGCATGATAGGAAAGTAAAGGAGAGAAAATTAATTTCAGCATCTGAAGGAAATCTAAGTAAAATAGCATTAAGAAAATAACTCTAATTTTTTTTCCACTTTGTTACTAGCAGAAAAATGTCATGTTTTAAGAACGTTTCATGCTTATGTATTTCTTTTTTCTATTAATTGCTGTCAAAATGTTTTATGCTAGAGAACAAGGAGACAATTTGCATTGAATCCCACTGGAGTCCAGGATGTACAGCACAGCTTTCCTGCCCTCAACCTGTGTCTTACCAGGAGCGTGTACAAGTACCTCTACGTGGTGTTCAAAGCCCCTGCTGACCCTGGCACAGAAGCAGAGCAGTGGCTCAAGCAGATCACGGAGGCTTCGGAGACACAGGAAGATGCAGCTTCGACAGCCAAGACTGGCTTTTTCCTAAATCTGTGCTCGTGGGGCTGCTACGGTGCTGCCGTATGAACATTACCAGGCAGGTAAACTGCAGTTCATGAGACATTATGCACTACTGAAGGTTAACAAGCAGTGACCTACTTTGCTTAAAATGACATCAGAATTAGGCTAAATGAATCCTTCAGAAAAACTACAGAATTTTAGAGAAAACAATAGCCATTCTTTGGTTTTCTCCCTGCTTTATGCAATTTAACTAGAATTTCTCTTCTTCCTCTAAATTTTTTAGGAGAATTTTAAGGACCTAGAGTCCATATATCACAACAAAATTCTAGAGATTTTAGGAGTGATTTTTGGTGGAAGAATTCCACTAAATGTTCAAAAGAATAGACAATGCTCTCAATGGGATTACAAGAATTTCAATAAGAACCCACTAGCTTTATTTCTTATATGCCTGTAAAATGATATTAAAGTTTGAAACAAAGAAATACCTAATAACCTGTCATGTATACATCTGATAACTGCCTTCATTCAAGGAAAGCCCATCTGCTTCCCAGTTTGAGTTAGATTGTTTAGACATTCTGCAGAGAACAGTATGAAAGTCTTGATCTGAGAGATCCATTTTTGGTGAAGAATTCTGCTAAAGACTTTACCACTAAGTGTAAGTGAGCAAATAAATGTTGTAAATTAAGATTTGCAGTATTTACACTTTGGAAATGAAAACGCTCACGCTGCACTTGTTATACTTCGCATTTCTGCCAAATACATACTTATTAACCATCGTTATTAAACACTGAATAAGTCAACCAGAGCAAAACAAATTTAATAAGTTAACAGCTCCAGGATTTCTTCACTGCATCTAATTTAGCAGGACAAAATCTGTCCTTATTTGTACACATTTAACCCACAGTTCAAAGGGAGAGGCTACGAAAGTGCCCCTTGACTTATATCTGATTCATTTCCTCAAGTATCTATTTGGACATTTTTAACTGATACTCACAGGACTTTTGAGAATTGAAACAGCAAACCTGGCAAAAAGTCAAAGTGGGATTAGGAAATTAAAGCTGATCTCAAACAGTTTTATTTGCTTTCATTCAAGGCCTGTCATCACTGTGAGAGCGTAACCGTCTGCGGGGCATGTAGTTAGAGAGATTGTGTCCTGCCTCACGCTTTAAAGGTGTCAAAAAGACAAAAGCCTGTGATTATACAAATATAGGACTTACTCTGACCCAGGAGACAGAGGCAAGGGCTGGGGAATGAAGCCAAGGGCAGAGAGAAGTGGAGCAGCAAGAGCAAAATGGTTTATCACCAGACAAGCAGAGGACAGATGAAGAACACTGGATGAGGTGAATGACGGCAGTACAAATTATCACAATGATGCTTAAATAACTCGTTAGAAAAATAATCGACAATTATTCTAGCACATACATAGAACTATTTAGCTCAAAGTAACCTAAGTCACTTGCGAGATAGAAACAAATCATGTAAACAAAAAGTCAATGACCAAAAAAAAAATTGAACTAAAGAAGTTTCATGTCTTTCATTATTTTTAGCTGTCCCTCAATTATCCACAGTGCTAGATTATGAAAATTAACTTATATTTCATTAAATTACACACAAGATCAAGAAGAATCAGTTACTACAAGCAAAATTAAATATATAGCATATGTATGTGTGTGTATACTCTGGAATAATTATACATTTTAAAAATAAATTCTTAAATATTTCTTAAATCAAGTTTCTGGAGCTGTAAGATTGCCTCATTCATAACATACTCACAGGCACTAAGTATCAAAAGTATCACAATGACACAAGGCACTAAGTACAACCTGTGGCAGCAAAATGAACTCCATTTAAACGTTTTAAAATATTCTTATTTACTATGATGAATAGTTCATAATTTTATAGAACAAAACTGTCTTCTTTAATCCAATTTGTCTTCTAATCTTTTGCCCAAACCAATACCAGCATGAATATGATTTCTATTTGTGGAATCAACAGAGAGGACCCCAAGCAGTCTTTATAAATTTTTTTGTGTGCCCTGGAATAATTCTAAGTGCTTTACCTGATCTGGCCTCCAGAACTGCTGGACCTAACAAGAGTAGCCATGTCAAAATCATAGTGGTACCCATCTTATCAAGCGCTGCTGAAAGACGGGACATTCAGATTATATAGTCTAATTCTGAAGGGGAGTGGCTTTATACGTTTCTCTTTCTATAGAAGAACAATAAAACCACCACAGTCCTATGATCTGAAACAAAAATATGTTTGATTTGTTATTCATGATTTTGTAACTTCCCGGGTTTTGCAAAAAGATAATATCTCAAGAGTAACATTTTGCATTCCTGGAAGGAAATATTTATGTTACTCTAGGTTTCACAATCATCCTGTTGTACAAAGAAAATGAGTTCTTATGCAAAGATACCTTTCCATTCTGACTGGTGTATCTCAGTATTTTTCTTTCATGGGGAGATTCCTTGGCAGGTCTGGGGAAGGTGGTGGAATCTCAAAACTTAATTGGGTCTCCTCCAGCAAATAAAAGAACTTCATAACTTGATTCCAACTAGTAAGGCAAGTCTCCCGGGGGAGCCATGAATTTGTTACAGGTTTGGCATACTCAAATAAAATAAGATCTGGTGGCCCTGTTCAAGTATAATCAGGGCAGTCTCTGAACGTAACCCACCAGAACTCTGGCTGTTGCTGAATGCAACATGAATATAACAGACACACACTTAATTGGGATGATTATGTGCTATCAAAATTGATAGCTTCATCACAACATCAATTCCTCTGCCATCAGCAGCAGAGCCAACAACAAGAAGGTTAAGGTAGGAGGTGGCCGCAGCCTCTTAGTCAAAGTGGGAGCCACTGGAGAGGCAAGATGGTGGAGATGTGAGAAAAGGAGAGGAGGTAATCAGTGGTCCTGGGCTGAGCTGCCAGTCCAGGACCTGGGGAATGAGAGTTGGGGTGGCAGCAAGGGGAACTGAGAGAGGTGTGAAATATTTCTTGCTAATTTTCTTTGCATGGCAGCCGCAGCCCCAAGGGAAGAGGAGCTCACACCATAGTGTAGGAGATAACTTTGCCTCAACTCATGCTCCAGATAACTAAGGAGAGAGACTGAGCCAAGTCTTGTAAGCAAATCACTATGAGGTTCCAGAAGAACCTTACAGCTGAAGTCAACACCTCCAGCACCAATGCTTTGAACCAAGAAATAGGTAAAAAAAGATCTGATTTCTATTAAGAACCTTTCTTAATATATTTCTTGTTTTATTTTGCATAGTGACGATTACAGCTGTGTCATTCTTTGAAGAATGAATCCAAAGCTCTTCAACTATATGAAATAATGCTTAATTCTCATCCATCACAATCTTGCCGGAGTGGTTACTTTCCTGTGTTTCTGTGTTTTAACCATTTAATGAGAAAAGGCGGATGACCATCCTAACCCTGGAGAGCCAGAATATTGTTCTTCATTTGATTCCTACCTCTACACCCTTGGACGGTATTATCAGGAGTTAAAATTTGTGGCATAATTGTTGCCATATACAAATTTACTGTCTCCAGGGGCAGTCACCACGGATGAAGAATAAAGTGCAGGAGCCCAAGGGAAAAATTACTTAGAAGGTCTTTCCACAAAAGCCAACATCAGTGGAATGGAAGAAGGAAGTGCAAAACACAAGAGGCCAAAGATAATGCTGGAAGGTGTGAAAGTGAACATTGAGAAAGGTAAATACGTTTGTTCTTTATACAAACAACCACTTTTGCACATGAATGAGGAAATGTACATAACACCTGGTATTCACTATTCATATTCTTCTGGTTTTGACACCTTGGCAAGAAGCAGAAAAATCCAATATATTTGACTAATCAATCAAACACAGTAACCAGTGAAGCAAGAGTAAGTAATGGACAGCAATTCTTCTCCAAACTCTCGTAATAATAACTGAAAAGGGTAGGGAGGCAGGGGAACATGAAAGTGATTCCCAGATGGTTCAAGTGAAAGAAAACACGTCAAACTGTCCAGGTAAATAAACAACATTAATTAATTAATTCTTCACTATATTCTTCACGAATTAATTCTTTACCACAAACTTAAAAGATCTAGATATTTCTGGAGATCTAGATTATTGGACAATTCTGTAGACTAGGAATAGATAGTTATTACATTCCAACTAATGTGAATTAATTAATTAATGCAAATACCATACAGCACGTACCTTCATCCTTTCCATTGGCTAGGTAAGTCTCTTTCAGTAATACATATTTGCTCTCTAGGACTTCTTCTGGCAGCCTGAAGTGTTTCTCAGCAAGTTACTCTGTGGCAGAAGCTCCACAGAGCTTTGAAAATCCTTTCTCTTCTACTGATTATTGTTAGGAAACTTCTGCAGACAGACTGTCTTTTGTGAGATCCGAATGGAAACTATTGAAAGGATATAGAAGATGATTAATTAGTTTTCACCCCTGACTATAAGAAAGTATCTGGGCTGGAATGAGGGTATCCCCAGACCTCTGCACAAAGAAATGATAATTTGAATCTATGCATTAAGATACAATGAGGCAAGCTTAGTCTATTTTATCAGGTTCCTTGATTGCCTCTTGGGTTCTGCTGTGTGTGAATTGCAAAACACTTTGCATTTGTTTAATGATGGGGATACAACTGGATCAGAACTGTCTGCTACTGAGAGTCAAATCTACTATATTTACCAGTAGAAGCCTTGTGAATGTGGTGGGGCAGGAGATGGGAAGGAAGGTTCTTGGTGGAGACACCATTCATCAGGTATATGTACTTGAGTATGACCCTTTCCTCATCACGGAATCCAGTGTTCTTGAATCCTGCATTTCTATAGTACTTTTGGATCAAGGAAGGAGGCAGGAAATAAAGAGAATGAGTCTGATACACCAACTACTTGTCTGCAGCAACATTTAATATGGAAACCACTGATCTTGGTACTTCTACCTTTCATTCTGATATATCTTGTTATATCTCCACTTGGAACCCTGGCACAGAATACCATGGGAAGACTCAGCTCAGACCCATAAAGGCACATTCAAAGCTGACTGTAGACAGAGAGGAAGGGAGAACCTTCCACAATTCTTGTTCCTTGTGTGTGGACAAGAAGATTCACTTCCACTCTCTGTGGGCAATGTCAATCCTTGGTTGTATGGTCCCTTCTTCACAGCATGCAGAGATGAGGAGAAGCCTGCCTGGGGTCCCCAGAAAAAGGCAGCTTGCAGAAAGAATCGGTACAGGCTGTAGTGATGATTCCCATCAGAGCTGCCCACATCCTCCTCGTTAGGTCAGGATGTAACTCTAGGGTCAAGCTCACCTTTCCTAAACGTCACTACTTTGTCTCTTGCTCACATCACACATCATACATTATACTGTTCCCAACAAGCTTTGTTATAGCTGGCTAGAAAACAGGAAAGTCTAAAGAAGAACATTTCTCAGTCAAATACCACTGACCTTTCCACCTGTAGTAAGCAGCTTCTTCCAAATAGATTCTTCCTTTATTATTGTTTTTGGTTTTGCATGGGGATAGGAGACAGGTCACTTCCTTATGGTAACTTACGTACATTCTCCCTCCACCCCCCTGTTACAGGTGTAGAAATGCGTAAGAATGTGAGCAGAAATCACTGCTTGGCAAAGTCACTTTGTCAGAAGCCATGTTCTCCAACTTGATAACGCATTAACGGGGAGTTCAGACACATAGATGGTGTGTTTGCATGTGCATAAAAAGAAATATTGCTCAAAAAATGTTTTCTTTTCTGCCTTTTAAAGTTAGATAATTGCGAAATAGATTTGATTATATTCATCCACTACACAAAATCTGATAAATGGCCCACATCTTCTCAGGGAAAGGTGTAATTTTGAACAATGATACACACCAAAATAAGGAACGTTGTACAGGAGCAATTCCTTATGTGCTGCCCCTGTGCATTTTCATTTATGGCACTTTCTTGAGATATTTTTACTGTAAATGGTTTTATCGCACATTGTTTGACAAATGATCCTGCGGCCATGTCAAACAAGTAAGGATTATGGTGAGATATCAAAGAACAACTAAGAATTTGTAGTTATTACACTCTATACGATGCTACTAGTGATTTAGGATACCTTATAGTAAGTTAATGTGAATCTTGCCATTTTCAAATTTGTAATGAAGTTGCTGTTCAATTATTTCTTTAAATCATCCTGTAAATCATTAAATTTGTTAATGATTAAGCGCTGCTAGAACTTAACCTCTTGATCTATCTCAAATCATCAATAAATTTTTGAATTGCTGCTAAATCATAACCATGTCAGGTATTTCCTTCTGTGACAGGGACAGCCCATAATCCCATCCTGCTAATCTGCTCACTGAGGCCATTATATTGCACTTCTACTGTTTCTCCTCATCTGACGAGGAGAAATACAGGCCAGTTAGAAACAGGCTGTACCTATCTGTTCATTTTGGCTATAATACAAACAGCAACCAAACCACAACAGCTGACATAACTCATGATTCCTGATGGTATATTCCAACCTTCCTCCTTCAGGAAAACACATCTTGAGTCTAGAGACTAAGGGAATAGGGAGTCCTCTTTCTGCAAAGTTTCACAGCACTAGAATAAAATAGAGACAAAAGGCCAGAGTCCAGAACAGAATCAGAAGCTGTCAAAGCAGTTGCTGAGAAGAGCAAACAAACTGAAGGACAATGGTAAATACAACTGATTGTATTCATATGTTAATAAAGGAATGTAAGCCTCAACATTGCTATTCACAGCTCTACTGCTCCTGACTTCCTTACAAAAGCGAAAACAATACCATGTCACTTATATTGAACTTGCTCAATGTGGAAGAATTGGCTGTGTCTAAATCTGTTACAAGAAATAGATCTGAAACTAAAAGCTATCTTAACTCAAAGCACATGTTTCTGAAACTAAAAGCTATCTTAACTCAAAGCAAATGTTCGGCTCTGGGTTCTTTAAGTGTCAATCATCAATAAAGATAAATACTACGCAATTGTCAATAAAAAAGTTAGATCCTTTCAGATCTTTGATTAGCACAAAGAAAAAATGCAATGAAAATTATTAAGAAGTTTTAAGAAATATGATAGATGCAAACATCAATATTGCGCTACTTTAAATGACAAATCTAATTTATGCGCCAAAATAATGTTTGCCTGAATGTTTGCGTTTCCTTCCTGTGACGTTTTGACTTAGAAATGTGTGTTTTTAATAGTTAAAATCTGACCCAAAGAAAAGATAAAGATTTTCCATTAAAAAAATATTTTCTTCATATCTCCATCCTAATACAGGTCCAACATGACCTAGTTTTCTGAGCTGTGTATTTTATTTTCCCTGAATCACAAGTGTAACAAGGTAGCATGCATAGGACAGTATGTGGCAATTCTTTTTTTTCTTTCTTTCTTTTTTTTTTTCCAATCTACCAAACTGGGTAAGTAATTTCTGCCAGTCTGCTCTTTATAATAGGAGGGGTGCCCTGCACGTGACAATCTGTGAGGCAACGGGGAGCATAGTGTTTACTAAATGGATGGGCAATGACCAATATAAATACACCTCATCTGTCCGGGGAGCATAGTGTTTACTAAATGGATGGGTAATGACAAATATATAATACTCCTCTCCCTACTGCCCATAACTAGCCATTCTATAGCAATTTGTAGACAGGGAAAAAGAAGTCCATGAATTTTGCCACACTAGATGAAGTCAATTTTGCACACGTGTTGCTGTATTAGCTGTTGCAGTAGGTATTGGCATTTAACCAGGACCCCAAATAGATCTTAAAATCAAACATTAGAATGAGTAACAAAACTTTGCAAATGTTTAACTAAGCTATATGTACAACTTTTCTGCTATGAGTAGTCTCCCAAAATCTTCAGAAATTTTGAGGTAGTTAAATGTTTGCCTTAATCTCAGCAAGATCAGGATGCCGTTACACTTCTCAAAATCTATTATGAAGATATTTGCTGAAATGTTTACTGCTCAGCTGATGCCCCTCAGTTTATAAATTTCACAACCAGGGTGCATATGGAGGCCAACACACCTCAGCTTCCACATTGGGAAACTCCCAGTGACCAAACCAACCTGTGCTAATCCTTTCTACAGTGCCTGGCACAGCTGGGGCATGACCATACCAACACCAAGCAGTAGGTTTTGTTCTTTAGCAGGAAGAGAAAACACAGGAACGCAGTTGGGTCATCTGAGCAAGTGATGAGGTCTCCAGCCTGTGCTTGCCATTACATAACTAACAGCTACGTGCCAGTATAAATGTTTAAAATACTCCAAAAAAAAAATCTGCATTTTGTTTGCAAGTTATCTGTTATACGAATCTCATACATCTCATCCCCTGCACGCCTGTGCTTGCCATTACATAACTAACAGCTAAGTGCCAGTATAAATGTTTAAAATACTCTGAAAAAATTCTGCATTGTGTTTGCAAGTTATCTGTTGTAAGAATCTCATACATCTCATCCCCTGCACAACCTATATTTTACTCCTGAGGAATTTACTGTGCTGCAGTTGCCTCTGGCTTGGCATTCCCTGGTTCACATGAATCCAATAATACAATGAATCTACTCTGTCTTGTCATAAGGATGCATGAGTCATCCCTTAAAAAAGAAAAAGAAAAGAAAAAGACAATAGCCATTGACTTATTCCATTGTGCCCTTTGTAGCTGCCACTCTTCAGTGTAGGAAGATTGGTCTAGTTTTGAACCAAGAACCCGAGCTAAGAATAGTAACAATTCAGGCTTTTACTAAACTGAGAAAAAGCCTCGAACGAGAAATAGAAACTAACACAAGTCTTTTCAAATGAGAATTAAAACAACACTTAAGAAAAAAGTTATTATAAAAAGGAAAATATAAGAGTAGAAGTTAGCTATTAACAATTGTTATTTGTATTTACTAAGAGCACTTCAAAATTTGAGATTTGATATAAAGATGGAGGAGACTCACCGTACTTAACCAAGGAACGCTGGAGAAAACTTCAGACCTTCGTGCAAATATGACAGTGTAAATATTGCAATGGGGATGCTCATATCTTTTCTACTTATTCATTCACCAGTATTTAATAGAGAGGGGAAATTATGGAGACATTTGGGGTTTTGATGAAATTATGTAGGTAGTAGTTTCATGATAACAGAAATTTATTATATCCCTTTAGCTAATCCACATACTTTGGTCTTAAACATTAAGTAATTGCAAATCATTAAGCTTTCACACAGTCCAGTCCTCAACCTATGTTATCTTTTAGCCCTTCCTTTCTTCAGAAAGAAGGGAAAAATTTCCCCCAGCTGTATGCAATTACATTATCACAGTGGTCATGTGACAAGTCAAAAGGTGTTGAAGTCTGATCTAGGTTTTTTCCCTTGGGAAGTTTTGAACAAGTTCCAAAACAAAGAGGCAGCAACAGTAGCTTTGTTTGCCCATTCGCAGCTCCAATTATTCCCAAGAAAGCCAGTCTTGCTTTCTCTGCTATCCTAAGCTTTTAAATGTTGCAATAAAGGTACCAAAGGTCTGTTGACTCAGGTGGGGCTGCCCTGAGAGCAGCCATTGAAGTCCATTTCCATCTGCCTTGGCCACAGTCCAGGGTCAGCCTTGATCACACACAATCCAGCCCTGAGGATGAAAATGCACTTTCCAGAGACATCAAAGCAAAGCTGCTCTGCAACAAAGGTCCTGATGAGGTGTGCTCATCATGAGATGAACATCGTGCTCTGCTGCTGTGGTCACCAGAGGTGCAGCAGGAGAGCAGCCTGCCTCGTGCAGGAAGCCATAGGCAAGGGAACAAGGAAGTGCAACACTTCTTCAAGACACCAGCTTCTTCAAAGGTGCATACAACCTTCTCCCTCTGAAACATTTTGTTACACCATGCAATTATTATTATCTTGAGAGGAGGAAGCTGATGATTCAGGTTCTGTGTTAACGATTTGAGAGCCTAATATTGCAGGTGGCAACTAATTTGAGGGTTGTTATCAGGCCCCAAACTCCCTGGTCTTCTGGCTTCCTTCAATGCTGAGTTGTTATGTCAAGCCCACCTCTTCTCAGGAGGTGAGCCATCAAATTACTCAACCAATGTGATCAGCTGCAGGTGTTTACCAGGGCTTAAGTGATCTGGTATGGAATTGGTTTCTTCACTTTATGTTTCAAAAGAAACAAGAGGGAAAAGCAACTGTCAGGGGCCTGAAAGCAGTAATAAACGGTGGCTGAGAAACACCAGCTGGAGCAGGAGCTGAATTCATTTCTCCTGGATGACAAAAGCATCCAGCTCTGGGAAGGATGAGAGGCCCATCAGATGGTTACATCTGACCCCTCATCTTGTTATTTCTGAAACATTAAAAAAAGACTAAAAATAGCATTATAGATCAGGTTTGAAGACCCCTTTTTTGTACTCTGATACATCCAGGATATTCCAGATACACATCAAACAAGGATTATATCAGTAGAGCTTGTTTATAGAACTTAAACTGCTACATAAGCATTTCAGTCTTACCATTAAGAAAAGAACCCCAACAGACAAAAAGCTTAGAGACCAAAAATCTGTCTGAGAAGCTCTCAAACCAGCTTTCCAGACACGGCAGCTACAAATGGCAGGCAGTTTGGGAACAGGTGAGTTCCACAGAGCTGCCTGTGCCCATCTCATCAGACTCCCCGCAGAGCTGCTGAATTAGCGTTTTTATGACATGCAGACGAAGACGTGTGACATGAAGTGGGATTAATAGGCAGGAGTCAGTAAACTCATTCCTAATGTTTATTATGGATTGCCAGCAGGAGCATAATTTCATTCAGAATTAGATTGGCATGTAAAGAAGCTGTCTGCTAAAGGAGACAAGATTTTATTCAACATCATGCGCGTTCTGTTTCTCAACACCATCTTCCCGAAGCTCTACTGGGCCAACAACAACAGTCACCCTTTCTTGGCCAGAGCTTGCCTCTCTCTTGGACCTGGTAATACAGCCTCGGTAGCACCTGGAAGAATAGTCATAGGCCCTGCACACCACCAGTTCACACTGCAGGTAAACCGATGGATTGTAATGAATAAACTGGAAGGCATTGAATCCAAACCGGACCCTGTTTCTGTAGGGCGAGGAATAAGAATAATAGGTAGAATCTCGAACACACCTACGAAGAAACAGAAAAACTCTCATGAATACACTTTGCAATCAGTTATTTCCACACAAGATAACACATAACATGAAAAGTGCTCTTTCAACATGTTGAAAATGGTTGAGAAACCTGCAATTAGGTAGGAAAAGCAAGATGCCCTTCATTGGCAGCACTGAGCCGTGTTCCCTCCCCTCAGCCTCTGCTGTCTAGATCCCTAGTGTCTGCATGTTTTTCTGAAGGTGAATTATCCTTACCTGAGATATGTCATTGTTACATCTCTGACAATAAGAATCCATGGTGAACTAGCTATAGCCATTTAGTCTCTTTGTCATGTTTAAGCTGGGGAGTGTGTGTGTGTTATATTTTGAGTCAATCCGTCCTCTTTCCCCCAGTAAACCCAAAATGTTCATGTTCATTAATTAGTTAGAAGCTGACATTAATCTATGCTGTACTCACACTATTCCATTACATAAATAATTTAAAAAAACAAGATTAAAAAGAAAGAGAGAGATACAGGGGTTCAAAGACAGTTCTATCTATAATTTTAAGGCATATGAGCTTACCCATTCCTGATTATATCATAGGTCGCTGTTGTAAAATTGTGGGGAGTGGGAGATGCCACACATGTGTCCAGAAATAACACCAGGTTTGGATCAGAGCTGTGCAGGTAAGCTTCAAGAAACAAATTCTGGTTGATATTAACATAATATGGTGATTCATACACTGGCCACGAGAAGGATGAGGAATGATAAAATGTAAGGTTTACATCATATCTGCTATACTGAGTCTCATTGACTTCAAAATTGTCCTCCGCAACATACATTATCTGTGCCCAAGTGTCCTGGAGCATTTTGCAGTGGATATGCAAGTGAAGATTTCTAGTTCTTGTGATTACAGTACCAGAAGACGATCCTCTAATAAGGTTGGAATAGGTTATTGTGTTGTTGTTTCCCTGTTTGGCATATAAAAAATGCAAAATTAATTAATATAGTGAGGTTTCTTATTATGCATTCTAAACTTTGCTATAACCTTACATCAATGGACACAGTAAATGCATTATTTCCCAGAAAGTCTACCATGGAGAAGTCTGAACTTAGTAATTTCTGTTGTCAAGATAAGAACCTGTAATTTGCATGTAGTATTCAGCGACCACAACGTGGACCTGAGAAAACTACTCACACTACTTGCAAACATAACAAATTAAATACAACCCATACACTTCTTTGAACATCAAATACTTGAAGGATCTGGTCCAGCACAGTATTTAAGCTTAGATCTGATCTAAACCACAATTGGTCATATTTAGTAAAGGCTTTGAGACCTTTTTAATGACCACACCCAGCTTGTGACTTTGAAAATGTCAAGTATTTGCTTCCTACCCCACTTTATTCTTTGGAAGATCAATAACAGGTTATAAGTGAATACTTGGGCAGCAGATGCAGGAAATCTGACCTTACCCTCAGGAGAGGGAGAGGCAGCCCATAATCACCAAGACACGTAATCACTCTGCAGACCCCAGCATAGCTTTCAACTTGTGCTGGTTTTCAAAATGAATTCTTGGGTCTGAATTTTTTAAACACTCACAATATTTGCACATTCAGTGGAAACCTTTAAAGTCCTACCTCTCTCTCTGTGCCGCAGCCGGTGTATGGTATGTCAAATATGACAGAGTCTGATGTGATGTTGGGTTTGCAAGAGGGGTCATTCAAGGAGAGTCTCCAAGGAGAGTAGCCTTGTGACTGAAGGAAGTATCTGCTCACAACTGCACGCATGTAGTCCGGCAAACACAACAGCTCTAGCAAATGGCAGACAAAATACGTTACAAGCTCATTGAAGTGACTGAAAAAGGTTATACTTAAATAAACAGTATCTTTTGCAGATGGAGTTCAGAATCCAGACCACATACTTGCATCTCTATTCAATTAACTCTATCTTTCTACCTCAAACCAAGAGAAAATGCTACAGATCTAATTTAAAATAACACGAAATGAGCAATTCATTGAAGCGGTACAACAAGACTAACAAACAGTGAATTAGGAAATAATGGAGAAGCAGGTTTCTGCTTTAAATGTGAACTTACTTGTGTTCTGATCTGCTGGAGTGGAATAATAATCAGCTTGAAAACCTCTGTATGTGTATCGAGAGTTACTGTGAAACCGGACAGTCAGCAGGTTTGAGGAAGATTCGTACGTGCGATAAGAACCAGAACAAAATTTCCCAAGCAGAGGAGAAGTATAGAGTGGCCCATCATAGACTTCCACATAGTCAGACAGGCATCTGCCACCTTCCATCCTGGGGAGTAAACATGAATACTTAGTTAAATGCTTCTTTTTTCCCTTTTTTTTTTTTCCTCTCCATTTAATTTTTTTTTTTAACTCCAATTAACTGTTCATAGCAAAAGAGTACATTTTAATGATATGACTATCAAATCTTTGGAACAGAAATTACAGCCTCCAATTTCTGTCTTATTAGATGCCAGCCACATTGTTGACTAAATAAGCAAAAATGAATACATTTTTCATCCCAGATGCACTAAAAGCTGTGAAAAACACTCTTGAAATCAAGCAGCTATCCGCTTAGTAAATCCAAGGTGTCGATCTCGTACATCATCTTCTCATGTAATCAATTTTTACTTACTGAACATCTCTAAATGTGAGTATGACACGAAAGTTGTTCTGTACTTCTATTTCCCAAACACAGTCGGCATTGTTTGGATAATTTCTGGGGTAAAATGGACTCTGTAATGTCCCAGATGGAGAGAAAAGCAAGCCTCCACAAGAATAATCTTCTGCAGAGAAAATACAAGAAGAAAAATATACTTACACACCATTTAAGCTTGCTTTTAGAATAAGTTTGTGTTGAGTTTATAAGTCTAAAATTTAGAGGCAGTGAATTCCTCCAGCTTCAGTGGTCTGTCTATGAGGTTCATGTATTATCTGAATGCAGATTAGGAGATTCTAAGCACACAGAACAGCTTTTATAATGCTGATCTTCAATGTCTGCACTAGCAGGACAGAGTATTTGTCATGGAACTGTACAATCATTGAGGCTGGACCTCTGGAGGTCAGCTGGTCCTTGAAAGAGGAAAAAGCCTCAGCGGAGCCTGGTTCACCTCTTTTAGAATTGCTAGTGACCAAAGGGAAGGAAAAAAAGGATCAAAATTATTGTGTTTCTGAGTAAGAATGCTGACAAATATCCAATTCATAAACATGAAGACCTTATGTCACAATCAAAAAGATTATATATAGATCAGTTGCAGTTAATAAAATAACATGGGAATCAAGTCCAAGGAGTAAGAGTCATGCATTTCTGGGATAGTTTCAGTACAAACTACTCTGAGAAAAGAGAAACATGTAAATGGACATCATCTTTGAATTATATTCCAAGTTAGAAAAAACACACATTTACTTATTTTAACCTAAAAAAAAGGAAAGATGCTGCATAGATAGATTTTCTGAGGACTAAGGAATTTTTTTTTTTTTTTTTTTTGGTTTCTAACAAACACGAAAAAACCACATTCTCTCACTAACAGAACTAAAATTTACTATGAAAGCAAATGAACATTTGAAATGTGCACTATCCTCAAATGATGTGCTTAAACAAACAGCTGAAATAGGAATCAGAGAAATAATGATACTTAAGAAGTGGTCGAAACACGCTTCCTAAGCACATGTGAAATTCCTGCTCAAGAGCAAGGAAGTGACTACACTGGGTGTGAAATCAACTGCAAGGTTATTTTGGCATAATTTGAGGGATTGTGCTTTTGGTATTAAATGAAGGGGAAAATAAGCAAAATTAGGAGCGTTAACATTCCTCTCATTGGCTTTGGCAGGGGGTTGGACTAGATGATCTCCAGAGGTCTCTTCCAACCCCATATTATTCTGTGATTCTCTGGCCAAAACCATGGTCAAAATATTTCTCTGCCTGCACTTGCACATGCACAACCTCAATACGTGAGCCCCCATCTGGAGACCCCATCACAGATGCTCCATACATGTCCTGCCTCAATATCAGGAAACACTTTTTAACTGTGAGGGTGACTGAGCACAGCACAGGTTTCCCACAGGGCTGGTAGACTCTCCATCCTTGGAGACAGCCAAAAGCCATCTCGACTTGGCCTTGGGGAGTCAGCTCTAGGAGACTCCACTTAGCAGGGGGCTAGGACAAGATGTCATCCAGAGGTCAGTCCAACATCAACGATACTGTGATTCTCTGATCCATAACTTGGGGAAGGAGCCAGTCAGACCCCTAAATCCCCTGGACGTACCTGGGGTTGTTGACATGGTGGGCATTGAGCTAGAGGTATCTGGCTCTGCAGGGAGAGAGCAACAGGTAAGTGAGTAAAGAAGCAGCAACGTGCTAAAGAGAAACATCCCTCTGGGAGTCATGTCTCCCCAAAACACCTCCGAAAAAATAAAACCAGAGACCCAGAGTCAGCACCTGTATGAATGGCTGGTCCTTGTGTGGCTGCATCTCAAAACCTTCCCTCTCCTCCCCACCAGCCCAGAGCACAGGTTGTGTTCTGCGTGTGCAAGAGCTCCCATCAGCAGGGCCTCCCATGCCAATGGAGGAACACCACTGTTTATCGCTGGCATGATGGGACAGAGTAGAGCCTCTGCACATTTGCTGAGGACAGCAGGCTGGGAGGAGCAGCCGATCTCCCAGAGGCTCCTGCTGCTATCCTGAGGGACCTCGACAGGCTGGGAGGCTCCTGCTGCCATCCTGAGGGACCTCGACAGGCTGGAAAAACGGCCAAGAGGAACCTCCTGTGATGGAGGAACGGGCCAAGAGGAACCTCCTGTGGTTCATCAAGAAGTGCTCCTGGATAAGAACAACCCGTCAACAAGGACAAGTGCTAAGTCTTGCTCCTAGGTAAGAACAACCCAAAGAACCAGTATGCACTGTGGGCCACATGGCTGGGAAGCAGCTCCCCAGAAGAGGTCCCAGGGGTCCTGTTGGACCCCAAGTCAAACAACTGCCAACACTGCTGAAAAGGAGGGGTGATTGGACAAGCTCAGCCATCCCGAGCTGGTGTGATCCATAGCAAGGGCAAGAGAGAACCAGACTCTTCAACCCCTCTAACACCACAGGGTAGAGCTGTCTGGCACTGCAGGGAGAGAACAGCAGGTGAGCGTGGAGTATTTTGCCTCAGACAAAAAAGTGAAAAAAGCCCTGGCCCTGCCCATCAGGCCAAGAAACATTGTTCTGGCAGCAGTCTGGGGCCACTCCTGTACAAAAAGTTGCCCCAAGCTAAAATGCCTGTCACTTGGGCCAGGTGGGTCTAGACGCCATGAGTATCATGTGTGCTTCTGCCTTGGCCAAGAGTAAAGGACAACTCTGGTCATACCTGTGGTGGTGCTAGAGGCATGAAATGAGGAGTAGTAGGCCTGGAAACCTCTCCGTGTGACGCTGCCGTCACTGCGGAACAGGATGGTCATCTGGTACCCAGACGACCTGAAGACACGATGGTCATTCCTGCAAACAGTGCCGAGGAGCGGGGCCCCAGTGTACCCTCCGTCATACACCTCAATGGCGTCGTAAGTGCAGCTATTGCCTTCCAGCCTGTGGAGGGAGAGGAAGGTGTGTCTGACTGTTGGCCATGCCACCTCCCAGCAGGAGCTGCAGGGCTCAAGCAACCCAGCCCCGTTCCCAGCATGGCCCCGGCATGGGGACAGATGTGGCCAAAGCTGCGTCCGTCATGGGGCCCAAGGCACCCTTGAGCCCAGAGCCAGCACCTGGTGCCCTGCCCACACCACAGATGCCACCCCACCAGACTCACTCAACATCCACAAACTGCAGCTCGACTCGGAGATCCCACTGTGGCAACTGTATGTTCCAGATACAGTAAGCGTTGTTGGGGTAGGAGTAGGGGTATCCCGGACTCTGGAACGAGCCAGACCAACCCTCAAGAAAGCCACCACAGGAGCCTGTGGAAAGGAGCAGAGCTTAGGGACAGGCAAAAAGCTATTGAAATCTCATCACCAGAAGCCATTAGAGGAGGACATGACCACCAACAAGGAGGCCCTGTCACAGCCCCAAGGAGACCCTCCCTCACCAGCACATGGCTGCACCTCAAAACCTCATCCCTGCATCCCCCTGGTCTAGAGCACAGGTTGTGCTTGGCTCTGCCAGCAACCCCATAGATGAGTCCTGGCCATCAGCAGGACACCTGGGACAGGAGATAACCAGACCCCTCAACCCCTCTGGACATCAATGTGGTCAATGACAGAGGGGGAGTTTGGCTGGAGCTGCCTGGGGTTGCAGAGGGCAATCAGCTGGGGGGTGAGCAGCGTTTTGCAAAGAGAAGCATCCCTCTGGGAATCACCTCTCCCCAAAAGAGCTCCAAGACACGGAAAGCAGAGACCCAGAGTCAGCACCTGTATGAATGGCTGGTCCTTGTGTGGCTGCATCTCAAAACCTTCCCTCTCCTCCCCACCAGCCCAGAGCACAGGTTGTGTTCTGCGTGTGCAAGAGCTCCCATCAGCAGGGCCTCCCATGCCAATGGAGGAACACCATTGTTAATCACTGGGATGATGGGACAGAGTAGAGCCTCTGCACATTTGCTGAGGACAGCAGGCTGGGAGGAGCAGCCGATCTCCAGGAGGCTCCTGCTGCCATCCTGAGGGACCTCAACAGGCTGGAAAAATGGGCCAAGAGGAACCTCCTGTGGCTCAACAAGGAGAAGTGCCAAGTCTTGCTCCTGGGTAAGAACATCCCTAGCACCGGTAGGCACTGTGGGCCACATGGCTGAGAAGCAGTTCCCCAGAAGAGGTCCCAGGAGTCCTGCTGCACCCCACGTTGACCAACGGCCAGTAAAGTTTTAGAGCAGGGGGTGATTGGACAAGGGGACCTCCAGAGGTCCCTTCCAAGCTCAGCCATCCCGAGACTGTGTGATCCTCAGCAAGGACAAGAGAGATCCAGACCCCTCAACCCCTCCACACCTACCTGTGGTCGATGACACGGGGGGAGTCGAGGTGGAGTTGCCTGGTGCTGCAGGGAGAGAGCAGCAGGTGAGCCAGCAGCATTTCCCTCAGACAAAGAGCCCCATGGGAGTCAGCCCTCCCCATGGGAACCCCGGGACACAGAAACCTGGGACCTGCAGTGGGCACTGCAACCTGGCAGGACTGATTGAGACTAACCTCAACCATCTTGTGATGGTGTGCTTGTGAGCAGGGGCAGGAGACGGCCAGACCTCTCAAGCCCTCCTGTCCGTACAAGAGGTCAGCAGGAAGAGGGGCCAGGAGCTGGAGCTACCTGGCACTGCTGGCAGAGAGCGGCAGCCACACTGGCTCCTCTGCTGCCAAAAGGAGTTCCCTGCACCACGCCTGAACAAATCAGCACTCCTGCTTGGGGGAAAATAAGCAGTAATCATGAGCAGGCACCTTGGCCTCTGCGGCTGCATCAACAAGTGTGGCACAAACAAGCAGCTCCTCTGCCTGCAAGAAGGGTCAGAAAAATGGATGGCGGTCCAGTGGTAGCAGTGGCAGAGGTGGAGGAAGACCTGGCCGTGCCCATCAGGCCAAGAAACATTGTTCTGGCAGCAGTCTGGGGCCACTCCTGTCCAAAAAGTTGGCCCTGAGACAAAAGGCCTGTCACGTGGGCCAAGTGGGTCTGGACGCCATGAGTATCATGTGTGCTTCTGCCTGGCCAAGAGTAAAGGACAACTGTGGTCATACCTGTGGTGGTGCTAGGAGCATGAAATGAGGAGTAGTAGGCCTGGAAACCTCTCCCACTGAAACTGATGTCACTGTGGAACAGGATGGTCATCTGGTACCCAGACGACCTGAAGACACGATGGTCATTCCTGCAAACAGTGCCGAGGAGCGGGGCCCCAGTGTACCCTCCGTCATACACCTCAATGGCGTCGTAAGTGCAGTTAACACCTTCCAGCCTGTGGAGGGAGAGGAAGATGTGTCTGACTGTTGGCCATGCCACCTCCCAGCAGGAGCTGCAGGGCTCAAGCAACCCAGCCCCGTTCCCAGCATGGCCCCGGCATGGGGACAGATGTGGCCAAAGCTGCATCCGTCATAGGGCCCAAGGCACCCTTGAGCCCACAGCCAGCACTGGGTGCCCTGCGCACACCACAGATGCCACCCCACCAGACTCACTCGACATCCACAAACTGCAGCTCGACTCGGAGATCCCGCTCTGGCAGCTGTATTTTCCAGATGCAGTGAGCATTGTTGGGGTAGGAGTAGGGGTATCCCGGACTCTGGAATGAGCCAGACCAACCCAGAAGAAAGCCACCACAGAAGCCAGGGCCTGTGGAAAGGAGCAGAGCCCAGGGACAGGCAGAAAGCTCTTGAAATCTCATCACCAGAAGCCATTAGAGGAGGACATGGCCACCAACAAGGAGGCTCTGTCACAGCCCCAAGGAGACCCTCCCTCACCAGCACATGGCTGCACCTCAAAACCTCATCCCTGCGTCCCCTTAGTCTAGAGCACAGGTTGTGCTTGGCTCTGCCAGCAACCCCATTGATGAGTCCTGGCCATCAGCAGGACACCTGGGACAGGAGATAACCAGACCCCTCAACCCCTCTGGACATCAATGTGGTCAATGACAGAGGGGGAGTTTGGCTGGAGCTGCCTGGGGTTGCAGAGGGCAATCAGCTGGGGGGTGAGCAGCGTTTTGCAAAGAGAAGCATCCCTCTGGGAATCACCTCTCCCCAAAAGAGCTCCAAGACACGGACAGCAGAGACCCAGAGTCAGCACCTGTATGAATGGCTGGTCCTTGTGTGGCTGCATCTCAAAACCTTCCCTCTCCTCCCCACCAGCCCAGAGCACAGGTTGTGTTCTGCGTGTGCAAGAGCTCCCATCAGCAGGGCCTCCCATGCCAATGGAGGAACACCATTGTTAATCACTGGGATGATGGGACAGAGTAGAGCCTCTGCACATTTGCTGAGGACAGCAGGCTGGGAGGAGCAGCCGATCTCCAGGAGGCTCCTGCTGCCATCCTGAGGGACCTCAACAGGCTGGAAAAATGGGCCAAGAGGAACCTCCTGTGGCTCAACAAGGAGAAGGGCCAAGTCTTGCTCCTGGGGAAGAACATCCCTAGCACCGGTAGGCACTGTGGGCCACATGGCTGAGAAGCAGTTCCCCAGAAGAGGTCCCAGGGGTCCTGTTGGACACCAAGTCAAACAACGGCCAGCAATGCTTGAGCAGGGGGTGATTGGACAAGGGGACCTCCAGAGGTCCCTTCCAAGCTCAGCCATCCCGAGACTGTGTGATCCTCAGCAAGGACAAGAGAGATCCAGACCCCTCAACCCCTCCACACCTACCTGTGGTCGATGACACGGGGGGAGTCGAGGTGGAGTTGCCTGGTGCTGCAGGGAGAGAGCAGCAGGTGAGCCAGCAGCATTTCCCTCAGACAAAGAGCCCCATGGGAGTCAGCCCTCCCCATGGGAACCCCGGGACACAGAAACCTGGGACCTGCAGTGGGCACTGCAACCTGGCAGGACTGATTGAGACCAACCTCAACCATCTTGTGATGGTGTGCTTGTGAGCAGGGGCAGGAGACGGCCAGACCTCTCAAGCCCTCCTGTCCGTACAAGAGGTCAGCAGGAAGAGGGGCCAGGAGCTGGAGCTACCTGGCACTGCTGGCAGAGAGCGGCAGCCACACTGGCTCCTCTGCTGCCAAAAGGAGTTCCCTGCACCACGCCTGAACAAATCAGCACTCCTGCTTGGGGGAAAATAAGCAGTAATCATGAGCAGGCACCTTGGCCTCTGCGGCTGCATCAACAAGTGTGGCACAAACAAGCAGCTCCTCTGCCTGCACAGAAGGGCCAGAAAAATGGATGGTGGTTCAGTGGTAGCAGTGGCAGAGGTGGAGGAAGCCCTGGCTGTTCCCATCAGGCCAAGAAACATTGTTCTGGCAGCAGTCTGGGGCCACTCCTGTCCAAAAAGTTGGCCCTGAGACAAAAGGCCTGTCACGTGGGCCAGGTGGGTCTGGACGCCATGAGTATCATGTGTGCTTCTGCCTGGCCAAGAGTAAAGGACAACTGTGGTCATACCTGTGGTGGTGCTAGGAGCATGAAATGAGGAGTAGTAGGCCCGGAAACCTCTCTCTGTGATGCTGCTGTCACTGTGGAACAGGATGGTCATCTGGTACCCAGATGACCTGAAGACACGATGGTCATTCCTGCAAACAGTGCCGAGGAGCGGGGCCCCAGTGTACCCTCCATCATACACCTCAATGGCGTCGTAAGTGCAGCTATTGCCTTCCAGCCTGTGGAGGGAGAGGAAGGTGTGTCTGACTGTTGGCCATGCCACCTCCCAGCAGGAGCTGCAGGGCTCAAGCAACCCAGCCCCGTTCCCAGCGTGGCCCCGGCATGGGGACAGATGTGGCCAAAGCTGCGTCCGTCATTGGGCCCAACCCCCTTGAGCCCAGAGCCAGCACTGGGCACCCTGCCCACACCACAGATGCCACCCCACCAGACTCACTCGACATCCACAAACTGCAGCTCGACTCGGAGATCCCGCTCTGGCAACCGTATGTTCCAGATGCAGCGAGTGTTGTTGGGGTAGGAGTAGGGGTAGCCTGGACTCTGGAATGAGCCAGACCAACCCAGAAGAAAGCCACCACAGGAGCCAGGGCCTGTGGAAAGGAGCAGAGCCCAGGGACAGGCAGAAAGCTCTTGAAATCTCATCACCAGAAGCCATCAGAGAAGGACATGGCCACCAGCAAGGAGGCCCTGTCACAGCCCCAAGGAGACCTTCCCTCACGAGCTCGTGGCTGCACCCCAAAGCCTCATCCCTGTGTCCCCCTGGTCTAGAGCACAGGTTGTGCTTGGCTCTGCCAGCAACTCCATTGGTGAGTCCTGCCCATCCAGCAGGACACCAGGAGATAACCAGACCCCTCAACCCCTCTGGACATCAGTGTGGAATGAGGGGGAGTTTGGCTGGAGCTGCCTTGTGCTGCAGGGAGAAATCATCTGGGGAGTGAGCAGCATTTTGCCTAAGAGGACATCCTGCGGCGAGTCAACCCTCTCCAAAAGCCAGGCTCTTCCCAGTGGTGCCCAGAGATGGGACAAGCAGTCACTGGCACAAACTGAAACACAGGAGGTTCTACCTCAACCTCTGGAAACACTTTTCCCAGTGAGGGTGAGTGAGCATTGCCACAGGTTGCCCACAGGGCTGGTGGACTCTCCTTTCTTGGAGACAGCCAAGAGCCATCTAGACTTCGTCTTGGGCAGTCACCTCTGAATGGGCCTATTCAATCAAGGGGTAGGATGAGATGTCCTGTAGAGGTCTCTTTCAAGCTCAGTGATCAGGTGATTCTGTGATCCATAAATGGGGGCAGGAGCTTGTCAGATCCCTCAACCTCTCCAGACATACCTGTGACCGGAGACGTGGTGGGAATTGTGCTGTAGGTTTCGGTTCCTGCTGGTAGAAAGAGCAACAGGTAAGTGAGCAGCGTTTTGCAAAGAGAAACCACCCTCTGGGAATCACCTCTCCCCAAAAGAGCTCCAAGACACAGAAAGCAGACACCCACAGTCAGCACCTGTATGAATGGCTGGTCCTTGTGTGGCTGCATCTCAAAACCTTCCCTCTCCTCCCCACCAGCCCAGAGCACAGGTTGTGTTCTGCGTGTGCAAGAGCTCCCATCAGCAGGGCCTCCCATGCCAATGGAGGAACACCATTGTTAATCACTGGGATGATGGGACAGAGTAGAGCCTCTGCACATTTGCTGAGGACAGCAGGCTGGGAGGAGCAGCCAATCTCCAGGAGGCTCCTGCTGCCATCCTGAGGGACCTAGAGAGGCTGGAGAAACGGGCCAATGGAAACCTCCTGTGGTTCAACAAGGAGAAGTGCTAAGTCTTGCTCCTGGGTAAGAACATCCCTAGCACTGGTAGGCACTGTGGGCCACATGGCTGGGAAGCAGCTCCCCAGAAGAGGTCCCAGGGGTCCTGTTGGACCCCAAGTTGACCAATGGCCAGTAATGCTTTAGAGCAGGGGGCAATCAGACAAGGGGACTTCCAAAGGTCCCTTCCAAGCTCAGCCATCTCGAGATGGACAAGAGAGAATCAGACAGGGCCTGTGGAAAGGAGCAGAGCCCAGGGACAGGCAGAAAGCTCTTGAAATCTCATCACCAGAAGCCATCAGAGAAGGACATGGCCACCAGCAAGGAGGCCCTGTCACAGCCCCAAGGAGACCTTCCCTCACGAGCTCGTGGCTGCACCCCAAAGCCTCATCCCTGTGTCCCCCTGGTCTAGAGCACAGGTTGTGCTTGGCTCTGCCAGCAACTCCATTGGTGAGTCCTGCCCATCCAGCAGGACACCAGGAGATAACCAGACCCCTCAACCCCTCTGGACATCAGTGTGGAATGAGGGGGAGTTTGGCTGGAGCTGCCTTGTGCTGCAGGGAGAAATCATCTGGGGAGTGAGCAGCATTTTGCCTAAGAGGACATCCTGCGGCGAGTCAACCCTCTCCAAAAGCCAGGCTCTTCCCAGTGGTGCCCAGAGATGGGACAAGCAGTCACTGGCACAAACTGAAACACAGGAGGTTCTACCTCAACCTCTGGAAACACTTTTCCCAGTGAGGGTGAGTGAGCATTGCCACAGGTTGCCCACAGGGCTGGTGGACTCTCCTTTCTTGGAGACAGCCAAGAGCCATCTAGACTTCGTCTTGGGCAGTCACCTCTGAATGGGCCTATTCAATCAAGGGGTAGGATGAGATGTCCTGTAGAGGTCTCTTTCAAGCTCAGTGATCAGGTGATTCTGTGATCCATAAATGGGGGCAGGAGCTTGTCAGATCCCTCAACCTCTCCAGACATACCTGTGACCGGAGACGTGGTGGGAATTGTGCTGTAGGTTTCGGTTCCTGCTGGTAGAAAGAGCAACAGGTAAGTGAGCAGCGTTTTGCAAAGAGAAACCACCCTCTGGGAATCACCTCTCCCCAAAAGAGCTCCAAGACACAGAAAGCAGACACCCACAGTCAGCACCTGTATGAATGGCTGGTCCTTGTGTGGCTGCATCTCAAAACCTTCCCTCTCCTCCCCACCAGCCCAGAGCACAGGTTGTGTTCTGCGTGTGCAAGAGCTCCCATCAGCAGGGCCTCCCATGCCAATGGAGGAACACCATTGTTAATCACTGGGATGATGGGACAGAGTAGAGCCTCTGCACATTTGCTGAGGACAGCAGGCTGGGAGGAGCAGCCAATCTCCAGGAGGCTCCTGCTGCCATCCTGAGGGACCTAGAGAGGCTGGAGAAACGGGCCAATGGAAACCTCCTGTGGTTCAACAAGGAGAAGTGCTAAGTCTTGCTCCTGGGTAAGAACATCCCTAGCACTGGTAGGCACTGTGGGCCACATGGCTGGGAAGCAGCTCCCCAGAAGAGGTCCCAGGGGTCCTGTTGGACCCCAAGTTGACCAATGGCCAGTAATGCTTTAGAGCAGGGGGCAATCAGACAAGGGGACTTCCAAAGGTTCATCTGGGGAGTGAGCAGCATTTTGCCTAAGAGGACATCCTGCGGCGAGTCAACCCTCTCCAAAAGCCAGGCTCTTCCCAGTGGTGCCCAGAGATGGGACAAGCAGTCACTGGCACAAACTGAAACACAGGAGGTTCTACCTCAACCTCTGGAAACACTTTTCCCAGTGAGGGTGAGTGAGCATTGCCACAGGTTGCCCACAGGGCTGGTGGACTCTCCTTTCTTGGAGACAGCCAAGAGCCATCTAGACTTCGTCTTGGGCAGTCACCTCTGAATGGGCCTATTCAATCAAGGGGTAGGATGAGATGTCCTGTAGAGGTCTCTTTCAAGCTCAGTGATCAGGTGATTCTGTGATCCATAAATGGGGGCAGGAGCTTGTCAGATCCCTCAACCTCTCCAGACATACCTGTGACCGGAGACGTGGTGGGAATTGTGCTGTAGGTTTCGGTTCCTGCTGGTAGAAAGAGCAACAGGTAAGTGAGCAGCGTTTTGCAAAGAGAAACCACCCTCTGGGAATCACCTCTCCCCAAAAGAGCTCCAAGACACAGAAAGCAGACACCCACAGTCAGCACCTGTATGAATGGCTGGTCCTTGTGTGGCTGCATCTCAAAACCTTCCCTCTCCTCCCCACCAGCCCAGAGCACAGGTTGTGTTCTGCGTGTGCAAGAGCTCCCATCAGCAGGGCCTCCCATGCCAATGGAGGAACACCATTGTTAATCACTGGGATGATGGGACAGAGTAGAGCCTCTGCACATTTGCTGAGGACAGCAGGCTGGGAGGAGCAGCCAATCTCCAGGAGGCTCCTGCTGCCATCCTGAGGGACCTAGAGAGGCTGGAGAAACGGGCCAATGGAAACCTCCTGTGGTTCAACAAGGAGAAGTGCTAAGTCTTGCTCCTGGGTAAGAACATCCCTAGCACTGGTAGGCACTGTGGGCCACATGGCTGGGAAGCAGCTCCCCAGAAGAGGTCCCAGGGGTCCTGTTGGACCCCAAGTTGACCAATGGCCAGTAATGCTTTAGAGCAGGGGGCAATCAGACAAGGGGACTTCCAAAGGTCCCTTCCAAGCTCAGCCATCTCGAGATGGTGTGATCCGCAGCAAGGACAAGAGAGAATCAGATTCTTCAACTCCTCCAACACTTACCTGTGGTTGAAGACACAGGGGGAGTCAAGGTAGAGCTGTCTGGCACTGCAGGGAGAAAACAGCAGGTGAGCGTGGAGTATTTTGCCTCAGACAAAAAAGTGAAAAAAGCCCTGGCCCTGCCCATCAGGCCAAGAAACATTGTTCTGGCAGCAGTCTGGGGCCACTCCTGTACAAAAAGTTGCCCCAAGCTAAAATGCCTGTCACTTGGGCCAGGTGGGTCTAGACGCCATGAGTATCATGTGTGCTTCTGCCCTGGCCAAGAGTAAAGGACAACTGTGGTCATACCTGTGGTGTTGCTAGAGGTGTGAAATGAGGAGTAGTAGGCCTGGAAACCTCTCTGTGTGACGCTGCCATCACTGCGGAACAGGATGGTCATCTGGTACCCAGACGACCTGAAGACACGATGGTCATTCCTGCAAACAGTGCCGAGGAGCGGGGCCCCAGTGTACCCTCCGTCATACACCTTAATGGCGTCGTAAGTGCAGCTATTGCCTTCCAGCCTGTGGAGGGAGAGGAAGGTGTGTCTGACTGTTGGCCATGCCACCTCCCGGCACGAGTGCCGGCAGGAGCTGCAGGGCTCAAGCAACCCAGCCCCGTTCCCAGCATGGCCCCGGCACAGGGACAGATGTGGCCAAAGCTGCGTCCGTCATGGGGCCCAAGGCACCCTTGAGCCCAGAGCCAGCACCTGGTGCCCTGCCCACACCACAGATGCCACCCCACCAGACTCACTCGACATCCACAAACTGCAGCTCGACTCGGAGATCCCACTGTGGCAACTGTATGTTCCAGATGCAGCGAGCATTGTTGGGGTAGGAATTAGGATAGCCCGGACTCTGGAATGAGCCAGACCAACCCTCAAGAAAGCCACCACAGGAGCGAGAGCCTGTGGAAAGAAGCAGAGCCCAGGGACAGGCAGAGATCTTTTGAAATCTCATCACCAGAAGCCATTAGAGGAGGACATGGCCACCAGCAAGGAGGCTCTGTCACAGCCCCAAGGAGACCCTCCCTCACCAGCACATGGCTGCACCCCAAAGCCTCATCCCTGCATCCCCCTGGTCTAGAGCACAGGTTGTGCTTGGCTCTGCCAGCAACTCCATTGGTGGGTCCTGGCCATCAGCGGGACACCTGGGACAGCAGATAACCAGACCCCTCTGGACATCAATGTGGTCAATGACAAAGGGGGAGTTTGGCTGGAGCTGCCTTGTGCTGCAGGGGGAAATCATCTGGGGAGTGTGCAGCATTTTGCCTAAGAGGACAACCTGCGGGGAGTCAACCCTCTCCAAAAGCCAGGCTCTTCCCAGTGGTGCCCAGAGATGGGACAAGCAGTCACGGGCACAAACTGAAACACAGGAGGTTCCACCTCAACCTCTGGAAACACTTTTCCCAGTGAGGGTGAGTGAGCGTTGCCACAGGTTGCCCACAGGGCTGGTGGACTCTCCTTTCTTGGAGACAGCCAAGAGCCATCTAGACTTGGGCAGTCACCTCTGAATGGCCCTGTTCAATCAGGGGTAGGACAAGATGTCCTGCAGAGGTCCCTTCAAACTTCTGCCATTGATTCTGTGATCCATAAATGGGGGCAGGAGCTTGTCAGTTCCCTCAACCTCTCCGGACATACCTCTGACCGGAGACGTGGTGGTAATCGTGTTGTAGGCATCTGTTGCTGCTGGGAGAGAGCAGGAGATGAGTGAGCAATATTTTTCCTAAATGGAACATCCTGTTGAGAGTCACCCCTCTCAAAAGTGAACAATGAAACCCAAAGCCCACTGTTGGCACTCTAACGTGCAGATCCCAGTATCTTCCTTCATTTTGCACAGCTGCAGGCAAAAAGGGTGTCTCCAAAAGCTATCCGTGACAGGCTTTACTCACATTCTTATCACATTTTAAGCTATTGTAGTTCTTTTCCTCTTCCAACACCACTGATTTCATCCATAACCCTGCTGTTGACCACAGCTGGTGGCATAAACTCTGGGTCAGAGAATATTTTTCCCTGCTAAGGCTCCTGTACAGGACAGGTGATGGAAAATCCTCCAGGTGGCACCAACAAATTGAAGGTGTCCCGTAAGACAGGGCTCTGGCAGGCTGAGAAAAGTGATCTCCTTCCCAGTGTTTCTTTTCATCTAACTTAAAGAGTTAGATTTTCTGAGATTGGGCTTTATGCGGTTATTCAAACCCCGGGGGGGGTGGGTGGGTGAAGGACAGCGTCCAGACCACCATTAGCTTTTTGTGTACAACTCTACGTCCTTCTTAAAGTGAATATTCATTTTGTAGACTGGAATATTTAACGGTGTATTTCAGAAGGATGTGGATGTCTCTTGCCAGAAAGTTAAACAACTCGGCTCTCACTGGGAAACTATCCTTCACAAAATGCAGTTCTCTGAGCACTAATAACGTCTACACACATGTTGCTAATCTTAACACAGAAATTTTAAGGTTGGACAAGTCAAGCAGTTATCAACTAAATACTAATTAATGGGTGATTAAAGATTGAAATCTACATGGCTGGAGGCTATTATTATTCATATCACTGGTCACAAATATTGGTAAAAGTCAACAAACATCTCCAAAAACGTAGCTGTGAGTAAACTCATCAAGCTAATGCCCATAAATTCAGCACATACCCATGAAAGGAAGATTTTTCTATTTTTGTGTGTAACTTTCATACTAGATCAAAAATCTCACCTTTAGAAAAAAACATAATTAATAGAGAAATGCTTAAAAGGATTTAAAAGAGATGAGCTTGGCTGTTTAAGAACTGCTTTCAAAACATAAATGGAGTTGTTTCAGTGTTTGAATAATTAATAATTGTGGTTTTAATAATAATAATTGCAATTACGGAAACGAAATGGATTTTCATATTGCCTTAATGACAGTGTCACTGTATTAACTTGCAAGAATTACAATTTTGAAAAAGATGAGCTGAGGGGTCTGGCAATACGAAAGCGAGCACAGTAGAGCACGGTAAAATTAGGCCACAGGATCAGGTGACGGCACCAATCCTGTAATCAAAATGAACACAAGCATCTCATGGGTCCTGCGCTGTCTCTGTATACATCACTGGAAAACAGTCTACAAGCCTGTAATCAATTAAAATTTGTCTGTTTAAACCACAGATGACTTTCCTCTGTGCTTTCAGATACTCTCACAACATCGTTATCCTAAGATTTTAGCCCCAGCACTGATTTGTTTAAACTCTTCCTTGCAGCAGTGGCTTGCATTCTTTCTTGGAGAAGCATGACATATATGTACAATTATATGCTGCATTTTAAGTGCATGCGTATGCTGCCTTGTCAAGTCTGCATGGGCACATTTCAGCATCTGGGAGCCCAGTTTGAAGGACACGTGACTGTACCAATAGGTTGGCTACATTGGCTATGGCCAGACTAAAAGTTTTCAAATGCAAGAAACCTCATGGAGACAACACGTAGCAATGCCAATTCTGTAAAGAATGTACATTTTAATATAACTTTTAATTTACCTGTTCTTGTAAGCGTTGCTGGTGTCCCTGTTGAATACAGTGTCGTCACAAGCAACCAAAAAAGAAAAAAAAAAAAGTTGAGAGATCTTTACATGGATTAATCAATGTGGATGGAAAATTTGCATGTGCAGGATCCCCTGGGGACACTGACAAAGGGATGGTTGCTGACTGAAAGGGGGGTAGGTCCAGCTACTCTTGGCCATAAAAGTCCTGCTCCATGGATGCTCTGAGAGGTGAGAATACGCCTTCACTGACTAATATCATGTATGACAAGACCTGCAACATCGGCCCTTAAAAACACAGTTTTATGTATTTAAAGTTATTTCTGAATGCAGAGGAAGATCCTAAAAGGGAGAGGTGCCATTTATTCAGTGAGTAGGGAATTTTCTGACATGTCCCACCACACTGCTCCTCACGCACGCAAGGCTTTAAATCTAAATTAATTAAATGGTAATGAAAGGATTAAACAGTAATTCAGCATTTTTCCACTCAATATCAACATCTGGGCTTAGCTTTCAATATCTCTAAGTGCATCTCAGATATTTATGGAGGGAGCAAATAATAAGAGCATTAAATACCTGAGCCTGGAAACAGCCCTCAATGGTTATTTCTTTCTATAGCTTACAAGGGTGGGGAGCACAGAAAGGGAAAGTGGGTTTTTGCTTTTGATTCATTAGTTGAAGTCAAGTTAATGCCAGAGCTTTACATCTGAAAGGGGAAGGGCTGGAAAACACTTTTGGTCTTTTCCCATTGTTTCCCCCTCCTGCACAAGAAATGTAACAGCAGCTGCTTAAAAAGAAACGCCTTGTGTCTCACAGCACTGTGCTGGCACTCAGCTCAGCCAGGGAAGCCCCACCTGAAAAAGGGGAAAGTATTTTCTGAACCCAGGAAGACCATTTCACCCTGTGCGAAGCATCCTCCCTCCCATCAGACCCACTCTATGTCTACTGGTCCCCAAAGGGATGAGAGTGGCTGGGCAGATCACTGCCTCTGCAACCAAATCAAATTACTCTTTTAACAGGAGTTAGACTATGGGAAATTAGAATAACACAAAATTACAGTAATTCCTATTATATTCTAATAATTGCAATAATAATAGGAACAGGGACACATGCCGTACTTGCTTTACCTAGGGCACTCCGTTATTAAACACCAATGTGTTAGTCATAACAATACACTTAATCAAATACAAAGCACATTGTTCAAAGAGCACCTCACACTCTTTAAAATAAACATGCATTTCATCCAGAAAATGCGTATTAATTTGTAAATGCGTTACGCCAATACAAAGATTCAGAAAATTATACCATTGGTTTTACAGTATATTCATTTGATTTTCCTTTACTAGCCTCTTTACAAAATATGGTGAGGACAACAATTTTAATTAGGCAGTTTCAATAAAATTATTTGAATTAATGAATATAACAAATAATTTGCTCAGATCATAGGTTTGACCTGCTTATGGTTTTGAAAGAGCCAAACTGTGCTGATAAATCCTCTTTTACCTGCTTATGGTTTTGAAAGAGCCAAACTGCACTGCTAAATCCTCTTTTACCTTTAAACCTCAACATTAGCCTGGTGTGAAATAAAGCCATGAAGGTGATCAGAAGTAAGACTCTTTACCTGCATCCACCTGAATTTGAAGACTTAACATTACCATCCAAGACAAGATCATGGTGGCAGCCATCTCCTTGGAGCTCCTGATGTTGGAGGGCACCAGAATTTATAGGCAGAGGAGCTAAAGGGTGTAGCTCAGCAGCCCAGTCTGTCCCTTCAGTAAGTCGGTACCAATCACATTTCCTCACTGCTCCTATTTCCCTAATTTCCATGACTTTGTTTGATTTGTTACCCAACATTTATAGCTTCCTGGTTCTACAAAAACCTGGCGTCTTCCTCAGGGAAGGTAGAGATGAAAAGTGGTTGCACTCACTGCTCTTTTTCCATCCCATCCCTCTTTCAGCTGTGAAGTTCTGTTGCTGTCACAAATGTAACATGTCCCTTTCTCAGGTTTGAGACCTATCTGAGCCACAGTTGCTTTTTATGTGTGCTTTATCTTCACCAGAGTAGCAAGACTGACAGTTTGTTTAAGTCCTACAAGTAATCTACTGAAAAACTGAAACCACCAAAATCATCTTCTGAATTTTATCACAAACTCAAGTCAAAATGAAGTGGTCATACACTGATCATTGTTAAACTGCACAAACCTTCACAGAGAACGAGGTGTTTAAGTCTGCAGATAGGGGCAAGTATAGAAGATAAGGGAAAATTTCTCCCAAATTCTCTATTTTTAAATCTCTGAGGAACTTTACAGATTCCTTGACATGGTCCTCCCACTGGGATTTGGAATGTACTTAAGATAACGGACAAATAATGGGATCCAGTGGAATTCTACAATGGATTTTTAAGAAGAGGAACTGTATTTCAAGTCATGGTCTGGTTTCAGTGGATCCAAGTGTCCATCAAAGAACCTGCATTTGCTCAGCACTGCTGAATTTGGCAACGTTTGAACAGTGTATAAAACCCCGGAGTGAAGGATTTAGCCTGGAAGGGGCCTCTGGAGGCCATCTGGTCCAACCCCAAAGTCAAAGAAGTTTTATCTTCAAGTTCAACCAAGTGGCTCAGGGTTTTAGTTATTCTGGTAATTCAGGATTCTGCATATTTCTAGACAAAATGTGCAAAAGCTTTTAGTAGATAAAGATTTGACATGCTGGTTGTTCCTGCTACTATTTTTAGATGGGTTTGGATTTATCATTGGTTGGTAGACGTATTACTTTCTCAGGAACTCAGAAATGTGTTTCTTGTGCTTCATGAAACATGCAATACAATTGTCCTGGCCCAGAACAGCCAGGACCCCAAACTCAATCTGATACAGCAGAGGGGAGTCAGAAGATCAAAAAAAAGAAAGGAAGTACAAAGAGTTACTTTGTTCGACATGCAAACGGTCCATTGATTGTGTAAACACCGGTAGCTTTCTCTTATCATGGTTTTGCAAGCCAAAGGGGAGAAACAGTCATTCAGAGGGGTTGAATGAACTAAAGGAGGTGGCTTGGCAAACAGGTTGGGACAGCAGAGCCAGAGATATGAAAGAAAAGCAAAACCAGATTAAAACCATAGAAAACAACTGGTGTTAATGTTTGAATAGAAAAGGAAGGCATGTAAGACAACTCCAAACCCAATACAGTTTGCTTGGAAGAGTGAAGATTAATTAATTCAGCCAGCAACTGGAGACAGGCATGCAGCTTGACCATGGGAATTCCTTCTTCTCTTCTCATAAAGAAGTCTCCCACCACACCTCTGCTGCCCTTGCTTCCAGTAACAGTCATTTCTCAGCAGCCATTAAGGAACTGTACAGGTCAAGCGGTGCATCTAACAGTTTGTGAACAGTAGAATATGGTGTCAAATTGACTTTCCTTGCAGAAGACATGCTTGCACTCCTCGGTCCCCATCTTCTCCCACCACATTTTTCGGCCACACAGCCCTTGAGCTCACCCTGATTCCCCCAGCACCACCTCTGCATGCTTGTTCTTCAGTTCACCCCTTGTTTTTCATGTTACATGGCTCTGCCTGCATTCACTGTGGATGTCTGAGAGCCCACCCACAGCTAGAACAGAACTGATGAAGGATATTACCTGGTTGTGATGTGCCAGCAACAGAGCTGTGGACAACTTCATAGACACTGCAGCCCCCATCACATGGCTTCGTGGGGGTCTCCTCTCTTCATTCCTCCTATGCACATTCTTTCTCTTGGCTTGCTGTTACTTTCCCAGCCCATTCCTCTCTGCTCCATTCCTGGCTCCTTCTTTCCCAAGAGCAATAAGACTGAGATCCACAGGAGTAGCCCATAGGAGGGCACCAAGCAGGAGAACAGTGAGTGTTTGGCAAAGACCTGTGCCTGGTGTGAACATCCAGTTAAGGAGGTGAAGACAGCTCTTTGTAAAAGCCAAGAGCTGCAGAAGGAAATAATTGCACTGAACTTATGATAGTCAGGATCTATCACACGCTCCTGAACAGTAACCATACCCCTGGCTGCAGCGAACGCTTGTGAAAAATAGGGAGAAAAAAGGCTCATCATAAATTCAGGTCGAATTCAGCAAACATTTTCATTTGAGCAAAATGCTAAAGTGTAGAATATTTCTATTCTATGCCTGTCATATCAAAATATCTCAAATAAAGTTGTTGGAAATTGACCCAATCTATTTCTTAAAGATTGAGGAAGCTGAGAGCAAAACAACCCTGTTCCTTTGAGGCACTGTAAGATTGCAACTGAAAAATGTATTGTTCACCAATTCTGCTGTTACTGAACTGCTTGCCTTTGCCTGGAAGAGGTGTTGAACTGTTGAGGAAGAGAGGGGACTTGGGATTATCTGGAAAAGTTACCAGGCAGGTGGTCATGAAAGACACAAAACTTGTGCCTACTCTCCATTTGGTGTTCCTGTTGGTTGCCCTTCTGCTTCCAGCTCCTCTCCCTTTCTCCACTGACTCCAACCCACCCTGGTTAATGAACACCAATTTGTTCTTCATACCCAAGTGAGGTATGCAAGCTTGTTCCCACATTGGAACACAATGAAATCTGTTTGCCAAATATCTATAGGGTATAACAGAAATCAATCACTTTTACCTTTCAATGAGGGGACATCTTGCAGAGCAGGAACTGTTTAATCTCTATTTACTTTCTGGTTATGAACATCCCAATATATTATAAAATGTGTCAGGGAACGATATACTCCTAATACGAATATACACTTTTCCCTGCTTAAATCAATACACTCAGACCTGCAGCTGGAAGGGACAGAGAGAGGCTCAATGGCAAAGGAAACGTAAATGAAAAATATGATTTCAGAGAATTTCCTGGTCACTAGGAAGTCTGAATACCTAAGGTCTACATAAACAGTTACTGGAACAGAGGCAATAACAAGACCTACAGCAGGGACTAGGGCTGAGGCTTGCATGCTTTTAAGCAGCCTTTAACCACTGCTAAAAAGCTGCTCTTTACCCCGAAACACTTTGTGTCTGGCACCATGCAGGTAGAAACACGGAGACCTCTCTTACCCTGTCCAACTGATAGTCAAGGTTTTAGATTGGTGTTCTGGGATGAGATGTGGGGATTTAACCCCTTCTCACCTTGGGCATTCACCTTGCTGAACAGACAAACTCTTGAGCAATTTTAAGATGGGAACCACCCATGGTCAGAAAGAAATAGCAAGTAGCTTCATCCAGTCATAGCACACAGGGCACTCGCTGAGATCACCCACCATTTCAGACCTTTTGGGCAGGTACTAAATATCTGAGTCTCAATAATCAAGTTTAAGCACCTCCAAGGTTGGTGGTAACTGATACCAGCAAGAGATGGGGAAGGGCAGTTCAGCTTCCATCCATTCAAGATCACCCTTGAGTCTTGCCTTAAGCTTCTGCCAAAAACTTGATCTAATACCCGACAAAACAGCAGAAGTAGAAAAAGGCGAGCAGTGCCTTGCAGAAGGAGGATGGGTCTGAAACATCTTACTGTTTGCTGAACACAGAAAGGAAAATAATTAGTAGGATGAGCCATTAAACCACAGTCCCATAAAATTTCAAGCAAAAGTGAAAATGTTACCATAAACATAAGGATAACCAGAAGCATTTGATAGATATCACAGCCCAAAAATTTACACTTTCTTGCAACCAGGAACTCCAAAACCCAAGTTAGTGCTAACATTCACGAACTGTCATGAATTGTTTCACTGCCAAAAATAACAAAACATTTTGTTTTGTCATTAAATAAAGTTTAACACTGATTTTACACAAATATTGACAATGTTCTGACATTGTTTCTGCAGTGGGAGAGAAACGAACAATGCTTTGTATTATTAATGCAAACTATTTTTTGGCCTATACAGTTTGGCCAACTTCCTAAACAATCCATCCCACCTAGTTTTGAATTTAGGGCAACAGTTTCCTGAATTCAGCTGGGCTGAGCTGATCACTTCTAGATCTAAACTTAGCAGTTATGCTTTTCTTATTTCCCCATTATGACTTGTAATTACATGAAATACTTCTGCAATCTTGACAGAATAAATAAGTCAATAACCAGAAAAAAAGTCAAAGCCGAGGCCATTCCTGTTATAAAGGAGAGACACTGTGCCCATAAAGACATTTAAAAGAAAAAAAAGAAAACCACAAAAATATGCTTCATAAGGGGAACAACTATTTGACCAGCACAAAGACTTGACTGAATTCTGCAGTTTTGTCCTTCATTATTAGAATGTGTTTTCCAAAATACCGCACAGCACTTGCCAAGTGTCCTCCAGCCCCTTGAGTACTCAGAGCAACATTTGGAGGCAAAATTGATTTCCAACACCAAATGCCAGAAATTCGGACATTTAAGGCTGCACCCTGGGAGTTTTCCACTCAGAGGAGCCCAAGCACTTACCAAAGCTGTCAATGATCAACAGCACCCAAATATAGGTCCCTGCTCTGAAGGACCAGCCCCTGGCCATGGCTCCAACCTGGCACCAGTACTCTTGGTGGAGAGAGTCCCAGCTCTCCTTACCCCTGCACTGCCCTTCTAAAGGAGGTTTGGGATAAGATTAAGGCATTTTTCCCTGCCTTAGGTTTCTGTGCCGCTTCCCATTGCTTTGTTCTTCAAAGTGATTGCACAGTGTCTGGGAATAATTTTCTGTGGCCTTTGCTTTAAATAAATTTATTATATTTCTTTGCTGAAGCAGACTTTCCTGGAAGCACAATTTCCCTGCTGTGGCTGAGGGCTGGCAAGAGTTTGATTCAGAAACAGAAAAACCCCTAAAGCAGATCCCAACCCAATTCCCTGCAGGGCAGCAGCTGTGAGAATTGCAAACACCACTTTATAGAAACATACAGGCAGCATATCACAATAACGAGGTGCCAGGCAAAGCTCAGAGGCAAAATCCTCCCAGAAAACCATGTTTCTTACCAACCCTCCACCCTGCCTGACCATTAGAATAGGACTTTGAGTCCCAGGGCACCTCCAAGGTGTTGCCACCCCATACCATGCTGATCTACTGCACTTTCAATGATGCCTGCAACAACAGGGCACCTTCGCCAAGTTCCCATTCAAGCTCTACCACAGAATGGCTCTAACAACATAAAAAGGAAAAAAAAAAAATATCTTCATAACATGACATATTTTTGCAAATGCAAGGCTGCCTGACTCCTGCAAAGCCCACCCCAGACTGTATGTCTTCTTGTCTTTCTGCGCAATGGCCACTTCTACAGAAGAACCCATATATGCTTGATTTGGACATCAATTCATCTTAGAAAGGTTGCATTAACCTGAGTTCTCATTACCTGGGAGAAATGCAGGCAAAGAAAACAAATTTAAGAAAATTAATTGCCATAAAGCAAATTTTATTGTAGGCATCTCAATATCCAGAAGGTAACCTCTTCCAAAAGACTGAATTCTTGTTCAAAAGGTTAATTGTTTTGTGAGGTGTAATTGTTTGGTAGGTTGCTGGAATTGTTTGCCTGTAATGAGTGCAAGTTTCAGGTTTTAGTAGTAGCAGCATAGTTAACAAAATATGACATGCAGATATAATTTTGACCAAAGGGATTTGCACAGGCAATTATTGTATTTGAACATAATAATTAATGTTTGATTCTAAATAAGAGGACTGACAATTACATAAAATAATTGGTTAATAGATTGTTATAGTTATTTGATGGTTATATAGAAGTTACGTAAAGATTTCCCTACAGTAATATCTGGATATCATGACATCCAGATGAAGATAAATAAAACAAATAACCTTTTCCATTTCAGCAATAAACCTTCTACCACTTAATTTCTGCTTAAGCAAGTCTAGCACCTCTGTGACAAAGATGAGGCAGTACATGTTGCCTTCTTCAGTCTTCAGTTTATCCGATGGCCAACAAATGCATGGAATAGCTGCAGGGGAAAGCCCTTTGTGTATAAAGATTTTCTGGTGTGGGAGCTTGTGTCTGATGCCCTAAATCTTGAGGGAAACAGCTGAAGAAAAAGTGAGTCAGTGCTACAAGAGACCAGTTCAGTCAGCACAGAGAGCCTGCAGAAACATCTAAAAGCAGATAGACCACCAAGAAAAAAAAAACTATCCCACCAGAAAAAAGTGTTATTTGCAGTAATATGGGTAGTATATTTATATAAAGCTATTTATCTCACAATACAGTATGTAATTTAATATCGAAGCTACGTAAAACTGAGCAGTAAAGATTCTTTGATAACATTTTACTGCTGAGATAATGTGAACGATCAGAAATGAGGCACAAAGTCCTCCCTGATCTTAAGAAATTACACAGTGTGCAATATCTTGTCTGAAAATGGTTTAATAATTTACTGAAAAAAATAGTAAATTGCCTTGTGCATTTATCAACTTATTACTACATATCCACATTGCATCACCACGGTACCGCTTAATGTGAACAAAAAAAAGAGATAAGTGTGGCTGGATGGTGTTAATGATCAGCGAACAGAGTGCCAGAGATACATGGGGATCACGAGCACTGGGAGCCAGCACAGCAGCTCCTGCAGAGGAGAACCAGGTGTCGAAACCAGGCTGCAATTTCAAACCCTCACAATTGAAACCAGAGTTAAAGTGTAAATATAATCCTGTATCACATCACTCTGCTGCCCGCCACAAATGAATGAATGGTCAGTTTCTGCTGGGTTTCTAGAAGGTGCATCTGGACCACTTTACTTTGCCCATAGGGCTGCAAGTGATGCCCTTTGGCCAGCTTGGCCACTTCAAAAAGGATTTGAATCAACCAAAAAGAGCCCAGTAATAAGGACAGGTAGAGAAAAATGTGAGCTGAGATAAAAATGGATAAAAGATGATGGAGCTGGACTCTTTTCAGTGGTTTCCAGCGATAGGACGAGGGGCAACAAGCACAGGCTGGAACATGCAAAGTTCCATTCAAATATGAGGAAAAACTTCTTTAGGGTGAGGGTGCCAGAGCCCTGGAACTGGCTGCCCAGGGAGGGTGTGAAGTCCCCTTCTCTGGAGATTTTCAAGACATCCTGAGAGATGTGCTCTGGGCAGCCCTGCTTTGGCAGGGAGTTGGACTGGATGAGCTCTAAAGGTCCCTTCCAACTCTGACAATTCTGTGATTCCATTTCCATGAAAAAGAGATAAAAATAATTGCTGAGGACAATTGTCCTCTGTCTTCAGAGGAAAAAAGCCCAGGGGGAGAATATGATAGCAGTCTTCAAATATACAATAAGCTGCCGAAAAGAGGAAGCAGGCAACATGTAATGTCCATGCTTATAGCAGACAGGATAAATAGTAAAGCTTTTCAGTAACAACCCGAAGGATTATTCAGTATCAGGAAAAAAAATATAATTGCACAGCCAATGGGAGTCAGCAAATTTATAGAACCCTCAGACAGGGCTGATTCAGGTGTGCACGACCGGGCTGTGCTCAGGAGATGCATCACCTCTCAAACCACTGTGCCATGGAGATACCACGAGTGGTTGCAGGAATCTCCCTAGCAACACGTCAGGCACCAGCCCTGAAGTTGTTCACTGTAGCTTCAATTCGCCCTCTCGTGGACTTACCTGATGAGAGGTTCTAAGAAATACCTATTTATCCTGGAGGTCACTCATTTATCGTGAAGGTGGTGGGACACTAGAACATGTTTCCCAGAGAAGCTGTGGATATTTCATCCCTGGAGGGGTTCAAGGACAGGCTGGTTGGGGCTTTGAGCAACCTGGTCTGGTGGGAGGTGTCCCTGCCCAGGGCAGGGGGTTGGAACTAGATGGTCTTAAAGGTCCCTTCCAACCCAAACCATTCTATGATTCTGGGGGCTTTGGAAAAGGGGGGCAAGCCAAGCAGACACAGCAAGACCCCACAGCTCCCACAGGGACACAGCCTAAATCACAGCTTTCTCAATCAATAATGATTTTCCTCTGCAGAGTGGTGATCATCCATCATTAGCTCCATTCCAGAGGGGAAAGGAAGGCTGTGCTTCCATTGGAAGCAGCCATAGCCCATGAAGAGGGGACAGGAGGAGCACAGCAACACTATGGGTGCTGTCTGCCCCAAAAACTTAGCAGGGACAAGCAGGATGATGCACAACTTCATTTCTTGTGCAATCACTGCAAGAGAGTCATCAGCTGGAAGAGGTCAGAGTTTGCAAGGTTACCCTGGAGTTCAAAAGAAGATGGGATGAATGAAGTACCAGTGCTTAAACTCTGCTTGCTATGGGACTTTGAATGAAAGCAAGGGAGCACCAAAGAAAAATCCAAAGTACAGGATCAGATTCAGTGCTAGGACAAGCCTACTTGTTCTACTAGCAGTTAAAAGTATAAAAAGTAGTTGATATGAATTAAAATTATGAAAGGAATGGAATGGAGAAAGCGAATGACAACTGGACTGGTTTTATCAGTAAGATGGACCAACTGGTTTAATTATTCAGGGAAGGTAATTTTTTGCATTTGTACACGAGTCTTTGAATAGAAAATCCCTTCTGTACTAAAAATAAAATAAAAAATTAACCGACATGGTTTTCCATAACCACTTTTCATCTCAATGTGCTTTGAAAAAAATTCTTTTTATGAGACACTCATAGGAAGTTGCTGCATGGAAGAGCAAGACCATTTGGGCCATGTCCAGCAACAACAGATACAGAGAAACCAAGCGCTTGCCGTCGTGTCCTGCTCTAATCCCATAGACTGAGGCAGATGCAGTCCCTGCTTGATGCATCTACAGCTTTGTACCCACACCCACGGGAAGGTGGCAATTCCCAAAAGCAGCAATTTCTAGTAGGTTCAGAGAGATCAGTTAATTGCTGCTGCTGCGACACAGTCTGTTTCCCTCAGATACTCACGTGGGAATCTTTCTGGAAATCACTGTGCTCTCTGCATAAACACTGAACAGAAAAGGAATGAATAGAGCAAGTATTTAGTTTTCCTCTCCAGTATGTTATGCAGTATTTCCAAGCTACTAAAGTTCATTCTTTACCAAATTCAGTAAATTCAACTCCCATGCTTTGGCTCTGACTCATTCTCTCTCTAATCAATTCCTAATTATTACCCACTTCCCCAGGGAGTTTATGGGCATGGATACAGCAGTACCATGGCTACTAAACAGAACCATGAAAAACTGGAGGAAAACTTTGCAGAAAATGCACATAGATTAAATTGATGAGCTACTCTGGTAGTTTCCTTCCTCACTGGCTCTGTCCAATTAGTCAAATTACTTATGCACCAGTTTTAGCAGTAATTTTGTGCAGTAAGTGACACTTAACAGTGTCTAATGGGGAGGGAGTCAGAGCAAGGAGAGGAGGGAAAATGCAGTAAAGGATGCCACAAACCATCCTTACTTGATGGGAGGAAGAGGAAACAGTGGGAAATAATACGGGAATTTAGGAACAGCAGGAATAATCTCTAATATAATTCAATCAAAGAGATCCCTGGAACCTCCAATGAACTTTATTCTCACCCTAAGGATGAAAGGGACTCCTGCAGTGACCTACCATCACATCAAATTAATACTCAGTGGCACTCATCATTCACTGCTCTGGACTGGTTACTTCTAACTTCATCATCACTATTTCTCCCGAGTATTTGCAACTGCAGTTTTAATCACCTCTACAGTATTTTTCTGATACACAATAAGAACATGTATATTATCTAATGCCCTAACTACATGTCTCTCTAATTTGGAAAGATATGAGTTTTTAAAACATCCTCAGCCTCCTTAACATCAGTGTAAAATAGTTATGTGGAGAAAGGGGGAGGAGGTGGGGGGAAGAAAAAAAAAAAAAGAAAAAAAAGAGAAATGAAAAAACAGAAAAAAAGAAAGAGAAAAGAAACAAAAAGAAAAAAGAAAGAGAAAAGAAAAAAAAAAAGAAAAAAGAAGAAAAGCCCTCTGGTATTGAAACCACAGGATCTTCCTGCTTGGCATACAAGCCACAGAAACCAGACAATTTTTAGTCATGATCTTTTACAGTTCTTTTACAGTTCGAGACACTTTCCTCATGGAATAAGTGAACAAGCTTTTCAAAACTACCTCTGAGAGTAGCCACATGTGGCCATCTACTCCACATCACATACGCAGCAACTCCAGTTTCCATTTCAGACATTCCAAAATATTGAAAGTCAAGCCAGAATGTCCAATTTCCCTGATTTAGCATCCAACACTTGCTAAAATTTCCAGGAAAGCAATATTTATACAAACTGTGTCAAACCTATTCTCTACAAAGTGTTTCCAATTGCATTTTGGAAAGAACTGTGCATTGAAGCAACAAAGAATAAGACCCATTCCAAATCTATAACCCAATAATACATGAAAAATACATATTAATTAATTGCATTAAAGACAAACTTTGCTACTGTGTCTCTGCTTATCAGTAACCTTATTTTAAATACTTGTAGAACATCTAGAGACATTTTGACTGTAAGAAACCCTCTGGGTAGCTGCAAACACGGGTAGTAGAAGAGTAGATGCTAAACATTTTTCAGGATGTGCATGCAGTTATGGATATTTTAATGCAAAAGAGAGATAAATCAGAAAACCACTTTCAAATATAAGATGGGAAATGACTGGTTGCAAAAAAAGACCATCTCGTGTCCCACTAGATGGAGCTACGGGCATTGGCTACACAGCCCAGAAACTCGGTCAAATATTTCACTAATCCCATTGGCGCAGGAAAACCATTTACCAAAATCAGGTTCATTTGCCTCTTTTCCTGATGGACACGCAAAAAACCAGCCATTGTCCCGAGGCATTTGTGCCTCCCAGCAGTATCTGGGTAAAGCACAGGCACGGAGATGTGCTGTGTTGGCTGCCACTGCGGGCACGTCATCGCTAAGCACAAAGTAGTTAGCTGAAAAGCAAGCAAAAAAATTAATGGGTTTGCACATTAAGAGACCACAACAACAAACAACAAGAACAAAGAGAATCAACCAGCTCGGTAAATTATGCAACCACTTGTTTTGAAATCAAAAGGCAGATGAAAAATAACTTTTGTTTCAAACACCATTTCCTCACTTTGGGGCGTTAGCTTAATATTTGCTACTTGGGTTAAGTGCAGGTAGGTGATTTTTTTAAATTCACTTTTGCTGAGAGTTGTATGTCACCACACTGTGCACTACACAGGGCATGGATGGTCTGCAAAATATAATACCACTTCAAGAGGCAGCTGAAATGTTAATCAACGCCAGTAAGATGAACCTACAGTGCAAATATCCTACAACTCAAATATCCAACTCTGCAAAATCATTCTACCTCACATCTTTCATGCTAGAAAGTACTGCAGACCTTCAGCACCTGGCACCGTAATAACTTGGCAGCTTTTCAGACGTGTGTGATTTACCAGAATGATAGAACAAGTAAATCAGGACTGAGGTGGTTCAGTCATGTCAAATGTCAATACGGCTTTTGACTGTGTGAATTTATAGTGACCCAGGTGTGTAAGGGGAGGCACTGGTGCTTGGGGATGTAACACCTCCCCAAATTGGGACAAGCTGGTTGAATCAGAACTGAAATACAGCTGGTGGAGAAGGAGCACTGTCAGGGATTTGGGTCTAGAGGAGTTCTTACGGTAACTGCATGTAATAGAGCCCTTTCTTTAAAATCATAAACTGTCAGCTAGACAATTGAAGAGTTTTCCTAAGAAGCAATTTTCACAAGAAAAGCATGTTTAGGAATGACTGTCCCCAAAACTTGCCTATAGCCCTTGGATTTATTCTCCGAGACAGATATTTCAACAGAGGAAAGGAAAAGCTGCTTAGTCTATTGTTTACCCAATGAGTAATTACACTGTAATTAAATTTAGTTGATTGTTCTCCTTCACAGTAAGGCAATCCATTCACTACCCAAGCTTCGAGGGGATCCATAAGGATTAATCCCTGTTGGAGGCATGCCCCATCTCCCAGTCAAACCCAGTACACACACCCAGTACACAAACCCAGTACCCACCGTACACACACCAGCACTCAGATTGTGACTAAAACAGCCTGTTTGAAGGAGCTTAAGGCCAGATCTACAATGGTTACAGACATCCAAATATCTGAACCTGAATGGCATAGGATCCGTGATCCACAATACGACAATTTCTATAGTGGGGAAACAGATAGTTGTAATTAAAACAATAAGGAAAACAGCCTGTCTTGCAGATGTTAATATATCTGGGATAGGTGAATGGCATAGGATCCGTGATCCACAATACAACAATTTCTATAGTGGGGAAACAGATTTCAGGCATTGGTGAAGTTGTAATTAAAACAATAAGGAAAACATATTAACATCTGCAAGACAGGCTATCTGGGATAGCCAATGACAGATTTGAGCCAGCCATGCCAGGGAAAGCAGATGCACTAGAGCGCAAATATAAGCACATACTGAAAAGTAAGCATTTTGGTTCATGACGATAAAAGCGAGACCATCAGGACATCCTTTCAGGCAGATGTGCTGTTCAAAGGAAAAACACTCCACGAGGGGAAGCAGAATGAACCACTCACAAGAAGAAATACTGTTGAATTCTTTTAATAACACTAGGAAAATATCATAGTATTAAGTCCTGCACAGGGTCCTCAAAAGGTTATTTTGTCTGGGATTTCTTTGTGTTTATAAATCAAACATTTTTTTCCCCAATTGTGTTTTCTTTTAAACCAACAACTCCTTTACAATGGTATTTCCAGTTCAAACTCGGCTAACCTATAAATACCTGAATACCACAACACACATTGTGTGCGTGGGTTTTGTTTAAATCTTAGCAGAAATAATGGTAAATCTAGTCAACACAGGGAAGCAAACGTCGATTTGTTAAGCAGGGAATGTAACAGGCAGTAAAGAATACATTGCGTACATAATACAGAAGGAAAACAAAAATTATCATCTGGAATATGTGACATTACGCTGATTTTGTACCTTAAACCTATTAGAAGTTACTCTGTTGGCCAATACTAATCCACTGAACAAGCAGAATGTTGGTCAGAAGTCTAATGTTTCCTGTACCAGCACAGAGAGAATATAAGCAGTCCAATGCTGTTAAAAGAAAACATGAAATCCAGCTCATGTTTCTGGTTAGGGATCGATTTCTTCGGGAACTACTGTTAACATAACATCTTCGTTGCCCCTGCGTACAACCATGTTCAACGTACTGTCCTTTTTAATAATGTCACTGACATCACTGGCTGAACTTATCGACTGTCCGTTGATGCTTATAATCACATCGTTGTCCTTCAGGCCACCACTGAAAACACAAAGCAGCAATGTATTATTATAATTGCCATTTTATTGCCTTTACAATTTTATTATTATTTTTTTTTTAAATAAAAAGAGATTGCTGGATTTTTCCTATTTCCCACCCAAAGGCAGTTGCACAGCGACACAGCGGGCGTGCAAAAAGCAACCAGAATTTATGAAGCGGTGGAGATTACAACACAATGCAGAAACCTCAGAAGAAGTACACAAAGTTTGACGAATCCCATCCTTCACTGTCTTTAAAGGAATTCACTATTGCAAATAGAGCAGTGATTCTGCAACCAGCACCCTAGATGCCTATTCGGTGGAAGAGGCAGAGGCATATTTTTCTTTTAAAATAATTGCAGTAAGGTTCGCATTTTAGTGGGGAAATTTTCCAAGCTTTTATTCACGTACACCTAGCAAAGCAATCTGAGTGTCACTGTGTGTTAACACATGAGGAATTTCAGTCCTGGATCCACATTGTCCTCCATGCATAGCTTTTTGGTGGCCACTTCACCTTACCTTCGTGTTTTAAACATGAGCAGAGTAACAGAGAGCAGCGCCCCAGCCAAGTCACCAAAAATGTGGGTGTCCTTCCCCTTGCCTTCCTTCCTGTAGCCCCCAGACCCTCTTCTCCTGACCTCAGAGCACAGTATGCAAACTGAAAAAAACCCCTCCTGACTCAAAGCAAGATGGGGCAGAGCCGGAGCTGGCACGATGAGGTTGCCCTGCCCGGGGCCACGGGTCTCTTCCCAAACTGGCTGAGATGGCTGCTGGGACCGAGAAACGGGGTGGTGAGGGATACCAGCGACCACAGCGCCTTGCCCAGTCTTGCACAACGGTCTGGCTCCGAGTCATGGAAATATTAACCGAGTAACCAGATCAGACATGATTCAGCCCTTCAGCAGAATCCTTCCTCACAAAACCACAGAGCAGTCATCATCCCCTTCCGCCCGCAGAAAACGCCTTACATGAGTGCCTCCTGCAAGGATGCCTTGGCCAACCCTTGCAACAAATCTGGTTGCCTACCCAAAGGCATGGCTTAAAACATTTCCATAGGAGAAACCGTTGGGATTATCTTGGTCTCTCATGCAGCCTCTCCTCTCGACTCATACCCAGGGCAGGTCACTGCAGAACTGCCCTGATCCCCCACCAGCAGGTCTACACAACGTGCATCTGAGAGAAAATCAGCAGAATGGGGAAATCCATCGACTAGGAGCAGGGGACAAGAGCAAGCATGGACTGCATGTTAGTGGCCAGGCCAGTCTTTGGGTGAAGTGTCCTGACTTGAGGTTGCCTTTAAGTTATGAGGCTACGTTGCCTCCCATTTCTTCTAACTCTCTGATGTCCTTCTGCCACACTCAGCTAACTATTCTCCATACTCTGATAATGATTTTTCTGCGCCTCCAGATGGGACCTGCACATCAAGCCAACATGTTCAGTCCCCCACTGGAGCAGCCACATTATTCCTACACTCACTGCAGTTTAATTTCACGTTACAGACATCCACCAGTGTTCTGCACAAACAGCACTGCCAACCAGAATCACCTACAAAAAGCAGCAATAATTTAGAAAGCAAGCCAGACAGCTAACATCGTATATATCTTACAGTGGCATCCAAACTGCAACAAAAAGGCATCATCCAACCATCCCTAGGAGATGACATATGCCTGCTCCAAGCAGCTTTCTGCCTACATGCCTTCGGTGCTACACACGCCTCTCTCTTGCCACAAAGATTTGCTCTTCTCTCAAATGATCTCTACTTCCAGAAGATGAATAAAGTTTCCCATGTCCTACCCTGGATTACTAAACAGTTTTGTCTTAGCCAGACTCTGAAGGGAAAGTGTCTCCAGCAAGAGCCAGCCAGACCAGTGCCAGTGACCACAGACCAGATGCCGCACTTCAGCCAGGCACCTCGTGAAGCGTGGCACCGACCAGCAGGTGAAGAAAAAGATCAGTTGGCCAAAACCAAAAGCTCTTCCCAGCAACATGACTCCTGACGAAACTCTCACATGGAAGGGTGTCTCCTGCCAAGAGAGGATTTCACCCCCAATGGAGGCACACCAGGAGAGCTGGTGGCTTTGCCCAACACTGAGGTTCTTGGGCTGAGATGGAAGGAAGCGAAGCTTCTCCTTTGCTCTCCTACGGGGCCATGGGGAGCACGCACAAGTGAATGTCTTTATTCAGCGCTGGCGTTGGTACAACAGATGTCTTGGAAGCAATCGCTGAGAAAAATGAAAACTGAGTTTTCACGCCCACTGAATCCTTGCCCTTTCGGCCGGGAACGCTGACAGGGCTTCGCTGCAATAACCCTCATACGTTCCCAGTATTGCCCACCGGGGACCGGGCTGAAACCACAAACTGACAAGCAGCCTTCCAGCAGACAACCTAATCGCTATCAGATGGTTGCAATTTTGTTAAATTAGCATAATCAAGATAGCCAGTTAAGCAGGGAACATTCTCCATCATTACCCCCTTAAGTCAGTGGCAGTGGTTTTGAGAAAAAAAGTGTAGTTCAACTTACGCTTCAGCTGGTGTTTCTGGAATTACTTCAATAACATAGGCCCCAGAGACAACATCAGGGAAGTCTTTATGGCGATCCTTCAGCTCTCTAGCTTTGCTGGAAAATGAAAAAACAGCAACAAAAGTATTTTGACAACATGGGAAAAAAAAAAATCACACATTTTTACTTGGTTAACTCACTAGCTGAGGTATTTTACACATGTTGATGTGACACTTCATTTTAACTCTTAAAAGAATTTCAAGAATTATCACGCTTTTTGCATGCATACAACTTTTTAATGCCTATTTCTGGTAAATAGCAATTATTTCAATAGATACAGAGGATCAGGCTTAAAACATTTCAAAACTTGGTCACGGCTTTAAAACTAGCAGATCCATACAACTTTTTAATGCCTATTTCTGGTAAAAGCAATTATTTCAATAGATACAGAGGATGAGGGTTAAAACATTTCAAAGCTTGGTCACAGCTTTACAACTAGCAGATCTCGAACACGTAGAAAAAAAGCCCCTTCAGCATTCAATGCTTTGTTATTGACCCCTGGTCCTGTACATGTGAAACCTTCTGTTTTTTTCTACAGGATATATAGTATTGAACGCTGAAACCTTCTGTTTTTTTCTACAGGATATAGTATCGAACGGTCATGAGTATTTTCTGGTTTGAGTATGAATAAGCAAGTCCACACAGAAACTTCGTTTTACATCAAGTGAGTTGTTTAATGAAAATGATTTTGTAGAAATGGAAATATGCACGTAGCTGTTGTAATCCTTGAAAACATACTGTCCTGTCTTCTCCTTGACCCACGTGACAGCATGGGACAGATGCTAACAACACTACTAGAGCCCTGGGACAAATTAACGATGGCTAGCTATTCTCTTCCGAAGCATTAAGGAAAAGAAAATGTCCAGGGAGTTGTTTAAAAACTAGCTCATACAAGAGTCTACAGGAGAGTTCAACCATGTGGCAGACGCAGAGGAAAGGTAGCAAAAATTGGCTGCAGGTTTTCAGCAGCACCTACAGAAGCAGGTTCCTCCTCCTGGTTGTTTCTGCAGATCGCGAGCTTGATCCAAGTGCATGCAGTGACCACACTTCAGAAAGGTGAGGAACCGCCGCTTGTACTTACCTAGGAGTTAGGGACATCATTCGTATGCCAATGTATTTCTTTTTGGTTATAGCTTTTCCTACAAAAAGGAAAACAGGTCTTGATCAACTACTCTTGCCAAAGAGACTCAACGGCTGTTGACTTTCTGGTTTGTCATTTCTCTTTCAAGGCAGTGAAGTACAGTACCTTTAGCTTGTCTGTCATGGGATTCGGTTAAAAACTTCTTGATTTTATCTGATGGGATAGCAAATGAGATCCCTGCTGTAACTTTTAACGTGTTAATTCCTATGACTTCACCATCCTGGAGAAATAAGAAAAAGTTATTAGCAAATGTGAAATGTCTTCAAGAGAAATTGGTTTCTTCCAAGCAATCACAAAGACAAATTCCTACAACACTTTCCATAGCTGGTTTTCAATTTTCTAAATGGCTTTCTTTAAGTCTAATTTCTCTAAACCATCTATTGATAAAGTATTGAAAAAGTATATGAAGAGAGATCAGAAAAGCTCTGCTGCTTGCAGCAGACAAGCAACATATTCTACAAGCAATTTTGGCCTGTTTATTTCAGGCGTGGCACCAGCTGGTTCTGAGAAAATATTGCAGAGTATTATAAAGAAAAATGACAGTTCACCAGAAAGCAAAACTTTTCCCAGTAATGTGACTCCAAGAGAAAGTTCCAGGTAAAACACCTCCGCTGTCACCATTCTGAATTCTCAGCAGCTTCCTTCCCTCATCTATCCCAGATAAAAACTATGCAACTACAAAACTGAAAATAGAAGTTACTGGTGCTGACATTCTACTATGAGTTAGCTGAAAAAAAAATTGCCAAATCTCCAAGGTAGAGGCTTGGATAAGCTCTTTCTTCCAGTTTGGGCTGTCCCTCATTAAGGACCACTTCCTCTCCTCCATTTGACCCCACGTGTCCCCATCTGAAAGCTCCCAGACAGTAGCTGGGTTGTGCAACCTGCTTCAGTTTTTCTCTCTTGGGCTTCCTCACAGCTGCTGCCAGGTCGTAGAATTACAGAATGGTTTGGGTGGGAAGGGATCTTAAAGATCATTCAGTTCCAACCCCCTGCCCTGGGCAGGGACACCTCCCAGCAGACCAGGTTGCTCAAAGCCCCATCCAGCCTGGCCTTGAACCCCTCCAGGGATGGGTCATAGCCAGCTCTTATTCTGTTCTACAGTGTCAGCAAATAAACCCTAATGTCCTGATAAATACATGGGGTTTTCAACCCCCTCAGTGTGACTCAAAATAAAAGGGTGGATATGTTTTCAAACCATTAAGCTGAATTTCTATATTCAAAAATAAAAGGGTGGATATGTTTTCAAACCATTAAGCTGAGTTTCTATATTCAAAAAAAAAAGAAGAGTGCCAGCTGCATGGTATAAAGCAAGTGCAAACGGCTCAACTTTAAAATGTGCTTTTTACTTTTTGCAAGGCATAAGCAAAAAAAAAAATTGGGCATTACACTTTCCCAAAACTATGCAAACCATAAACACCTTAAATATTGAAATCCAAGCATATCTTGGGATTTGCCAACATAAGCACAGACAAGTGATTAGTAAGAACCATGTGAATTTTGTGTAGTCAGCCAGACATTGAAAGCTCTGAATCACATTTCTGGTGTGAGGTTTTGTTTGTTTGTTGGTTTGGGTGGGTTTTTGTTTTGTTTTTAAGCTAAAAAGTAACAAGCTTGACACTAAGAAACTCTTACCAGATTTACTAGGGGTCCTCCGGAGTTTCCATACTGAAAATAAACACATGGCAAGAACATGTTTTAATATCTACCTCTTCATTCAAGGCAAACAAAACATAAAAGAAATTTTTGAAATATTTCTGTAGTAATTTTTTCATTGTCTATTAAATATGTGCAATAGAACAGTCTTAACATCCAAACCCATTAACTACACTTAACATCATTGCTTTTAGCTGAGCTTTGTAAATGCTTAGTCCTTCTTCTCTTGCCAGAGTAAGTTAAGAAAGCCAAGGTTTTTCTTTTGTGTTAATAGTACCACACTAGAAACTTAGAAGATTTTAGGACAGCTCTGGGAGCTGTTAGTGAAGATTTCTTACAAGGCCAACAGTAGAAGTACAAAAACTATTGTTTTGCCCTTATTGCAGAAACAAACTTGAACCCTTAAACCAAGCTTGGCTTCTTTTTAAAAACATAATAGATTTCGAAAAGATACTTATTCGCCAGGGAATATTGTCTCCTCCCTCGGAATTTGTAAGAATTTTGAAGTTAAGGCAGATATTGTACTTGGTGTGGTTCCTTGGGGGATTTTTAAATAACAATCAAGTGCTGCTGCACCGCAGATGTCCGTATTTACATGGATAAAAGAAAAGCCAACTGTGCTCACTGTTCTTAAGAATCGTATCACTGGTGAGACTTTCAAAGCAGCTATTCAAAAAAGTCTAAGAGCTGAAGGGAATGAGGCTCAGAACGGGACATACGTTGATGATGGCATCGGTCTGAATATAGTCCATATCGGAGTTGCGGAGCCCCAGCTCCTTCCCTCCACGCTGGGTGGTACTAACGATCCCCGTAGTCACCGTGTTTTGAAGGGAAAAAGGACTTCCAATGGCCACCACAAATTCTCCTGGCCTCAAGTCTGCAGACTGACCAAGCAGAAGGACTGGCAATTTACCCTACAAATAAAAAGAAAGAAATAAAAATTCCAATGTTGTAAGGACACTATTACACTGGTAGAATTCTAAAGAGTGCCAGCTGCATGGTATAAAGCAAGTGCAAACGGCTCAACTTTAAAATGTGCTTTTTACTTTTTGCAAGGCATAAGCAAAAAAAAAAATTGGGCATTACACTTTCCCAAAACTATGCAAACCATAAACACCTTAAATATTGAAATCCAAGCATATCTTGGGATTTGCCAACATAAGCACAGACAAGTGATTAGTAAGAACCATGTGAATTTTGTGTAGTCAGCCAGACATTGAAAGCTCTGAATCACATTTCTGGTGTGAGGTTTTGTTTGTTTGTTGGTTTGGGTGGGTTTTTGTTTTGTTTTTAAGCTAAAAAGTAACAAGCTTGACACTAAGAAACTCTTACCAGATTTACTAGGGGTCCTCCGGAGTTTCCATACTGAAAATAAACATATGGCAAGAACATGTTTTAATATCTACCTCTTCATTCAAGGCAAACAAAACATAAAAGAAATTTTTGAAATATTTCTGTAGTAATTTTTTCATTGTCTATTAAATATGTGCAATAGAACAGTCTTAACATCCAAACCCATTAACTACACTTAACATCATTGCTTTTAGCTGAGCTTTGTAAATGCTTAGTCCTTCTTCTCTTGCCAGAGTAAGTTAAGAAAGCCAAGGTTTTTCTTTTGTGTTAATAGTACCACACTAGAAACTTAGAAGATTTTAGGACAGCTCTGGGAGCTGTTAGTGAAGATTTCTTACAAGGCCAACAGTAGAAGTACAAAAACTATTGTTTTGCCCTTATTGCAGAAACAAACTTGAACCCTTAAACCAAGCTTGGCTTCTTTTTAAAAACATAATAGATTTCGAAAAGATACTTATTCGCCAGGGAATATTGTCTCCTCCCTCGGAATTTGTAAGAATTTTGAAGTTAAGGCAGATATTGTACTTGGTGTGGTTCCTTGGGGGATTTTTAAATAACAATCAAGTGCTGCTGCACCGCAGATGTCCGTATTTACATGGATAAAAGAAAAGCCAACTGTGCTCACTGTTCTTAAGAATCGTATCACTGGTGAGACTTTCAAAGCAGCTATTCAAAAAAGTCTAAGAGCTGAAGGGAATGAGGCTCAGAACGGGACATACGTTGATGATGGCATCGGTCTGAATATAGTCCATATCGGAGTTGCGGAGCCCCAGCTCCTTCCCTCCACGCTGGGTGGTACTAACGATCCCCGTAGTCACCGTGTTTTGAAGGGAAAAAGGACTTCCAATGGCCACCACAAATTCTCCTGGCCTCAAGTCTGCAGACTGACCAAGCAGAAGGACTGGCAATTTACCCTACAAATAAAAAGAAAGAAATAAAAATTCCAATGTTGTAAGGACACTATTACACTGGTAGAATTCTATAGAAATATGAATACATTAATAGAGCAGAGGGAAAAAGAGAGGCTTTTATCCCTTGGGGATTTTCCTTGCTGAGTTTTCTTTGCATATTTCATGTGGTTCTGTATACAGAAACATCTCAATGGACTCTTAAGAGTTGGCTCTTTAGACTGTAGGAATACTTTTTCCACAACAGGTACACATTAAATCACAATCAATTAAAGGACCAAAGGAATATTTATGCTCTGCTGGTACAAAGCAAACATCTGATGATACTAGGAATGAGTCGTTTCCAACAGCTTCTTGAAATAATTAGCCAGCAGCTGCTGAAGTAAAAAATAATGTATTGTTTAAGAGTGAACACTGAAGAGTCATGAAAGCAACAGCAGAAGTGTATCAAACATGCATGTGTCTAGTTAAAAGCATTTTATGTTCTCGTAAGACACCAGTTAATGTTTCATCTTACTGTTTTTTCCAATGGCGTATCTCTTCTAAATAATTATATTGCCTCCTACATACACTCATGTCTTCTTCTGAAGATGTTAGGATTTAAAGACCTTACGGGATTTTTTGTTATGACAGTAGAGGATACCATCATATTTTCCTTTCCAGACCTTATCTCTAAACATATTAACTATCATGTTATTGAAGACATTCCCACTCAGACACAAAACACTCTTAAAACCCAGCATCAACAGAGATTGACGCAATTTACAGCAATTAAAAAAAAATAGGGAGGGAAGGTTGTATCCACAGACCCTTGTCAATGTGATGGATCAAGGGAACCAAACATGGTTTTTGCAAGATGTGTTGTATCTGCACAAGAACAGAACTGGGTAACAGATGATTCAAGCTGGACCAATAACCCCCCCGCAGCAATCAGAAAACAGCTGGAAAGTTCTTAAGGCCTCCTACTCACCAAGTAATTAAGAAGGATGTTCTGAAACAGACCCTATTTTAAATAAATACTTTGCCTTTATTTTTTACCTGCTTGTAAAATACTCACTGAGCGCCATTTCTCTTTTTCTCTGCAGTTTTGAAAATCAGTCTTTACCCTTTCAGTGATATAACATATTTTTAAATCTTTTTCTGTTTAATTTTGTTGTCCAAATGAGCCTGACCCTCCCCAGGTATTTAACTACATATTTAATCATGTCACTAGACTATTTCTATTAGCATTGATGGACCTAGACACGTATAAATTCAGGTTTCAACTTGAGGATTTGAAGGATTAGGAGGTTACTGACCTTGAAATCAAAACAGGAGGAGTCAGAAGGGATGTATCTTTTGCTTGGCAAACCTAAATAAATTTAATATATCTTTCCTCCAAGCTCAACCCACTTCAAAATTCTTTCCTTTGCTCAGCAAACTTAGGCCCAAAAGGAAAAAAGGCACTAATTTCACTTTTCAGAACAGGCTAGTGATTCTAGATGCAGTGGAAACCCCACCTAGAGATTTAACTTAAAGTACTCTTCAAGGAGTGGATAACATAGTCACCTTATTAGAACAGGGGTACCTCCAAGGTATTCTTGAGCTGTGTACCTAAAATGGAGGTTCAAATTGGCTTAATACTCCCTTCTTATAATTCATTCCTTCTGGAAAACTTGTACAGGTGCCTTTCATCCCATACCTGTTCCAAAGCAAACAGATGTATGTGCCTATGCTTGATGGGATCATAAAGCTATATGCTACGTGTTCATATAGCAAAGAAACAAAGCAATACTTGATATGATCTGATTATTTGTACAAATGCCCAAGTTAGTGATAATTTTGTTTCATAATTTAATAGAAGCTGAATAATTTCTAAATTCTGGCAACAAGGGGGAAATATTACATGTTTAAATAGGAAATCAAGAGCTAGGTCTTTAGGCGTCTTTTGTCACCAGCATTTTGAAAGCCTGTGTCAATAAGTCACCCTTAGGGACAAAAATCCACCAATATGAACTAATTCAGATGCCCACCACTTTGTATTTTTGATTTTGCACCCACAGTTTTATTTCAAATATCCTAGGAGATACACAATGTCTGCAAAGTAGAAAGGAAAAAATAGAGGCATCAGTCATCACTATATGCTGTTGCAAATACAGAAGTTATGGTTTTAATATTTAACAAGCCTGGTCCTGTGTATCCTTTATCCAACTTTGTTATAATTCCACCAGCAAAATTTTACTCAGATGAACAGATTGTTTCAATAAAACTCACTGCCAAAATCCCAGACAGGATAAGATGCTCTATGGAAACTTATCTTTCAGTCTCCAGACAGCAAGAAAATAATTAACCAACTGCTTGTTAAACAGAATCAGTTGGAAGAGCAACGGAATTGGCAACACAGTAAGGAGAAAAGCATTTCCCTTTCTAAATATCTTTCAGGGGAAAGTTTATACAACCAGCAATGCCCTATTTAATAATAATTATCCGTGGTCCCTACCAGTGCTACAGTCATGGATAAACCCAGCCAAGGCTGCGGCTGGCTTCTGAGAAGGAATCGAGGGCGATGCCCAGTTTCCCCATCGTGTTTGCAGGGCAGCAGAGAAGCAGCAACATCCCAAGGCAACGCTGCTGAGCAGTTCATAATATCAGAGCACAGCCCTGGCTCCAAGGGACCTCTCAGTGCAGCGGGGAAGAGGCAGCTCCGATGAGTTGTGCTGGGAAGCACGCAGCGTACGCAACACCAACGGCCCCATATGGGTCTCGTTTGGAGAGAGGGGAGCACCCTGGCTCTTCCTTCTCTCACCAGATGCTATTAAGCTTACGTAGCACGTGTTTTCAAGATGTTGTTGGTCAAGAAGAGCATCTCTTTTTGGCACTGATTTTCCTTATTTAAAAAAAAAAAAAAACAACACACACTAACCCAACAACGCCAAAAGTGGCTTTTGTTTGTATCCCAGTGCACCAAGAACAAATACTTTATATCAGCAAATGAAACATAGACAAGCAAAAGAAAAGTAAAACCTTTTTTCTTCATTATTAAAAAAGAAAGATCACTTGTATATGAATTTAAAGATTTATACAATGTCCCTGAGTTATAAAAACAGTCACGAAGCCAAATTCGCATTTGGCAGCAGAAAGAAAAAACATGACCAATCTCTGACTAATACAATTACTTTTGATTGTGCTGAGTTTTCAAGCCCGTGCCTATACTAGCTAGGCTTCAGTTCAAAGCCTAACCCTGTACGGATTGGCTGTGGGTCATCCGTGTGATTCAACACGCCTTCTGGAAAGAGTTTGGCTAACCTTTCCTTTGCTAAACAAAAACCAATTGCAAAAATGGCCTTGCTCTGCACATCTCATGAAACAGAGCTTTGGAAAATGTGTTCTCTATGCAGTATGTTTCTAGAAGAGCTATTGCCTTATTTGAAAATACACCATCTCAAGATAACTGCAAATGTAACCAATGCATTTGATTTGTCGTATTCTATTAACCAAAAGAATTAATTGTTACCTGTTATGTAGCCCCACGTCGTGGGGAGGGGACAGGAGGACCACCCGCATGGGTATCTATTGCACTTAAATGAACAAGAAGGATGCTGAGCACAGTTGAAAAAGGGCTCCAAGGTGTGGGAGTCTACGTGGTAAATGAACATCAGTGGGGTTTGCATATTACTTGATTTCGCAGTGTGGTGCAGAGCACACTAACAACACTGCATGTAAATACTCTCATTAGGGCCTCCACAACTAAATGCCACGAAGAATCGGTTCTGATGAATATATGCATTGTAGTGGCTTTAAATTTGGGGGTTTGCTCTCTAAAAAAGCTTAAAAATAACGTTGCCACATTCAGAACAAAACTGTCCATTATAAAAAAAACCCAAGTATTTATTTAAATTGTAGAGGTGGTTTTGAAGTGAAATCAGTAGAAAACCAATCAAACTCCCTGGTCATTGAATGGGAAGTAGATCCTTCTGCAGGCCACAAGAAGAGGGCTGGAGATGCAGGGCAAGCACTTATCGTGGTGTTTGTAACCAGAATAGTATCAGAACACCCTGACTTGGCCCTCACCCCCTTCCACTGGCAACTCCTGCTGAGGATGTTAAGCTTGGTTTCCAAGGACTGCCCTAAGTGCTTGGGTCTGGGGCCCCCAATGACTATACTTAATAAATAAATGGGCACTCTGCAATTTTTACATAATGTCTGATGGCCATCAGGATGACGTAACTACTGTTAGAACTCGTGATCCTCTTCAGTTAACTATAGATTTGCCACAACAGTTAATTAAAATCCCAGGCAAACGAGCGTGCCTTGCAGCACAATGAACAGGGAGCCAGAAACACCCAACACCTAAACCCAGCTTTCCCAGTGACTCACTGCATGACCTTGGGCAACACATAACGTCTTTTCTTTCCCTCCTCCCTCCGTTTTTCATTTGATGAAGCCTCGGGGCTCTGCTGGGATCCGTGTTTACTCAATAAAACAAATCTGCAAGCCGGCATTCTGCAAGTACACTCGAAATAGGACTAAACATGCAAAACCATAATTGGCACATGACTCACTGTTTACACCCAGCCAGAGAAGTAGCCATTAATTACTGCTAATATTTTAAGCCTTTCTCATCCCAAAGGGCTTCAGACATTTTTATATATGGATTTGACTCCAACCCTAGATAAACATAACTCCCACGAAAGAGATCTGCACACCACCACAAGAAACAGCTTCACCCAAGCATCAGATGCAGCTATGCCATGGATGGGAGACATCATCTCGGCACAGGAGACTAGGACAAGTCTAGAAGAACAACATCAGCATCCAGTAGCCAGATGTTCACCTGATATATAGGGTGTGGAGCACCTCTCCTACGAGGACAGGCTGGAAAAGTTGGGGTTATTCAGCCTGGAGAAGAGAAGGCTCTGGGAAGACCTTACTGCCCCTTTCATTACCTGAAGGGGCTACAGGAGAGATGGGGAGGGACTCTTGATCAGGGAGGGGAGCTACAGGATGAGGAGGAATGGTTTTAAACTAAAAGAATGTAGATTTAGATTAGATGTCAGGAAGAAATTTTTTACTATGAGGGTGGTGAGACCCTGGCCCAGGTTGCCCAGAGGAGCTGTGGCTGCCCCATCCCTGGAGGGGTTCAAGGCCAGGCTGGATGGGGCTTGGAGCAACCTGGTCTGGTGGGAGGTGTCCCTGCCCAGGACAGGGGGTTGGAACTCAATCTTTAACGTTCCTTCCAACCCAAACTATTCTATGATATCATAGAGCAACATAAGTTTGATATCTATGAGCAACATAACTTGAGTGAGGCAAAATAAGTGGAGCCTTGACAAAAAGAAGAGGTAACAGATAACCACCCCTGGGCATAGATAGTGCCCGTAGAGAAATAAAAACCAAGAGACAGATGGCCATAACCAGTACGGGTTTCAGTTGGATCCTTTTCATCCATGAAATAAGTGAATCTATCTCTACGGTGGCACAGAAAGCGAGTAAATCCCCTTCTCTGCTCCGTAACACCCTTTGTTTGAGGAAGGAAGACCACAAATTCGCAGGAAGGAGTTTGCAGTTCAATAAAGCGATGAAGAGAAGACAAATGTTCCAAGTTCAATTTGCGTTAAATAGCGACAGATTTCCTTCATGCTTTTTATTTTTAGGTGGAAAAGAAACAGATGCTTGTATGGTACGCTAATTCAGCTGTAACTAACTCTGGCAATACATGTAACTTCCCTGGGAATTGCATTTCTGTTCTCATTAATGAAACTATTTAACTTTCGGAATATGTTATGGCAAAATAAAAACACAGGCCGTGAGCATGTAAAAATGTAGAGTATCATGTACAATCTAGAAACTGCCTGACAAAATGCCAAAGCAAACGAAAAACCCAAGCTAAATGCATTACAAGCCTCTGAAAGTATTTCATCTATAGTTAGAAAAACAAAACCCAGTCTCCTTATCTAAATATGGAGCATGGGAAGCTCGCAGAAAAAAGAAGAAAAAAGGATGAAGCGTTGTTTTGCTACGTCACCAGGATTTCAATTATCTGGCAAGACATTGCTCTTCTCCCTTAAAATAAAATAAAATACCCTGGTGCTGGCAGACCCAGCCTGGCGGCGTGTGAGCATTTTACTGTGTGGGGAGCTGGACTAGTGCATCATCCCCTCAGCGAGGACTACTAGGAACTGAAGATGGCAGGAAACCACTCTCGCCTAAACCGATGAATAAACAGGAGTTAACATGCAAGCTTTTTACAAGCTGCTTCATTTCTATGGGTCCTGAAGACTTCTGGAAGCAATATGTGGGCTTTCTTGGGCTCTTGGGAGGAAGCAGCGCAATATCCAGCGACAGATTTCAAAGTAAAATAGCATTTTAGAAAAGCCACTTACATCTGGTATTCAAGTAGTTTGGTTTTTCGAAACGCAGGCTATTAAAATATTGATACATAAACAGGAAAGTTTGCTTTCCTGCTTCCTCCAGTTTGTACACACAGGGGGAAAAAAAAGCAAATCCCCTCTGACCACAAAGATACAGACGCTGCATTGCCTCACGAAACCACCGAAGGAATGAGGCCATGAGGTCTTGTTGATTTAAAAGTGTCAAACTAAGTGGTTATTAGTAAGACGCAGGAAAAACCTTCAGCAAATGGGCTGAAATACCACCGCAAATTAGAGATCGGTCACCAGCCCACTGCTGCCCTACCACAAAATGCCAAATCCTGCCTGGGATACACAAGGCAGTAACTGGTCACATCGAGGAATAAAAATCTTCAGACCCTGGCACGTCTTCCGTGACATAGCTGCTACTTCAGAGTGGGTGGTGAGTGTCTCATGGCTGGTTTTTAGGCCTGTAGAAGATATACACCTCGAAATAAAGCCATTCACCATGCTCCCCCCTTCCTGTACTCACTGCCAAACCAGAGGCACCTGCCAGAGAGATCATTTCTGTGGGCAGAGTCCAACTTCCAGGGGCAAAAGGGGTCTGCAGGCAAAAACCAGCTCTGCTTTCCACTACTTTTGGCTTCCAGCTTTGATTTGGGTGAGGGGACAGGGCTCTTTTATAATTCTGCCCTCCATTAACCCCGGCATTGTCCACTAAAAAAACCCCCTATAAGTTTTCTTTCCTCCTTCTGGTGTTTACAGTTTTCAGCAGCTGTCTCACACATTTAACAAGGTAGTTATTTGTCTGGAGATGAATTTCATAATCAAGCTCTGCCAGCTCAAAAGCATCTGCTGGCTTCGGAGTGTTGTGCAATGTTTTTGATGGGCTTCAGGCTGACTGCAGTATCACTCGTGTCACACAGGGTGGATTATTTCACCAGCCTCTGCCTATGCTTCAGTCCAAAGTCCAATTTTTTTTCTAGGGAAGTTGTGTAAACTCTACATGTCTGTATCAAAATTGTCTGCAACCCTTTCTTTCTAGTACTGCTGCCTCCCCGAAGCTGTTTGTATTTGGGAGGATAGTTATATTGCCTTCACATTTACCACACAACTCCAATCTTACTTCCCACTTTCAACACTTCAGCAAACTGTCTTGTCTCACTATGGACACAAGAAATAGTTTCTCTCTTTTCTAGACTCTAAAAATAAGAGCATTTTAGGATTAGAAAAACAACTCCAAGATTCCTGTTCCTCATTGACTGCAATATGTTTTTCCGTGAAGAATTTAATCAGGGAAACGGTTCATCCTTACTGGTGCCCAGATTTTACACCCTTTCTCTTCCTATCGCACTCAGCAAAGCCAAATCAGTTCTAGCAGTGTCTTTGGCCAGATGTTCACAGCTGAAAGAACACCAGCATGCAGGCTGCTGCAAAACTTAACAGTTTTAGGAATGCTAACTGACAGCCTAAACTCATACTTCAAGCCCAGGTCTGTCCCTAACCACAGAGGCATTCTTCAGCCTTCAGATCCTGCCTTAACACGCCACAGAAAAACAGAAGAAAAGAAAAAAATTCCATCTTTTATGTCACCTACAAATAATTTATTCAAAAGTAAGAAGTTCATCTCTTTCTTAAAAATTCACAGGGAGGGTTTTCATGCCATATCCAGATTTTTAGAGTTGTTTGTACCACCCCATTGACTTCTTTAGTCATAAAATTTATTTCAACTTCAACAGATTATTACCTCTGTGATTTTAAAATGTCTTTTATGAATCTGAATGATTGCAAGGCATTTCAGTACAAAAAGGAAAGCTCAAACACTGAACTTAAATGGATAAATAAAAACTTCCCATGAAAGTTCAGTCTGAAAATCAACTTCTCAGCTGACTGCATTTCTATTTTATCTTTTTTTCGCAAACACTTTTGTGTTTCTAATTCTTCAAGTGCAAAGCATCATCTATACTGCCCTGCGAACAGAAGTGCCTCAGGCTTCACAGAGGATTGGGATTTCCCAGAGCCATGTCACCACAGCTTGCTGGAAAACTGGTCTCCCATCCCAAAAAAACAGGAAAAAAACAACATGACAAAAAATATTGTTGGTATTGTTACATTTTGGGGTTTTTTTTGCCATGTTGCTGTTAAGAAGCTTTTAAATAAGGAAGAGAAAGAGCTTTTACATGACAAAGGTGGCAAGGGAACAGCAGGAGAACTTCATATCTTGGGTCATCCAAGAGTTCTGAATTAAATATCTGATTTAGTCATGAACTCTGGCACAAACACTTTTGACCCCACTGGGGAATAGGTCTGAACTAAAACAACACTGCAAGATTTACACATTTTTGAGTCATGTGTTTCCAATGAAACGTTCTTGCCCATTAAATTTGGAGGTGATTAACTAACAGTCCAAACAAGGGGAACCAACATGAGCAGCACCCCAAGCAATCACATGCGTCCAATTGCATCTACATCACACAGTATTTCAACACAATATTCCACTTGTGCTGTGCTGCCGACGTGTACAGAACAGCATGACAGCTTTTCTGCTGTTGCAGGAGACAGAAAAATGCTGACAGCTCTGTTTGATATGGAGGAAAACTATGGGTGGGAAGTGGCATTCTGGGTCATTCAGAAAACCACTCGCACTGCAAGAGCGTCTTTGCAAGCAGGCTTTAATTTGCATGTTCAAGATGCTTCCTAAGATATTTTCCATTTTAATACCTATATCAGCGTGGTACAGCCCTTCACAGGCACAAATATATCTTCTAAAAGCAATTTGTGACTTCAATATAGGCACACAAGAAAGACTAATAGGTCCCTCTACCAACCACAAAGGAACAAATCCCATTTCTTCTGAGAGAGAGCGAGTTATCTTAGCCAATGTGTGTGTAAACCAGCCAGTAAAAGATGTTTTTTTATTTTGAGGATGCATACAGAAGAGTGATGTCTTGCTTGCACTACACTGAGACAGGATAAAATTAACCATGAACTTGGCTTTGAAAAAATGTGTCTCCACCTAGCTCAGAGGTTCTCTGTAACTCAGACCACTCAACTGCCAGCCTTTCCTTCAAACACGAAAATTAGCAATAGAATTTGGAAAGGAGGATACTAAATTAAGAGGACGGGTCTTGCTTTAACGACTCACCTGAGAATCTATTTTAATTAGTGCAATATCAGATTTTTCATCAACGTCTTTAATTTTAGCTTCATATGTTTCGCCGTTCTTCAGTTCCACCTTCACCCGGTTTTTGTTGGTGACGACGTGGGCGTTTGTCACTATCAGCCCGTCTTCTGAGACAATGAACCCTGAACCACTGGCAACAGGGATCTCCCTCTTCGAATAAGGGAGTCTGGAAGACACACAAGGAAATAAACATTTGTCACTGCAAAAAGTTGAAAGATGACAAATCATTCCAAATAACACACAGACAAAAAAAGTTTGGAGTTTCTTAATTTTTAGGATATCTGATGTTTCTTATTATCATTAACAAGATAATGCATATGCAATAGTTTAACTTTGTGTTAGGTTATTTTTTTGTTGCCAGGACTCTTAAATTATCTTCAATTTTTAAGCATTGTAAATATTTATCATCTCAAAAACCTCTTTGTTATTACGCAGCATCAATCAACATTTCTGGCACACTGGCAGCTGTTCTCAAGAATACAAAAATCAAAACTGGGCATCTTGTTTACTTGCGAAATAATTCAATGTGAACCACAGCAGGAGCTATCTTCTCCACCACATCTGCAATAAAGTTGTATTTGTGCCGCAGGCTGTTAGGATGTTCTTGGCCTGAAATAGAAACAGCAAACATGTCATGAGTTCTTCAAGTGACAGGAGAAGGGTCATTGCAAAACACCTGAATTTAAAAAAAAAAAGCTCCAATTCCAAGTGGATCTCTTTCACCTCCTTAAAAGTCATCTGCAGCATAACCCTTGCTCCAAGATTTCCCTTCTGCCACTTTGCACAGAAGAGACAATGTGCTTTATCATTAGGACAAACGGATCCATGAACTCTTTTTGTTTCAAGCCTGAGTAATTGGCCCATGGGGCAGCAGATCTGCTGCTCCAAGGCTGGCTGTGGCCACAGTCTCTGGTCCAGCATGTCCCACCACTGCCAGTTCCAGGGACGAGGCACTGGAGGAGAGCAGGGCTTAGTTGGTATCTGCATTGCTCTGCTCTTCCCTTTGTGAAAGGCACTTTGTACTTAGATGCCCCCATTCCTGATCCCACCTCTTTTCTTTTCTTGATGGTCTATTTAGCTTGTATGGTCTTCTCAGATTAAACAAACGGGCTCTGTTCCTCTGCCAAGATACGCCTTCTTAGTGGTTTTTGAAGTCTCACGCTGCTGCATTTGGAAAATGCCGAGGACGAGAAGGTCCTGACCCCAGTGTGGGCCTACAGCAGCTGCTGTGAAAGTTCACCTCAGGTAGCAGGTCTGCACTGCCTCTCCCACCGCTGTCCCCACACAGCCCCAACCACCAGCCCCTGCCGGGCTCCTGAACGTGGATACACATCCCATGGTATCTACTCAACCATACTCAAGGTATTCCCTCCACTGTAACCACCCGTGGTCCATCAGCTCCATAGATGTAGGTCCCATCTATTTTGGAGTTACTGAACTACCCTCCAGGCTACAAAATAGATTTGAACAAGGAAAACAATGGCACCACAAAGCTCTGCATTCCTGGGCAGTGCTGTAACACAAAAGCTCATGGTCACCGAGTATTCAAGAGAGGTCAGGGGGATTTTCAAAAGCAACTGGGTACCAGACTCCAATTGTGGCCATCAGAAAACCTGTCTGCACCATCAGTTGTCTAAAAATCTCTGGAAAAAACTCACAATTCCAACAAAGCTTCCCTTTCTCCAGTATTTCCGGGGCAACCTTTTTTTTTTTTTTTTTTTTGGTTTTTAAATGAGTGACTAAGCAATTGGAACACCCCAAGCAGTTATTTTGTATTTCCCTAGAGGAAAGAAACACCCTTTGTTTTCATGAGTCTCCCATTTTATCTCATGTGTCCATCTCTCGTTATAAAGGCACAAGCCAATTCTGTGATTGACTTTCAGATGGGTATTGATGGGCTCTGCTGCTCCCACCCCTCCTTGCCATTTGGCTTCTAAATCTGTCCACAGATTAAAGCAGTAAGCAGCTTGTGGATGTTGTAAGCGCCTGTGACAGTGTATCAGGACAATTTATCTGCAGAATTGTAGGAGACTATCCTATAAAAATCATCCCAATAACTATTCCTGAATGACCTTCATTATCTGAAAACCAGACTGGAAAACTATGCAAAGTTTTATGGACATACGGGAAGCAAAAACCCACGACAGGAGATTCAGAGGAATGATTTGAGAACCAAACATTGCTGATTTTAATACTAACCAGATACTGGGTTTATTCGGGGGTGAAAAGCCGGTTTCGGGTGACTTACCGATGCCAAGGAGCATACACTGCCCTCGTGAACTGGGTGGATGCTCAACCCAGACACTATCTGATCACTTAAGAACATGGTTTTTTTCCCACGTGAAGCATCTCAAGGGCTTTTAAACACAATCAATCACGTACAGCAACCACAGCAGTAACCACATAATCCTCTATGCAGCTCCAGATCACAGCTCAGAGACGTTAATCTGCTTTATGAAGCAGATCAGGAAACTTGGTGTCCTCACCTACCGTTTTCCTCAAAAGCACTCAGTGCTTTGTCTGACTTAGACATAAACTGCTTCCCTTGGACTTTTATACCAGGAAGGCGTAAGGGCTTGCTGATTGACAAACATCACTTTACCAAAGGACTCCTCATCTCTTCACTAGAAATATTCGTTATCAAATGAACCACGTCATCGCTGCAAAGATGACAACTATGGTAGGAGTGGTTTGGAAAACTGATAGGAGAAGGAGAAGTGCAGTTTGGAAGCCTTCACTCACATTAGGCAGGAGCTTTGACAGATTATCAGATTGGATTAACACGATGCTGGGATAAAACACCACAGGGCACTGCTGTATCCATCAATATGCTTATCGCTGCTTATAGAACGATTTCATCTCCGTTACAGTGCTGCAGACATTCAAAGGTCACATCCTGCCCTTGAAAAAGGGAGCTCCCACGGAAGGGAACTGCACAGGAAACACACAGCTTTTTTTTATGCCTTCAATCTTTTTTTTCTTTTTTTTTTTTTTTCTACATTTAGCTATTCAAGAAGAGAAAGGATGCCCAAGCTGTACATGGTGAGACTACTAATACCTCATCTCAGAGCTGCCTTCCCTTTGAGTGCCGGGCTACCAATGCCAAGATTTCAGAAGTGACAGTATTTTGCCTAAAATCCACCTCCTCGTGCAGCCCCAAACTAAGCTGCACAGTTATGAGGTCAAAATTTCAGACTCCGACAAAGTTAGATAATAAATACTGATTCATGGCATACTGACCTAAAAAGCTGACGGCCCTCGCCACGCCTGCCTATTGCTTATGTATCAGGAATTCTTGCATTGTGTAACACGGTTTTGCAACAGCTCTTGAACAACTGCCCACCTAAATGGAAAACATACCTTTTTAAAGCAAATAAACAAAAGCCAAAGTACCGTTCAGATGAATCCATTGGTGAATGCTAACAAAAAAAGTTCCTATCAACTGGTCTTTACCATCCGGTGACAACATAAAATCTGAAGGCTATAGTAAGAGCATTAATATGTTAAAAATTTTGTCTATCGCTAAGAAAAACTATCATGGGGGAGGATGAGACCAAAATGGACACGTGTGCATGCATGCCATTTGCCCATTACGTGCATACTTAATGCTCACCATTAGCTAATTGCTTTGGGATTACTGAGCAGCGCACGTGGGATCGGAGAGGTGCACGTATCTTTCCTACAAGCAACCACCACCACATAAAATTTTCTGTTAGATTTCAACCACCAGTGGGCACAGGCTACTACCTGAAAGCCTAAATTGCCAAAGAAATGCCAATAATACCAACCTAATACGAGCAGATGCTCATTCCTCAATGGCCATATCCAGCCACTGTAGAAGATGCAGAGAAATTCAGAATTTCTCAGAAGATACTTTCCTATTCTCTCTAACACACGCATTTTCCAGCTGTACTCATAGTTCAGGGGTTTAGTAGAAAATACAATTTCAGGAGGGGAATGGGTATCTAGAAACACCCTCCAAATTTTCAGTCTTAAAGAGCTAGAAAGTCTTCAGTGGTTTAGCAATGGACTGTGCTTGATTCTTAGCAGCAAAAAAAAAAAAGAAATAGATTTAAGTTTGGATGGATGATATGGTTTTGATTATTTAATTCCCACTGCCTGTGTATTCTGATACACACATCTAACCACAACATCCATCCTGACTTACAGACACCCCACAAGTAGATGGTTAGCTCTTTAATTCCATACTTAAACTGATCCCCAAAACGTAGATTTCTGAGTTAAAAACTCCTGCTTTGGTATAACCAGCGTTGGATCCCATGTGAGTAAAGCTTCCCCAATCGTCTGGCCTTTTTGTCATTTTTTGTTTTTGTTATTTCGTTTGGTTGTTGTTGGGTTTTTTTTAAACCACACCACTCTGGAGTTTTGTCTTTGATAGAGTCTTTTCATTGTTTTTTTGGTTCTGGGTTTGGGGTTTTTTAAACATTGAGAGATGGGCTTGAATAAAGCTCTAGTTCCTAAATACCTTCAGGCTTTGATGTTCAGACCTTTGCAGTCTGTTCCTTTTTCTATTTATATGCTTGATTATGTGTGTTTTGTAATGTTTTTATTGAACTATTGCACAATGCCCTCAATGCCCATGAGCATGGTTAAGAAACCTTTATTAATGACATTATGAGGATGATTGCTGTGAATTCAGTTAATGATCAAAAAATTGACTTAAAAAACATAAATAGGTTACAGCATGAAAAATTCCCAAGGCAACTAATTCTTCAAGGACTTCAAAGGTGTGTTGGCTGTCAGCGCTCGAATGAAAAGGAAAATCTCTGCCAACAGACATTAATAGAGCTAATATTAGTAAACAAACTGCTAGGAGGCAAGACAGAATACCAAGCCATGGAAAAAAGCACACCCAGCTGTAAACAACTGAAATAATTTGGTTTCATAAAGATGAGCCAAAAAGCATATTAAGATCTGGGTTCTGATTAGGTCTTTGCTCAAAGTGGCATTGATGCTTTAATGCTTACAATTCATACACGCTTCTTTTGGTAATATTTTGAGCTAAGCTGAAAGGATCCTTTGGAGATAGAAATCTCATAAAAGATAGAAATCTCCCCCTCAGTTTTGAGAACTGTGTCTGCTGTTCTGGAAGGTCTCCTCTCAGCATAGGTCCACCTCATGAGAACAGCTCTTCACTCAACCCTTTAGGCACATCTCAGGCAGAAATCTTTTCCCCACCCAGATTTCAAGTGTTTTCCCCTTCAAACAAGGTCCTCATCCATCAGGACCAGCTCAGCTCACTGCCCATTCTCTTCTGCATCTTCTGCAGCCAGTCTGTGCTAAGACACCCTCAACAGTCCCATGTCTCCTTTCCACCATCTGAAGTTAGAACCAACACAATTATCTGATTCAATGGGACTTTTTATCTTGGATACAGGGAGAGGGAAAATAAGGCACACCCCAGCAAACACCAGGAAGTCTCTCCCTCTCACTCTTTCTTGATGTGACCACACCAGATATCTTCACGTCCTAAGTCAAAAAGCTCAGATTCAGTCTGGAATAGAGCCTTTGATTTCTTTAAAAACAGCAAGAAACTTTCATTCCTATTCAGATTAAAATAAAATTAAAAAAAAAAAAAAACTTCTCATGAAACCATAATCACCTAGACAGCTGAAATAATTTGTACTCATATTTTTGTAACTGTTAAAGAGGATGCTCATAGGCAAATTGCAGGGAGGGTAGAGCACCATCTCTGGGTTCATCATTAAAGATGCTTGGTATCGGGACCGTGCAACACCCCTGTCCTTCCAGGGGAATAAATTGAAGTCTCCTTTGGGTTTGCTCCACGCCTGCACCTGAGTAGCACAGGCTTGGCCAGGGGGGCTGTTCTGCCCCCACCCTGCTCATCAGACCCACTGCCACCCTCTCAGCCAGTGGGGTCCATGGTCTGCTAACATCAGGCTGGTGCCAGCAGAAGAAGATGGGGCTCGGATCCAGGGATCTGCAGTTAATCTCTCTCCATAATGATCATAAGTGATTCTCTGAAATCCCTGCCCTGAGTACAAGCAGAGTCACCACCACCTGCTGAAGTTTAGGGGGTAACTAAATGCATTAAGCTACCCAGGTTGAAGAAAGTAGATGATGACTTCCTCCTGTACTCTGCTTGCTCAGTCTTACATTCAGACACACAATCCCAGGTGCACACACACACCAGGGTCTGGAAGAACAGCTTGGGTTTCTCTGCAGAACGAAACCAGAAGGGCTTAAGTGCTCACGAAACCTCTGGGCTGGCCAAATCGGTGACTACTAGCACAAACCACATGACCGAAAAGTTTTACTTGGAGAATTTCCACCCTCCCAAATAGAACTCCAACCGCTGGTGTTTGTACAAACCCCCATTCGTGTCATATAGGGGAACGTTAAACCTCTGGCCCTACTACGGAAACAAAGACTGGAGCAAATGTGCTGAGCTCACGCTGAAAGTGGTGGTATCAGCAAGCCCTGCTGGAGAGACACGAGGAAAAAGTGATGTATGGGAATCTACTGCCACTCTTTTTCTTTTTTTAAAAAAATTACATAAAACTGCAAGCCTAAATATTCCACTTCCTATTCAAGGATAAATTGTGTAATACACCAAAAAAGGATATTACGCAATGAGAACACTCAGAAAATAAGAAACAACATCCTACGTATCGTAGATGATTTGCTTAAGAGCAACTTTCAGATCAATGGAGGCAGTTTTGAGAGGTCTAAGCCACAGCACCTTGCTAATAAAGCTGCCATTACATCAGTCATTTTTTCCTTGTATAATCCAAGGAGAAACTAAAGACTTTTCACAGACTTCTGAGAATAACATCAGATAAAAAATAAAACTAAATACTACTCTGACAACCCTAAAAGCAAAAATATTTTCACAGGGCTAACTAATGGAGAGATTTTAAGCCTTTCATTCCAGCAAACAATAAACTGCACAAGTCTGGTATTCACTTAAAAGATTTCCTGCAGCAAGAGCCATTGCGAGATTAAAGTGAGGATTTAAAGTGAAATTGCTTTTTGGAGTGAATACAAAAGTTGCAGAAGGAAAATAAAGTCCATTTCCATCATCATAATATTTATATGATCAATTCCTTCTTGGCACCCTTTAACAAGGACTCTGTCACACACATCAGGGATCGTGTGAGTAACAGGCTTTGAAATTTGTATTTTCCCTTATAATCCAAAAGCCTGAAATCATTAATTTTAATCACTGATTTTAAACAAACCAAAAAGAAAAAGCTGCCAAGCTAAACAAAATAGGGAATCTATACAAAGTCTGTAGCACAAAACAGCTCTCAAATTAATGATAACACAAAACAGATAATTAAACTGTAAAGCACAGAGTCTTCAGAGAACTTTTGGTCCAGTTTCTTTCTTAGTATGAAATAGACCTCTTTGGCACTCAGTCCTTATGAAATGCAAGATTTTCTTACCACTAAGAATGGTCAATGGGCAAGGTCCTTGGGCAATGTGCCTACAGCTTTCTTGTAGGAGGTTCCTATATAACTTCAGGCAGAAAACTCAAAATTTTAGCCAAAGAGGAGCTTTTCCTACCAGTTGTCTGCTCCAGAAGAGTTTTTCCTACCATTTACTATGAGACAGACACGGAGTATCTTCTATTGGACCCCAACTACTGAATTGCTCGATTGATGTCAAACGGCTGGTACGTTCTGCAGCAGGAGGAACACCAGGGTTGTGTCTGAGCTGTGTTACTTGGTCTCTGTGCAACTTGTGAAAAGTAAGTGTGAGTGCCTTAGATTTCTCTTTAAAATGGGCACCACCCCTATTTTATCTCACAGGAAAAGTCTTGGGCTCTAGCGACCCTTGCAGAACATCACAGGGAGAAAATATGTGTATAAACACTATCAAAAACGCCAGGAATTCTTCTATGAACCCAAGTGCACTGGCTGCCCCTGCAGAAAGTCTCACATTTATAGTAGTAGCCAGCAAAATCAATACAATTCCAAGCTCGTGAGGCTAAAAAGCGGATCGGCATAAGCAGGGAGGGCAGGAATCCAGAGCGGAGCGACAGCTCCATCTAACACAACAGGAAACTGCCATTCCTTCTGTAAACACCAGCGGTGAGGTGGGAGGAAACCCAACTTCTGCATAAACAGCCGGGCTGGAGCCCCGGGCTGGAGGAACGCAGCCCTGTGAGGAGGAACAGGCTGTTCCCAGAGCAGCATTGCCATATTAATACAATGCTGAGCCGGGGCTCGTGGCAGGAGATGACAAATTAATGGCCAAAGATGCACTGCTCGGGGTGGCCGTGCCAGCATCCCTCCCCTTGCCCTCCACCGGTCTGGCCGGGGGACCAGGAGGGAAGGCAGGGTTCACTCTGATGCTCAGACACACCAAAAAGAAAAAAAAAAAAAAAGTGAAGAGCAATTCAGGACAAGGGCAAAGAGGTCTGAGCTCAAAAACGTCATTAACGGTCGTCCCGCCTGAACTGGAAACCTCAAGAAATATAAGTCAGGTAGTTATGGAAAAGAGTCTGCCTGATTTCCTGCAGACAGATGAACCGAATATTTCAGTCAACAGGTTAAAGCAGACGTGGTATTCTCTTCCCTGCAGAAGGCTGAAAATATAACAGATGAGTCAGGAATAATTTCTCCTCTCCTTTTTTTTCCCTTTTTTTTTTTCCAATCCTCCTCACTTTACATCCCTTCCAACCCGGGTCATCACCCGGCTCTGCCTCCCAGCTCCACAGCAGGCAGAGAACCAGCAAAACAACCTCAAAATGCCTAGTAAGTAACAACGACGTGGTAATTCCTGTGTCCTACGTGTAACCAACAGCTGTCTGATCTTGAAAATTCCTCTTGACATTATAAAACCATTAAGGTCTCACTTTAAGTATGTGAGAAACTTTCGCGCTGCATCTTTAGAAGAAATCCCTACTTAAGAGAGACTTAATTTCAATTTCCAGGAACCCTGGTATGAAGACACCAGGGAATAAAACCAAGTTCTTTTTTTCATGCTTTTTAAACATTTTTTTTTTTTTCCTCTAATGAGAAACCTAAAAAAAGCCTCCTAAGATGCTGCTTCCCTGCAGCTGGAGAAGGCATGGATTTCACCACTTGGCTGTGGCAGGACTTACAGTGACACAGAGATGATACACAGAAGGATCAAATCTCTAGAAGAAACCTCAAACCAGTAATAAAACCCACCCCTTTCCTCCTCTGGGACTTCAGAATTGCGCAATTAATTAAATTCAGCACAACTATATCACAAAAGCCACTGAATACTTGCATATGGAACAAACTGCTGTCTCCTGCAGTCTAAGAGTGTCCAGATTTAATATCACAAAAGCCACTGAATACTTGCATATTGAACAAACTGCAGTCTCCTGCAGTAAGTATTTTCTACACGTGTCTTAGGCTTCAGTCTAAGAGTGTCCAGATTTGTTTTAGTGTGGACATCAGAAATCAACGAGTGCTTTGGAAACAAAACAGAATTAACACAGATAGTACTTCTGCCATCCTATTTTGAGACCTGCAGAGAGGGGATGGCACTGCCACTGGTACCCAAGCCACTGTCACACAGCACCCTGCTCCCCTGCACATGTAGTTTCTCCTTAAAGGCTAAAAGAAGAGCAGGTTTCCATTTCACTCTCTCAAATATGCATATTTTTTACAATATTTAGAGTTCTAATCATTACATTTGCTGCCCCCTCTCCTATTAACAGTAACTACTACATAGTGGCTTTTTCACCTGCACATCTATTTGGCTTTATTGTATGGATCATCTGAATATTTTTGGTATTTTATTATTTATACCCCTCTCCTATTAACAGTAACTACTACATAGTGGCTTTTTCACCTGCACATCTATTTGGCTTTATTGTATGGATCATCTGAATATTTTTGGTATTTTATTTATGAGAGGTTTCTGCTTGCCCACTTTTACTGTCTGAGTGTAAAAGAAACCAAGGCTAAGCCAAGCTTTACCTTTCTAGATAGAGGTCTATCCACAGATCTCTGCTACAGAATGGGCAGATATACCAACCAGGGCATATCTTGTCCTGGAAAAAGGAATGAATCATCCCTTTAACACCAGGAATGTTGAAGCAAGAGATTCCTGGGGGGTTGTGTTTATTTTTTGGGGGTGGGACAGTGGGAGGGGAGAGAGTCGTTTGGGTTTCTCTTCCTTACTAGTGCTCCTGCTTGGTCCACCCGCTTCTTTCCTTCTCCAAAATGACTTTCTGCAGATGCAGATCGACAGATCATCGATGCCGTTTGCAGAACGAAGCCAAAAGCGCCGTCTGTATGTTTAAGAAATAGAGTAATGGAAAAGAAAAGTAATGGAAAATGGAGCAGCAACGCTGGCAAGGGGCAGAAGAATGAGCAGGGACTCATGAAAAGCTCAGTTTGCTCCCAGGTCTGCTGCTGGCTTATTGGTTGACCTTGAGCAAAGCTCTTTATCTTCCCCTGCCCTAGATTCGCTGTCTGTAAAATGGGGTAATGACATCGGCCTCTGGAAAAACGTTGTGAGTTTCTCCTAATGCTCTCCTGTAGAAACTATTTCAAATTTAAGACAATCGGATAACTTTATGCACCAGAGTTAATATGGATTATTTTATCCATTGGTCGTTTGTCATGAAAAATATGAGCAAACACAATTGCTATCAGAAGCATGAAGTGGTTTTTTGGGGTATTTTTGGTTTTTTTTAGTTTGATGAGCTCCATCTCATCAATATTTCCAGCAACAAGCCTGCAGAGCTGGATATAGGAACCATTCACTGCATTCTGTCTCTCCCACCTCACCAAAAAGGCAGCTTTACAAGACTGGGGAAACGGAAAGACTGAGAAACCCAGATTTAGTTTGATGGAGAAGGATGATGGACACAAGAACGAGGTCTGGTTAACGCAGACAAGTTGAAGAGGGTGCCCATGGGGTAGCTGTGCCGTGACACCACAGCAATGGTGCCATGAACTTGCTGCTGGTGGCACCAATGGGACCAGCCACCACCCCAGTGCCAGCCTGCAGGGGTAGCGTGCAACAAAACCAGAGGATAACGGATCTACTCACACGTTATACACACCTATAGGGTGTTTTTTTTTCCCCATACGCCTGCACACATTTTGGTCTCCAGAAACAGGCTCCTGGCAGAGCACTCGCAACGAATTGCACAACCCAACTGGCTCCCAGCCTCACCCTCTGGCTTATCACTGACCAGAGAGCCTGATATTAACCCAGAAATCCAGGAGCTGCTCTGTCCTACTGCCTAACTCACCTCCAGGCACTAAAATATGCTGAGGTCAAGATCTTCTCAATTCACTAATAAAATAACCAGTCACCTGTGTCCTGTCTGACACATTTAAGACGTTGTATGTCTCCTGTTACCTGCAGACACAAGGTCAACATCAGCAGTTTGGGTAGGAGCCATGCATTATTTTTCAGCTCTTCAATACAGGGGAGTTGAGGCTTATTTTCTAGTTATATTCTTCTCTTTGAGGCAGGCAAACCAATTTGGGAATCACATTGACCTGTATCCAGAAGGCAAAATAAAGCCTTTCTTTTTTTTTTTTCTAAGTCCTGAGCACAGTCTCCAAAATAATACTAGATATTCACTTGGGCCCAGTTACAAACGCTGCGAGATTTACTGCCAAGTCCAGCCAGGGATCCTAGAGGCCCCAGCAGTTTATGGGGGTGAGGAATGACTTTTTATTTACAATGAAAGTTAAGTTCCACAGTACCCCAGTTTCTATTTCTACCATTGCTTTCGTTCACCCTGAGCACACGTAAATTCACATTTGAAAAATATTTTCCAGCTTCTCCTATTTCTTGGACGGCAGAGCCTTTCCTTTCTCTGCTCGGGATACGCCGCCTCCATCACATCCAAACTCCACTTAATAAGACTCCAGCTGCTTACTCACGGCTTTAAAAGTATTCCTGCCCAGTCCACAGGTACCCTTAAATTTCAAAGCCCAGAAGATGAAAGGATTGAATCTTTCCTTGTTCCAAATCTGTATTTACCGACTCGGACTGTTTGAAGTCTGGAGACTACAGAATTACTGCCGGCTCCCCGGGAAGGAAATCTAGATGTGGAGAGGGGAAAAGGTGAGCTTCTTCAGACAAACCACTTCTTACAGTTCCCTCTGCTCAGAGCTGAATACTTGGCTTTGGAAAAGCTTTTTAATCCCACACTTGGGAATTGGTTCTCTTCTGGAAATATGTTGCTATTTATTTCCATTGCCTTCAGCTGCTTCTTCCCTCCCTCCCTCCCTCCCTTTCTCCTGCCGCTGCAAAAGAGACTGAGAAAAGTCAGAAGATAATGACTTTCAGACCACCCAAACACAGCAACTGAGGGAGATGAAGGCAGCTAAAAAAAAAAATTAACAGCACTGGAGTGCTTATTTGAACATCCAGTTCCTTAGCACCAGCTCCTCCCGGGTCACTTTGAACAGAGTCCACACGTGCCAAGTGAACTGCCAAGTGCTCTCAGCCTTTCTGCAGCTCCCCGTGCCTGCTGTTATCTCGCGGGAAACAGCTGAAAGTTCATAACAATAATATCAACTTTCCTCTGGACAAATAATCTGGCTTAGTTCCTGACCTTCCCACATTTCTCAGCCGAGCTTCTCTTCTCTTCCTGCCCTGGTTATTCATCCCTGCAAGGCTTGGCACTGCCAGCCCTCCAGCCATGCTACAGGCAAAGGGATTTGGGCAGGTCCATCTACTGCTCGTCCTCTGCTGCATGGATCTCACTCTTACACCTTTTTTTTTTTAAAAAAAAAAAAAAAACCTCAATTAATGACAAACGGTTTATTGACCAGAGGTCCTTTTCTTCTGCCAGATAATTCCACAGAATCACTGGGATGCAATTCTGCCTGGTGCATTTCAACACACACAGCCGCCCACTTTGCAAGAAGCTGAGTTTGAGGGATGGATTTCACCCCAATCTCTGGAACTACGGAATGATAACATGATGAAAAGAAACAGCAAAACCCGTACCTGTTGGTGAAACACCTTTCTAGAGCTGTGAGTTACCCTTAAACTCACCCCCACCTTCCCCCAGAGCCCGCGGCGATGACCTGCTTCATCTAAACCAGAAGAGCACACATCACACTCCAAATATGGCATCATGGTGTGAGCACACCTGTGACAGAGAAGCATGGCCTGCCTGATGCTAGCCTGCTGAGCTTACTGGGATACCACATCAGCCACAATAAATCTAATAAAAAGACCAAAACATAAAAATCCAGTTCAAAAAGGGGCAGAGGAAAGCTAGGAATGGAGAGCAACCACAAGGAACTTTCTTCTTCTTACTCTGGTTAAAGGTGAAAAGTCCAGGTTAGTTTGTATTTTACAGTGCAAAGAGCACAATGTGGTGAGAAGGGCACACACTGTCCTAAAACGCCTGCCAGCATCCTCTGGGAGAAGCAAGAGAGGGAAGGCAGACTGGTTTAAACTGTGTGTTGAACATCCCGAGCCTTCTCCCCTTGGTTAGCAGGAGGGATTTAAGAGCACTGTAAATATGTTTGCAGAAGAAAAAGAAAACATCCTCCCAGCACGTTGAAACTCCTCACACAGAATATTGAGGTCTCGTTGCACTGACCTCACTCCTGGGCCAGCATTGACATGGTCATGGTTTCTCCTCAGAGGATGTCCACAGGTTCATGCCCTTCATGTTTTCACTGGTCCCGACCCATTCCGTGCTGCCCCACACATCCTGAACATCTACCAGCACATTCTTTGCAGGCCTGAGTGCCCTCTACCAACATCTCTCATGTCCTTCACAAAAAGTGAAGATTTCTTCTGTGAAAGCTGCATCTACACATGATGTCTCTACTACAGCTGAGATTTCCTACACAAGGTCCATACACAGCCTATGCATTTTCTGCCCAGGCTGGTGCAGAAATGGCTTCTCCTCATCTGCCAGCAGTTTCATGGAATCACAAATTGTTAGAGTTGGAAGGGACCTTCTAGAGATCATCTAGTCCAACTGCCCTGCCAAAGCAGGGTTGCCCAGAGCACATCACTCAGGACGGCACCTCACTTGGAGATCTCCAGAGAAGACTCCACACCCTCCCTGGGCAGCCTGTTCCAGGGCTCTGGCACCCTCATCGGAAAGAAGTTCTTCCTCATATTTGAGTGGAACTTCCCATGTTCCAGTTTTGATACGAAAAGCAGCTCTACATCATGCTGCTGGAGGCAGAAGGAAGGTCTGCCCAGGGTACCACTGGTCACACTGCCTGTGGCCACACCACGGGAGCTGGAAAGGGCACACGGACCCAGACTGGGGACATGGCACTGAGGAAAGGGGTCCATGGGGCACCACACAACGTGTCCCCCTCCTGACTCCAGCAGGGGTGAGCCCAGGCAGGGTGTGCTCCAGCCCTGCTCCCACCCCAAGCACGCACTGCACTAATCCAACCCATGGATCTCCTGGAGAAGAGCCACGGCCAGGCTTTCCCCTCGCAGCTCCTGGGGTTCCTCCAGAGCCTGTTTTGTCCCTTCTGCGTGTCCGGCCAGCAGAGCCAGCTGTGGGGCTGATCCTGCACCCCAGAACAGTGCCACAGACCTGCTCAGCACCTCGGTGACACACAGCTGCCCCCTGCCACCACCCATCCTTAGGGATGAGGCTAGGAGCAAGCTCCGAGGCTTCTGAAATTTTTCTTGAGCTTTTCAAGACTCAGGATTCCCATTTTGCATCGGAAAACATCCCCCTCACACACACAGACCCAGAGCAACCCTCCCCTGCAGCTCCTCATCCTCTCATAAACACCTCAGGTATTTGAAGGGATGCACCAGAGTCAGAGGGACAAAAGCAGCACCAAGAGTGGACTGTAGTATGTGAAAATCAAGAAGAAAAAAAAAAACCCTGAAAGTTTTACTTAATTTTATGCAATATACACAATAGTGTACTCGACCAGCTGCTAAAGTGATGTGAAACTTAACAACAACAACAAAAAGCGTTTCCCAACTGTTTTCTCTACATCCCCATTCCCTCGTTTCCCCGGGTCATTGCACTGTATTCACCAAATTATTCACACAGACGTGTTACTGAGAAAGCACAAAAATATTTTACCGAAGAGAACTCCATCTCTAGGTAGCAAAAGCACTCCTCAAAGTGAACTCCACACGAAATTAAAAATTAACAACTCTTAAGGAGCCACGTATTAGGCAATGGCTTCTCAAACAGTGGTTCAATCTGCCCCCAGGGAACAGCTTTACAGCCTCCTCCCCAGTTCTTTTTATTTTAGGTTCTTTACATATGAAAAAAAAAAAAAAAAAGCTTTGCTTGCAGCAACGCCCGGCTTCTCTAGTACCTTCCTTTTGTCCCTGGCGATACAGAAAACGAGCATCACGAGCATCACTCCAACCAGAGATGCAACGGGGCAAAACGATTGTCTGGAGGTACAACCTGTGCATCTGCCAGGGCAGAGCTTTCCTACCCCAGGTCTATGTGCAGCTTATGCATTTTCTGTACAACCTCACGTACAAACGCAGCCCGAATTCTGCCAACATCCAGCAGAAAAAAGGGAGAAAACAATATCGGTTTCATGAATCGAGAACAACAAACAACAACAACAAAAAAGAAAAAAAATCACAAGGCATTATGTTATACAGGAGATCAGGAAACGGTCGCGTGAAAGCTTTAATTGTCTCCGCTGTCATTAAATGCCAGCAGTGTTCCACAGAGCACAAGGCAGCTTTGAAACCCAGGGGAAAAATCAGCGGTACAAAAAAAAAAAAAAAAAAAAAAAAAAAAATTTTTTAGGAGCCCCGTATTAGGCAATGGCTTCTCAAACAGTGGTTCAATCTGCCCCCAGGGAACAGCTTTACAGCCTCCTCCCCAGTTCTTTTTATTTTAGGTTCTTTACATATGAAAAAAAAAAAAAAAGCTTTGCTTGCAGCAACGCTCGGCTTCTCTAGTACCTTCTTTTTGTCCCTGGTGATACAGAAAACGAGCATCATCGCTCCAACCAGAGATGCAACGGGGCAAAACGATTGTCTGGAGGTACAACCGGTGCATCTGCCAGGGCAGAGCTTTCCTACCCCAGGTCTATGTGCAGCTTATGCATTTTCTGTACAACCTCACGCACAAACACAGCCCGAATTCTGCCACCGTTCAGCAGAAAAGAGGGAGAAAACAATATTGGTTTCATGAATCGAGAACAACAAAAAAATAAAAAAAAATCACAAGGCATTATGCTATACAGGAGATCAGGAAACCGTCGCGTGAAAGCTTTAATTGTCTCCACTGTCATTAAATGCCAGCAGTGTTCCACAGAGCACAAGGCAGCTTTGAAACCCAGGGGAAAAATCAGCTGTACAAAAAAAAAAAAAAAAA
>NW_015090865.1:3123712-3128244 GCF_001431845.1 Calidris pugnax | reverse complement strand
AAAAAAAAAAAAAACCTCAATTAATGACAAACGGTTTATTGACCAGAGGTCCTTTTCTTCTGCCAGATAATTCCACAGAATCACTGGGATGCAATTCTGCCTGGTGCATTTCAACACACACAGCCGCCCACTTTGCAAGAAGCTGAGTTTGAGGGATGGATTTCACCCCAATCTCTGGAACTACGGAATGATAACATGATGAAAAGAAACAGCAAAACCCGTACCTGTTGGTGAAACACCTTTCTAGAGCTGTAAGTTACCCTTAAACTCACCCCCACCTTCCCCCAGAGCCCGCGGCGATGACCTGCTTCATCTAAACCAGAAGAGCACACATCACACTCCAAATATGGCATCATGGTGTGAGCACACCTGTGACAGAGAAGCATGGCCTGCCTGATGCTAGCCTGCTGAGCTTACTGGGATACCACATCAGCCACAATAAATCTAATAAAAAGACCAAAACATAAAAATCCAGTTCAAAAAGGGGCAGAGGAAAGCTAGGAATGGAGAGCAACCACAAGGAACTTTCTTCTTCTTACTCTGGTTAAAGGTGAAAAGTCCAGGTTAGTTTGTATTTTACAGTGCAAAGAGCACAATGTGGTGAGAAGGGCACACACTGTCCTAAAACACCTGCCAGCATCCTCTGGGAGAAGCAAGAGAGGGAAGGCAGACTGGTTTAAACTGTGTGTTGAACATCCCGAGCCTTCTCCCCTTGGTTAGCAGGAGGGATTTAAGAGCACTGTAAATATGTTTGCAGAAGAAAAAGAAAACATCCTCCCAGCACGTTGAAACTCCTCACACAGAATATTGAGGTCTCGTTGCACTGACCTCACTCCTGGGCCAGCATTGACATGGTCATGGTTTCTCCTCAGAGGATGTCCACAGGTTCATGCCCTTCATGTTTTCACTGGTCCCGACCCATTCCGTGCTGCCCCACACATCCTGAACATCTACCAGCACATTCTTTGCAGGCCTGAGTGCCCTCTACCAACATCGCTCATGTCCTTCACAGAAAGTGAAGATTTCTTCTGTGAAAGCTGCATCTACACATGATGTCTCTACTACAGCTGAGATTTCCTACACAAGGTCCATACACAGCCTATGCATTTTCTGCCCAGGCTGGTGCAGAAATGGCTTCTCCTCATCTGCCAGCAGTTTCATGGAATCACAAATTGTTAGAGTTGGAAGGGACCTTCTAGAGATCATCTAGTCCAACTGCCCTGCCAAAGCAGGGTTGCCCAGAGCACATCACTCAGGACGGCACCTCACTTGGAGATCTCCAGAGAAGACTCCACACCCTCCCTGGGCAGCCTGTTCCAGGGCTCTGGCACCCTCATCGGAAAGAAGTTCTTCCTCATATTTGAGTGGAACTTCCCATGTTCCAGTTTTGATACGAAAAGCAGCTCTACATCATGCTGCTGGAGGCAGAAGGAAGGTCTGCCCAGGGTACCACTGGTCACACTGCCTGTGGCCACACTGCAGGAGCTGGAAAGGGCACACGGACCCAGACTGGGGACATGGCACTGAGGAAAGGGGTCCATGGGGCACCACACAACGTGTCCCCCTCCTGACTCCAGCAGGGGTGAGCCCAGGCAGGGTGTGCTCCAGCCCTGCTCCCACCCCAAGCACGCACTGCACTAATCCAACCCATGGATCTCCTGGAGAAGAGCCACGGCCAGGCTTTCCCCTCGCAGCTCCTGGGGTTCCTCCAGAGCCTGTTTTGTCCCTTCTGCGTGTCCGGCCAGCAGAGCCAGCTGTGGGGCTGATCCTGCACCCCAGAACAGTGCCACAGACCTGCTCAGCACCTCGGTGACACACAGCTGCCCCCTGCCACCACCCATCCTTAGGGATGAGGCTAGGAGCAAGCTCCGAGGCTTCTGAAATTTTTCTTGAGCTTTTCAAGACTCAGGATTCCCATTTTGCATCGGAAAACATCCCCCTCACACACACAGACCCAGAGCAACCCTCCCCTGCAGCTCCTCATCCTCTCATAAACACCTCAGGTATTTGAAGGGATGCACCAGAGTCAGAGGGACAAAAGCAGCACCAAGAGTGGACTGTAGTATGTGAAAATCAAGAAGAAAAAAAAAAACCCTGAAAGTTTTACTTAATTTTATGCAATATACACAATAGTGTACTCGACCAGCTGCTAAAGTGATGTGAAACTTAACAACAACAACAAAAAGCGTTTCCCAACTGTTTTCTCTACATCCCCATTCCCTCGTTTCCCCGGGTCATTGCACTGTATTCACCAAATTATTCACACAGACGTGTTACTGAGAAAGCACAAAAATATTTTACCGAAGAGAACTCCATCTCTAGGTAGCAAAAGCACTCCTCAAAGTGAACTCCACACGAAATTAAAAATTAACAACTCTTAAGGAGCCACGTATTAGGCAATGGCTTCTCAAACAGTGGTTCAATCTGCCCCCAGGGAACAGCTTTACAGCCTCCTCCCCAGTTCTTTTTATTTTAGGTTCTTTACATATGAAAAAAAAAAAAAAAGCTTTGCTTGCAGCAACGCTCGGCTTCTCTAGTACCTTCTTTTTGTCCCTGGTGATACAGAAAACGAGCATCATCGCTCCAACCAGAGATGCAACGGGGCAAAACGATTGTCTGGAGGTACAACCGGTGCATCTGCCAGGGCAGAGCTTTCCTACCCCAGGTCTATGTGCAGCTTATGCATTTTCTGTACAACCTCACGCACAAACACAGCCCGAATTCTGCCACCGTTCAGCAGAAAAGAGGGAGAAAACAATATTGGTTTCATGAATCGAGAACAACAAAAAAATAAAAAAAAATCACAAGGCATTATGCTATACAGGAGATCAGGAAACCGTCGCGTGAAAGCTTTAATTGTCTCCACTGTCATTAAATGCCAGCAGTGTTCCACAGAGCACAAGGCAGCTTTGAAACCCAGGGGAAAAATCTCGCTTGTATTGATACCAAAGTCTTGTGTTTGATCTGCAGGGTCAGTATTCTGCCCCAGGCTGAACCTATAGTCACTACATTCCACATTCTCCTGCTGGAGAGATGCTGGCTAACGCTAGAAAAAGATCTGTTTTTAAAGAAAGAAGTGCAGAAATGGCCCAACCTACACCAAAAGAATCAACCCTCAGTGAAAACAGCACTGACTTACTAAAAGGCGACTAGAACTTCAGAAATAAAGTCTTAATTGACGCTGATTTTTACACATTACCCCCTAAAGATGCCGAATGGCTTGGCAGGAGGATGCAGCCTCAGTTTACCAGGTTTAAACCAGCCTGTGTCAGGGGTTGCACCTTGTAAAGGTCACCCCCTGCTTATCCCCCAGCCCGGTTTTGCCTTGTTTTGTGTGTGTGTGTTACCCCCTGCCCTCATCACCCCGACAAGACTGAAAACTTCACCGGGCCCTTGGGTCCAGCAGCTCCATCTGCAGAGTTTCATAACCCAGCGACGTGTCTTTAGACGGTTTACAAATAATTAACATCCGTCCCGAGTAACTCAAGTTACTTCCGATTCAGTTAAAATAACAACTAAATAATAACATTGCTGAAGGCAAACCACTACTACTGATATCGTTCCTTCTCGACGGCCCCGCTCCCATCCTCCCAAAATATAAAATCAAGTCAGCTTGACACACTGTTTAGTTAAAAGCATCGCCCTCTCTAGCAAATTTATTGTGAAAAATGGGATTGTATCTGCAAAAAGGGGCAGAGGCAGCTCTGCCCAGCCGGACACGCCGCATTCATTCCCTGCCACCGGATTTTAACAGCTTTTACATTCCTGGCTTTATTATTTATTCCCCCAGCGCCTGGGGACGGGAGCTCACCGAGACATCCCCCTAAACTCCGTCGGAGCCGCACGGTCGGGACTCGGGTCCCCAAAAATCTGTGCGGCTTCGGGAGTTTGGCAACCAGTTTCCCCCAGTTTTGAGCCCGGCATCAAAACTCGGGGCGGGGGAGGGAAGTGAGGAGATGTTCAGGTTAAAAGTTGAGCATAAGATTGGGGTTTTGGGGGTTTGTTTGGTTGTTTTGGGGGGTTTTTTTTTGCCTTTTTTTTTTTTCCCCCTGGCTCTTGGCAGCCGCAGACAAACACCGCATTCTTGCTCGAGTTTCTCACTGAACTTGAATACGGAGCTTGAGCCAAAGCCAGCCCTTTTCTTTGGCTCTCTCCTCGTGATGCCAACCACCGTGCTCCTGCCGAGCTGTCTGCCCTGAATCCCCCATCCCACCCCCGACACCCCCCTCCCGCCTCTAGAAGGGGTGCAGCAGAGCCCGAAAGCTGCAAAATCCTCCTCCAGAGCACGATGGGACCAAATCCCGGGGGTTTGGAGCTCCCGGCTCCGCAGCACCCACCGGGATGCTCCCAGCCCCGCAGCACCCCACGGGGATGCTCCCACCCCACCGGGATGCTCCCATTCCCGTTATCCCCCCCCCTTCCCCAGCATCCCCTTACCCTGCCCGCAGGCTCCGCGCTGGATGGCGATGATGGGGGGCTGCCGGAGCCTCTCTGCCCTCCGGCTGGCGGCCCGCAGCTGGCAGGGGCTGGCG
>NW_015090865.1:3122440-3123630 GCF_001431845.1 Calidris pugnax | reverse complement strand
CCCCCGACACCCCCCTCCCGCCTCTAGAAGGGGTGCAGCGGAGCCCGAAAGCTGCAAAATCCTCCTCCAGAGCACGATGGGGCCAAATCCCGGGGGTTTGGAGCTCCCGGCTCCGCAGCACCCACCGGGATGCTCCCGTCCCCGCAGCACCCCACCGGGATGCTCTCGCCCCCGCAGCACCCCACGGGGATGCTCTCGCACCCACCGGGATGCTCCCCGCCCCGCAGCACCCACCGGGATGCTCCCAGCCCCGCAGCACCCACCGGGATGCTCCCACCTCCGCAGCACCCCACCGGGATGCTTCCATCCCCGCAGCTCCCGCCCCCGCAGCACCCACCGGGATGCTCCTACCCCACCGGGGATGCTCCTACCCCACCGGGGATGCTCCCAGCCCCGCAGCACCCACCGGGATGCTCCCACCTCCGCAGCACCCCACCGGGATGCTTCCATCCCCGCAGCTCCCGCCCCCGCAGCACCCACCGGGATGCTCCTACCCCACCGGGGATGCTCCTACCCCACCGGGGATGCTCCCAGCCCCGCAGCACCCCACGGGGATGCTCCCACCCCACCGGGATGCTCCCATTCCCGTTATCCCCCCCCCTTCCCCAGCATCCCCTTACCCTGCCCGCAGGCTCCGCGCTGGATGGCGATGATGGGGGGCTGCCGGAGCCTCTCTGCCCTCCGGCTGGCGGCCCGCAGCTGGCAGGGGCTGGCGTAGGTAACGGCGTCGCTCCCGCACACCGGCTCGTTGCTGGAGCACCGGCAGCGCCCGGTGGCCGCCCGTTTACGGACGGTGGCCGAAGCCGGTAACCCCCCGCCGGGCGGTATCACGCACTGTAACCCCTCCCCGCAGGGCTGCCCGCCGCTTCCCCCGCAAAGTTCGCCTTCCTCGGCCCCGCAAACACGGCAACAACCGCAGCCGTCCAGGACGGGGCCGCCGGGGCAGGAGGAGGGCAGAGCCGGGCAACGGGAGCGATCGCAGCGCTCCGGGCAGGCGGGCGGCGGGGAGGAAGAGGAGGAGGAGGAGGAAGGCAGCAGGGCGGCGGGCAGCAGGGCGGCCAGCAGCAGGCTCCAGCCCCGCAGCGGCATCGCGGCGGTGGGAGAGGAGGAGACGAGGAGAGACGAGAGAGAGAGAGACGCGGGGCCGACGGGGCGGGCGGGCGGATTTAAGCGGCGGCGGCGGCGCCGGG
>NW_015090865.1:3117012-3121367 GCF_001431845.1 Calidris pugnax | reverse complement strand
CCCCCCCCCCAGAACCTACAGACAGAGGCCTCTTTGCCACATGCTCCTTGAAAAGCCATTTAATTACACACAAGTCCCTTTCCCAGGGAAAAGAGATCATTTCCGAAGGTAGCAGGGAAAGGTATAACAAGAACTAATAGCTGGAAATTGAGCACAGCCCATTTTTTAATTACCAGCTGATTAAACTTCTGAACAGACAACCAATCTGTAATTATGGAAGTGTATCATTATCAGGCACCCGATAACCAGGGACCTAATGAACTTTACAAACCATTAGAGGAGATGAAATGCTGTTAACTGGTAGATGAGCTACAACTAACAAACTGAGGATGCCAGCAACTCCATAAATACAGAAGAACACCAAGTCTTTTCTCCTACAAAAAGAGGAATAATCTTTAGGAACCTGAGCAGGGGGAAGCAGCATCCCAAGGGTCAGAATTCAAACCCAATTGTTCCAGGGAACACTATAAAACCTTATCAAACTGTGACCACAAAACCACAAATGTACAAAACTTACTGAACTGCTTGGCTTGGTACCTGAAGGCAGGAAACCACACAGACTCTGACATTCCCAAAAAAAGCTCCAGTATGAACCCCTTCCATCCGCTGTTTTCCAATAGCTTCTGTGCTGTGCAAGAGAAGAGATTTCAGGAGAATTACTTGATTTCAGAAGTGACCAAAGGAGTAAAGTAGTAATCTAGATTCACAGCAAAACTTCCTCAGTATTAAAATCATTACAGTGTTTAAAAGTCCAAGAAAAAGTTTGAAAATGCTTACAAGTTTAAATATTTTAATGTTTGTATATATATGTAGAGTATATACATATTTATAATCTGGATAGACATAATAGTAAAGTGTTTCCAAATTATTATCTATTACTTATTGGCTGCTTTCAATCACCTTCAGGGCAGGGTTGGTATTCTTTTCCTTTTCTGGAAATAAAGACAAGTCTTTAAGGCAAGATGAACCAGATTTAGTATTAAAACAGAAGAAATACAGGTTCAGGAAAGCTCACATAAGCTCCTATTTGGAAGCAGGAGCCAAACATTCAAAGAGCAGTGGTTGCATGACTGTGGGGTTTAGTCCTACCCCACCCAGAAAGGTTTTTATCTGCTTTTCTATCTCGTCACCTTTGTCAGGGAACTGAGGGTGGTTGGTTGAAGCCATCAGAGCCTTATCTGCAGGTGGAAAGAATTGCATGAGGTGGGGAAACTCCTCCTTGAGTCACCCTCTGTCTCCATGGCTGATCCATGTCTTTTTTAGCTCGGTATCCTCTGGGATGGGTCATTCCGGGGAGCAAAGTGTGAATGGAGGCACAAAAATACATCAACAAAAGCCCCGCTGACAGAAACCCGTTTGGAGAAGTTATAATTCAGGAAGCCAGTTCAAAACCTCAATAAGGCGAATGCATCCTTGCCTCGAGAAAGGAGTAATTAATCAATGAAAGTATGAAGTGTTTACTTAAGTGTTCGGCTTACAGAGTTTGCAAATCTTAAGCCAAATATTTAACTACTTCAAGAACTACTGCAAGTTTATAGTGTTCTCACACCAAAGTTTGAAACACCAGTTGAGTATATTTATCTTTTCCATGATGTATGATTGGTGCTGGCTGAACTGTGCCAAAAAATATCAGCTTCAAGCTCTTTTACAGACTACTAAAGACCTATAATACACTAGCCAATATATATATATATTTTTAAATAAATAGCACAGAAAAGGGAAATACATTTGTTGGTTGACAGTCAAGGGTTAAACACTGCAAAGGATATAAATTATATCCCAAGGTCTTATGTGAGAACCATTAATTAGCAGTTCACTTCCAAATAAATGGACTAGGACTGAGGACCTTATGCTGTTATGTTTTTTGTTTCTTAAATGAGGTGAAAATCTGAGTATTAAAATATAATTTTTTACAATATGAATTTTATAGGTTTCACATGGGTGCACACACAACTGAAAATAAACATCTCACTTTCCAGAATAAGTGGGATAAGTCTTTCAGGGTTTAATAACTTAATTTACTGGCAAATATATTTGTTAATTACCCATTTTATCTGTGCAGAAGTGCTGTACACCCAGAAATTATTGTTTCTCCCCCACCAGAATGTTTTCACACAGAACGCCTCCCTGAGCCAGCAGACATTTATCAACACTCAGAGACCAAAAATGTGGTCGGAAAAATATTTCCACTTGAGAGAATTACCAGTAAAGATGAAATACAAGAGTACACCTGGCAGGAGAGAAAGGGGTTAATGTTCTAGTCTAGGGCTAGAAGGATCCTGGCCAGAAAAGGACGGGAGAAGTTTGAGATGGCCAGAATGCCTTTATCCTGAGAGAACTCAAACAGCTTGGACTCTCCAGAAAGCTTTTCTAGGTTTATTATGACTGTGTTATCATTTTCCTTCATTCATTAATGGCTCTCACCCAGATTTTCTGGGGGGCAGGAAAGTACTCTGTCCTGCACGTTTTTGGCCAGGATGCGACATCCCTACCTGCACCCCCAAAAACCCAGGACTTCTCTACTTTGCAGGACTTCTCTATTTTGTTAAACAAAGTTTTACTGTAAAAAAAAAAAAAAAAAAAAACACAACCATAAACCAACCTTTTAAAAAAAACATAACTTTGCAGGACTTCTCTATTTTGTTAAACAAAGTTTTACTGTAAAAAACCAAAACAAAACCCACAAACCAACCTTTAAAAAAAACATACACTGGATTCACTGCTACATACAGCAAAAATGCCATTACTTTGAAAGAGAATGGCTGCAAACCAGGGAATTTAAAACTACATGTTCTTTTCCAGATGTGAATCCAGCCCTGGTGCTGGACAAGCACAGCTGTTGGCATCACTTACAGAATAAAATGAGCAAATTGGGTGTCTCTCCCAAAGCCTCACACGAAACCGAGCAACCTGCCCCAAAAAAACCAATTGCTAATCTCAATAAATTAAATACACATTTGTGTATTTAATCAAGGCAGTTTGGCCTTGATGTCAGAGGGCAATCTGAGAACTTGCAGGACTACACTACAGGCAGGGACTGTGAAACACGCGTTGAAACCTCTTAATTAACTTAATCTTAATTTACACAATGCAAATGCATGTGGAAACCCACAGTTGAGACCCACCATGTGCTCAGTTCTCATTAGGGGAATGGGGCAGGAGGAATGCAGCGCAACAGAGTGGTTGAAATTCTTGGGAGATGTGTTCACTGTGCAGATTGAGATGCAGAATCACAGTCGTTTTAAATGCAAAGCCCTAATTACAGCGTTCAAAGGTACCACTTTGAAGACACTCAACTGCTACCTGACCATTCCTGCACAAATGAGAACCAGTTTCCTTTTCTCTGAGAGGCTGCACAGCAAATCTGAAGCCACAAGGAGATGTGGGATGTGATCCAGGTCCAGAGCAGGACTCACACCCAGCTCCTCCAGAAAGTCACCTCCCTTACCTTCAGATCACTCCTCCATCTGAAATGTCCCTTCAAACCAAGACAATTCTATCATCACTCCAACAGAAGATCTGTTTCAGCAGCTGACTGGCTTAGGGCATCAAATAGTCATACAGGTTGTGCTCCAAAATACAGATGAATATTAAGATTTCAAACGAAACTGACAAAAGGTCAAACTGTACATAGCGCAGAGGGCTTTATTTTTAAATTTAATTTTAACTTTTAGACTAAAAATGCCCCGTCCTTATATCCTCCTCTTAATTTCTCCCCTCTCTCTCACCTCAAATTAATACAGAATCTTTATAAGAACAGCAATATTTTTGTCCCGTACCTTCAGAGTGCACCTTTTTGATGTGCTCACTAATTTCTCCACCCATTAAAATGTAGACTTCCTATAAAGCCTAAAAAACTAACCTTTGAATATCAGCATTTTCTACTAATCTGGGCATTTTGTCCCTGCCCAGGGCAGGAGGTTGGGAACTTGATGATATATTTCATTAGGGCCGTGGTTTGAATTTTGCCAGTTTGCACTACAAAAAAATGGATTCCCCAAAGCGTCATTTCTTCAATTTCTTCTTTTTCAACTCTTTTTTGACTACACTGATTGCCTGTAACTGCTTTCCACAGCCAGTAGCATCACGAAAAGCCTCATGCTTCTGGACAAGTTAACAGACTATTCACTTTTTCCCCTCCCCTACAACATCACAGCTTCCTCAGAAGTAAACTCATATAATAAACATTTTGCTTCGTCATCAACCAATTTGCCTCCAGAGCTATTCAGAGCTTACAAAGAGCAGGAGTTCTAAAAAAAACCAAAAAGCCACCAACTTTGAATAGCCCAGTGACTTCACAACTGCAGCTTCAAAACTAATTTTTAAGATTCATTAACACCCATAAAGAGTAAACG
>NW_015090865.1:3071439-3116771 GCF_001431845.1 Calidris pugnax | reverse complement strand
TTTTTGGCCAGGATGCGACATCCCTACCTGCACCCCCAAAAACCCAGGACTTCTCTACTTTGCAGGACTTCTCTATTTTGTTAAACAAAGTTTTACTGTAAAAAACCAAAACAAAACCCACAAACCAACCTTTAAAAAAAACATACACTGGATTCACTGCTACATACAGCAAAAATGCCATTACTTTGAAAGAGAATGGCTGCAAACCAGGGAATTTAAAACTACATGTTCTTTTCCAGATGTGAATCCAGCCCTGGTGCTGGACAAGCACAGCTGTTGGCATCACTTACAGAATAAAATGAGCAAATTGGGTGTCTCTCCCAAAGCCTCACACGAAACCGAGCAACCTGCCCCAAAAAAACCAATTGCTAATCTCAATAAATTAAATACACATTTGTGTATTTAATCAAGGCAGTTTGGCCTTGATGTCAGAGGGCAATCTGAGAACTTGCAGGACTACACTACAGGCAGGGACTGTGAAACACGCGTTGAAACCTCTTAATTAACTTAATCTTAATTTACACAATGCAAATGCATGTGGAAACCCACAGTTGAGACCCACCATGTGCTCAGTTCTCATTAGGGGAATGGGGCAGGAGGAATGCAGCGCAACAGAGTGGTTGAAATTCTTGGGAGATGTGTTCACTGTGCAGATTGAGATGCAGAATCACAGTCGTTTTAAATGCAAAGCCCTAATTACAGCGTTCAAAGGTACCACTTTGAAGACACTCAACTGCTACCTGACCATTCCTGCACAAATGAGAACCAGTTTCCTTTTCTCTGAGAGGCTGCACAGCAAATCTGAAGCCACAAGGAGATGTGGGATGTGATCCAGGTCCAGAGCAGGACTCACACCCAGCTCCTCCAGAAAGTCACCTCCCTTACCTTCAGATCACTCCTCCATCTGAAATGTCCCTTCAAACCAAGACAATTCTATCATCACTCCAACAGAAGATCTGTTTCAGCAGCTGACTGGCTTAGGGCATCAAATAGTCATACAGGTTGTGCTCCAAAATACAGATGAATATTAAGATTTCAAACGAAACTGACAAAAGGTCAAACTGTACATAGCGCAGAGGGCTTTATTTTTAAATTTAATTTTAACTTTTAGACTAAAAATGCCCCGTCCTTATATCCTCCTCTTAATTTCTCCCCTCTCTCTCACCTCAAATTAATACAGAATCTTTATAAGAACAGCAATATTTTTGTCCCGTACCTTCAGAGTGCACCTTTTTGATGTGCTCACTAATTTCTCCACCCATTAAAATGTAGACTTCCTATAAAGCCTAAAAAACTAACCTTTGAATATCAGCATTTTCTACTAATCTGGGCATTTTGTCCCTGCCCAGGGCAGGAGGTTGGGAACTTGATGATATATTTCATTAGGGCCGTGGTTTGAATTTTGCCAGTTTGCACTACAAAAAAATGGATTCCCCAAAGCGTCATTTCTTCAATTTCTTCTTTTTCAACTCTTTTTTGACTACACTGATTGCCTGTAACTGCTTTCCACAGCCAGTAGCATCACGAAAAGCCTCATGCTTCTGGACAAGTTAACAGACTATTCACTTTTTCCCCTTAACTGCTTTCCACAGCCAGTAGCATCACGAGAAGCCTCACACTTTCATTATTCACCGGACAAGTTAACAGATTATTCACTTTTTTCCCCCCCTACAACATCACAGCTTCCTCAGAAGTAAACTCATATAATAAACATTTTGCTTCGTCATCAACCAATTTGCCTCCAGAGCTATTCAGAGCTTACAAAGAGCAGGAGTTCTAAAAAAAACCAAAAAGCCACCAACTTTGAATAGCCCAGTGACTTCATAACTGCAGCTTCAAAATTAGTTTTTAAGATTCATAAACACACTTAAAGAGTAAACGCCTGACTCGGATCACTTTCCAAGCCAGAGCATGACCTCTAGGTGGTGCTGAGATCCTGTTATTCCACGAGGATAAGGAAAAATCCAGTTTCTTTAACTATATTCTGGCCCATGGCCCTTCGGCAGTTACCTTCAGGCACACGGATTGCAGGTTTAGCACTTCAATTTCTGCAAATTCCTTATTGCAATAGGGTGGGTTTAAATCTATCACCGTAAAATTCAGTTCCCTCTTCAGAAAAGGGGCAGCAGCAAGTGCACAGCAAATGAAAACCCACAACAGTGAAGACACTGCAGGGAAGTCATTTCAGGGACCACAGCTCAGGTCTCAAGGGGCTGGGAAAAAGAACTTAAGATTTTTAGGAAAATAATTAGAAGGTAAGAAAGTTGAAGGCTGAACAGCAGAGATGCATGTGATAAAATAGATGAATTAGAAATGGTATTTTCAGCTTTTATAAATGAGTTTCAGTTGCAGCTAGCAATTGCTTTTTATTCTGACATTTATTACTATGAAGAATAAACTGTATTGCTGAACTGGGATTAGAACCATGGAATGGTGTGGGTGGGAACAGACCTTTAAAGGTCATCTAATCCACCCCCCTGCCACGAGCAGGGACATCTTCAACTAGATGAGGCTGGTCAAAGCCCTCTCCAACCTGACCTTGAATATTTCAAGGGATGGGGCATCGATCACCTCTCTGGGCAACCTGGGCCAGTGTCTCACCACTTTCAGTGAAAAAATTTCTTCCTTATATCTACCATCCTTTAGTTTAAAGCCATTACCCCTTGTCCTATTGCTCAAACACCTGCCCCCATCTTTCTTACAAGACCCCTTTAGGGACTGGAAGGGGCTCCAACGTCTCCCTGGAGCCTTCTCTTTCTTCTCCAGGCTCAACACCCCCAACTCTCTCAGCTTGTCCTCACAGCAGAGGGGCTCCAGCCCTTGGAGCATCTTCATGGACTCCTCTGGACCTGCTCCAACAGGTCCACATCTTTCCTGTGCTGAACTTGTTCTACTGATGACCTCACTGAAACTTCAACTCCATACTGCTGTAATCAAGCTGCCTTTGGAACTCCACATTGTCATGATAAAGCTGAAAAAGTTTAGTTTAAATGGAGATGGGCTAACCAAAGGTACTATTACCTACTTCATACCAACCCTGGTTTAGGGTGAAACAGGTTAAAACAGAAGCTTCAAGACACTCAGTGACTCCTGGAGAAGTCAGATGTTACGGAGTAAAATGCTGGGGGCAACAGAAGGCACCGTTTGACCCCAGTGTAACTGCAGCTGTGTATGTATCTGGAACAATTCACAGCCAGGAGATGTCACAGTCAAACTGGAATTTTGATAACTATATAAAATATCTCATCCCATTACCGTTTTATCTGGAGCTCGCATACTGTTGAGACAGATTAACAGCAGCATTTATGAAGGGAAAAATGGAGTTGAGAAATGCAGTCACTCCAGCGTGATCCCTCTCTGCCGTACGGATGGGGAGGAGCTTCCAGGTGCCAAACAGGTGCCTTTATTCCAGGAAAGCATTTCTCTGAGAGAAACTTTGTTATGCAATAATATAATGCCAGAAAAAGGCATGTTACTTTTTTTTCAGGAGGTTGGGAACTTGATGATATATTTCATTAGGGCCGTGGTTTGAATTTTGCCAGTTTGCACTACAAAAAAATGGATTCCCCAAAGCGTCATTTCTTCAATTTCTTCTTTTTCAACTCTTTTTTGACTACACTGATTGCCTGTAACTGCTTTCCACAGCCAGTAGCATCACGAGAAGCCTCACACTTTCATTATTCACCGGACAAGTTAACAGATTATTCACTTTTTTCCCCCCCTACAACATCACAGCTTCCTCAGAAGTAAACTCATATAATAAACATTTTGCTTCGTCATCAACCGATTTGCCTCCAGAGCTATTCAGAGCTTACAAAGAGCAGGAGTTCTAAAAAAAACCAAAAAGCCACCAACTTTGAATAGCCCAGTGACTTCACAACTGCAGCTTCAAAACTAATTTTTAAGATTCATTAACACACATAAAGAGTAAACGCCTGACTCGGATCACTTTCCAAGCCAGAGCATGACCTCTAGGTGGTGCTGAGATCCTGGTATTCCACTAGGATAAGGCAAAAACCAGTTTCTTTAACTATATTCTGGCCCATCGCCCTTCGGCAGTTACCCTCAGGCACACGGATTGCAGGTTTAGCACTTCAATTTCTGCAAATTCCTTATTGCAATAGGGTGGGTTTAAATCTATCACCGTAAAATTCAGTTCCCTCTTCAGAAAAGGGGCAGCAGCAAGTACACGGCAAATGAAAACCCGCAAACAGTGAAGACACCTTCCCTCTTCAGAAAAGGGGCAGCAGCAAGTGCACAGCAAATGAAAACCCACAACAGTGAAGACACTGCAGGGAAGTCATTTCAGGGACCACAGCTCAGGTCTCAAGGGGCTGGGAAAAAGAACTTAAGATTTTTAGGAAAATAATTAGAAGGTAAGAAAGTTGAAGGCTGAACAGCAGAGATGCATGTGATAAAATAGATGAATTAGAAATGGTATTTTCAGCTTTTATAAATGAGTTTCAGTTGCAGCTAGCAATTGCTTTTTATTCTGACATTTATTACTATGAAGAATAAACTGTATTGCTGAACTGGGATTAGAACCATGGAATGGTGTGGGTGGGAACAGACCTTTAAAGGTCATCTAATCCACCCCCCTGCCACGAGCAGGGACATCTTCAACTAGATGAGGCTGGTCAAAGCCCTCTCCAACCTGACCTTGAATATTTCAAGGGATGGGGCATCGATCACCTCTCTGGGCAACCTGGGCCAGTGTCTCACCACTTTCAGTGAAAAAATTTCTTCCTTATATCTACCATCCTTTAGTTTAAAGCCATTACCCCTTGTCCTATTGCTCAAACACCTGCCCCCATCTTTCTTACAAGACCCCTTTAGGGACTGGAAGGGGCTCCAACGTCTCCCTGGAGCCTTCTCTTTCTTCTCCAGGCTCAACACCCCCAACTCTCTCAGCTTGTCCTCACAGCAGAGGGGCTCCAGCCCTTGGAGCATCTTCATGGACTCCTCTGGACCTGCTCCAACAGGTCCACATCTTTCCTGTGCTGAACTTGTTATACTGATGACCCCAATGAAACATCAACTCCATACTGCTGTAATCAAGCTGCCTTTGGAACTCCACATTGTCATGATAAAGCTGAAAAAGTTTAGTTTAAATGGAGATGGGCTAACCAAAGGTACTATTACCTACTTCATACCAACCCTGGTTTAGGGTGAAACAGGTTAAAACAGAAGCTTCAAGACACTCAGTGACTCCTGGAGAAGTCAGATGTTACGGAGTAAAATGCTGGGGGCAACAGAAGGCACCGTTTGACCCCAGTGTAACTGCAGCTGTGTATGTATCTGGAACAATTCACAGCCAGGAGATGTCACAGTCAAACTGGAATTTTGATAACTATATAAAATATCTCATCCCATTACCGTTTTATCTGGAGCTCGCATACTGTTGAGACAGATTAACAGCAGCATTTATGAAGGGAAAAATGGAGTTGAGAAATGCAGTCACTCCAGCGTGATCCCTCTCTGCCGTACGGATGGGGAGGAGCTTCCAGGTGCCAAACAGGTGCCTTTATTCCAGGAAAGCATTTCTCTGAGAGAAACTTTGTTATGCAATAATATAATGCCAGAAAAAGGCATGTTACTTTTTTTTGGGGGGGTCTGTTTCTTTTTTTCCCCCCCTTTCAGACAGTACTTGAGTGTTCCCAAATGATTAACTTGAAATTACAATGCATCATCTCCTCCCTTCCACTGATTAAAAAAGAAAACTGATAAACTTCCCTTGCATTATGTAAAAATTCCACAAAAGAAACTGAAAACAGCAAAACCAGCTCATTCTGCTCAATTCCTTTCTTAGGCTACATAACCTGACCAGATTTGAAGAATTAAAAAGACATTGTAGCTGGGTGAGAGATAATCTGACCTCTCATGTGCTAAAATGGAATGCATTTTTCTGATAAATATTTAACATGGTGCAAGGAAACTCAGTCAGATGTTACTTTAAGTTACCCAAACTGATTTATTGACAATTTAAATGTGACATATTTACAGCACTGTTCCTAAAATAATTTAACAATTTTCATAGATTTATAAAAGTACTGATAAATAGGAGACCCTGACAATTACCAACCACAAATATTTCCCTATGCTACTGAACTACAACAGTAGTTCTTTTCTTTTTTCTTTCTTTTTTTTTTTTTCCTCTTTTTGTAAGTCCCATAACGGAGCTGCTTTACCTCCACCCAATGTGTAAAATTGCCAATACCAAAAGATAGTAAAATGAACATGCAGTGTGAAAGCTGTACCAGAGAAGTGATTTCAGATATTACACTACAGTAAAAATATTTCAATGCAAAGTGTCTTCCACACAGAATGTACTTGTGAAAAAATAAGCTTTTAAAGAGCTATTGTTTTATATCTTTATAGAAGTTAAAACCTAACAATACTAGTTCAGACATTTACAGTAACTTCCAATTCTGTGCTAGTTTCACATATACCTAATGAGTCAAATAAAACCAGTAATTTACAAACACCACTGCCTCCAGACAGTGATTAGTTAGCTTATGGATAAAGAAAAAAAAAAAGAAGGTGCTGATATAATTTAAGGTTTTGAAATTAGACTATAGTTCATTCTTATATGACACCAATTATTCTATCTGTGGATCAACAAATTATTGTGGTAAAGCCATCCATATCTCTCAAGCAGGAAGTCCGTTTGGAAGTTGGAGAGAAGATGGACTTGTATGATATGTATCTTAGGTTCCAGTAGACAAAAAAAAAAATAGCACAAAGGTGGACAATCTGAATCACAATAAGCAGCAGCATGAGATATTTGTGGGGTTTTGATTAAAGCAAACATTTTTCAAAAATGATGAAAAGTAGACACTCAATCTAATCCAATACTTGAAATGTAAAGGTTCTTTTTCACTTGCATCACTGAAGCCCCGTAACACAGTGTACACAAACAACAAATACTCATTTTTTTTAAAGAAACCCATATATTGCACAGCTAGTAGGTGCAATACCAGAACACTGGTATCCCTAGCACAAGTTTTCTGTTTTAAAAAGCTGTTTCCAACCATGCCATTCAGAGCAACTCCAAGCCAACATCCAAACCCCTTAGGAGCGGTCTGTGTACATCACGAATCCAAGTGTTTCAACAACGTGAGGAAAAACACAGGCACTTAAGATCCTTAGTGCACCAAAAGTTATAGGCCACAATTGCATGACTATGAACAGTTCAGTACCAATAATGACAAAACTAAACGAGGTCTTCCACTGATCAATCTAGAAACAAGAACTGTTCACAAAGCACTGATAAGAAAACCATTCTCCAAACAGTTATCGAACGATACGGTTAGACATTTACGAAAAATAATTGCTGCAAAGCCTAATGTAACACAATATAAACCCGACTTAGTTCAAAAGATCTAAAGTGTCCAAATTCCAAAGTCCAATTTCTCTTCTCCCCCCCTCCAAAACACCATTCGTTACATGCATTCCATTAAAATCCAAATGTGCAAAAAGTTACAACCCACCTTTAGGAGTGCATTAAAAATAGGCTGACTATTCAAAATATTATTTTAGTGGAATTTTTACAGCACCATAATTAGAATTCCAAGGGAGTTCAGAATTCTTGTTCTGGTAACAAATCAGTTGACACTGTTGATACTAGAGAACAGAAAAAAACATTTTGTGCATTTCCTGGTATCTGAGAATCATGGAGAGAACCAATTCTCATCCACGCCTAAAATCTTACTGTAGTTCAAAATGAAACTAAAGAATCACATTTGTTGGCAATAAGTTCTCCACAATAGAGCATTAGTTGTAAATTTAGTAAATTGGCCAGATTAGGAATGAGAAGCTGCTGGTACCTTGCTTAGTTGCAGAAGTACTTTTTTTTGCTTTTGTCTTTTGGGTTTTTTTTTTTTGTTGTTTTTCTCCTAAATTGTGCAGTTTGGCCCCTCCCTAGTAAGTGATTTACTATCAGGCTTTGAGAAAACGCATTAAGGTCCGTTTCTGACCTTCAGCTGGCAAGGCAATATATAAACACTTATATATACACACGTGTGCCCAGAAACACACATGTACATATATATATAAAAAATCAGTGTTCCGGTTTTTTTTGTTCTCCTTTCCTATCATTTTCTTTGGTTAAAAGTCCGAGCAAGGAAATTAAGAGGACCGAACAAAATGGATCGTTCTCCAAACGCTTCCATCCCTACACGTCACTAACTGGAAGGCTTGCATCATCCAGATCCACAAGGCCAGGATCCTGTTCCTGAGTGCCATTTTTACTTTGGGGTTCCCAGAGGCCCTGTTCAGTCACTTTGGAAGCTGATTCTCTTGGAGCGACAACCTGGATCTTGTAGCTCCCTGGCTTGGCCTTGGTAAAAGACTCGTGAAATCCTCGCTTCTCCAAGGCAGGGTGTTTGGTGGGAGGGTTGGGGACCAGAGGGCTGCCGAGAGAGGCTGCGGAATGTGGGGTGGCTGGGGCTGGGCCGGCAGGACGGGGAGCATGGTTGGGTTCTGCAGGAGGCTCGGTATGCTCCTGGAAAAGAAGAGCACATGTCAGACCGATTCACTGACGTCACATTGGAAAGATGCATTTTAAGATTTCACCCTCAGAAAAACAATTTAAGCATTTTAAGATTTCACCCTCAGAAAAACAAATTTAAAATCTGCCGAGAGAGGCTGCGGAATGTGGGGTGGCTGGGGCTGGGCCGGCAGGACGGGGAGCATGGTTGGGTTCTGCAGGAGGCTCGGTATGCTCCTGGAAAAGAAGAGCACATGTCAGACCGATTCACTGACGTCATGCTGGAAAGATGCATTTTAAGATTTCACCCTCAGAAAAACAATTTAAATCAAGACAGAAAATACACAAAGCGAAGCGTCAGCCACAGCAGCAGGAGGCAGGTGCTGTCTCAAGGCAGTGGATTATTCAATGTGAGCTTACAGCAGGGTGTGACAGCAACACCAGTTTCTTCACTCGAGGAAATTAAATTTCTGAAATCAAGCTCAGCAGCTCTTTAGTCTTTTATAATGCAGTCCAGCAAACTGAAGCTTCTAATCGTACTGAGATGTTAAGTAACCTTTTGAAGATACAAACTTTAAACGCCATTGAAAGCAACATCTTTCCCAGAGAAAAATTTCACTGAATTTCACTGAATTTTTAGAGTTGGAAGGGACCATAGAGATCATCTAGTCCAACTCCCCTGCTGAAGCAGGATTGCCCAGAGCTAGAGCATGTTACTCAGGACTGCATCCAGGCAGGTCTTGAAAATCTCCAAGGAAGGGGACTCCACAACCACAGATGTATTTGAATGTGTTCATACACATTGGCACTCATCCTAATCCCTGAACTAATGAACGTTTTACTGTTCCCTCTTCTTTGGGTACCGACCTCCCCAATAACAAATTGAGCAAATTGGTTCCAGGGCCTTTTGGGTTTATTACTGCCATTCTGTTGACCTTTATGTAATGTCTATCAGATTGATACAGCCAAATAAATGATCCACCATTTACTTACTGATAGAAATCAACTCCCAGGCTAGCTAGGAATGGTTTAGATGTCTAAAGCACAGGCACAAAATGCCATTTTAGATACCCTAGGGTATCAGGATGTGCCTGGCCTAAGTTGTATCTCCAGAACAAAAAGTTCCTCAGGTTCTGCATTGCATCTATCAGTCCTGTGAGGATGTTTCTAATACCCAGGGACAGCTAAACCAGCGCTGGATGCAGCATGAAATGCCAGGATCCAAATGATGGGTGATGGTGCAGTGAATGCCTCCCCTCCATGCGTGAGGAGCTGCGGCTGCTGCCACTTCTGCCACCACCGGTGTTAGTACACGGACTGAGGACATCGGCCAACCCATGTGTGCACACAAATCAAGTCACTTCTCAAGCACATTTGTTAGCAAAAAAAACCAAAATCATCAGACGTGTGTCCAAGATGCAAATTTACATCCTCAATGAAATACTTATTGTTTTCACAGCAGTTTTCCAAGTCTCTTTTAGAATGCTATGACGTGAATTAATGAATTTAATCATAATGGATTCTGCCAAATATTACACTACTTTTTATAAATTAACTAATATTCTTGGGTGAAGGAGCTGTGCAACTTTTTGGACTTCAGTTTTGTTTAACTAATATTCTTGGGTGAAGGAGCTGTGTAACTTCTTTTGGAGTTTTGCGTTCAATTTCAGTGAAGTATCTCACATTATTTACATTGCCTTATTTCATACCTGCGGATACTCCACTTTAAGAAAAACATTTTCCATAGGAGAACATATGATTTAGTGATTGACCTACTATTCTTATTATTACTGATTTTATTTCAACAAATAGTACAAAAGTAAGGGACATTAGGACAAGATTTCTGAAATAAACTTTTGGCTAAATTTAACTGAAGGACACTCAGATTTTACTACCCACACTGAGTGTAATTTCAGGGAAGGGACTAGGCTGCTGTATTCCTCCTAAGGTGTCCTGCTTTGAACAGTGTACCCATTATACAGTGTAATACTTCTACGTTTGAACTAATAATTTCATGCAGAGACTTATAAGCCATGCAAATCAGGCTACAATATTATCCTTCCAATTACTAGAGTTATAACGTGCATTTTTTTGTGTGCACGCATCTGTATTAGTTTGTGGGGAGCTTAAATTTAATTTTGCTTTTGCGCAGTTTCAAAAAAATGTAAAGTAAAATGGAAATATGAACTCTCATGCAAATTAGTTTTAATACTTTCCCATTAAAACGACATCACATAACTTACGTTTAAATATATAGTACTCTCTGAAGTATAAAATGTTTTTGCCATTTTTAATTTCCAATTATTTTTAAAAGTAAGAAAAAACAGTGCAAACCTGTAAGTGAATGATATAATTTATGAGTTAGTTTTCAGTAATGGTAGTGACAACAGGTAGCATTATTTTTAGTGTTTTTTTTTTTATAGTGCAAATTAGTCTCTAGTCCTAGCCCTCTGTTAAGAAGGCAAGTTTTACATGAGAGCCCACATACGTGCTGCATTCACCAGTTCTTGATGTATACCTCTGTATACAAGGATTCGACAGCCTTCTGGCCTGCCGCATCTGGAACACAGTGCAAAGCTAAGATTAGAGTAACCTAAACTTGGGGAAAGAAGAGAAAAGAGGGGAAAAAAAGAAAGAAGTGATGCAGACAGTAACAGCTAGATCGCTCAGTTAGCCCCACACAAAAAAAGGCATACACAAAGAAAAGTCACCTGCATATTTTCATTCCCCCCAAAATTCAATTTATGATGGGAAGTTGTATTTAAAAGTAGGAAGCAGCTCCCAGCTGCAATAATTGAGAGTTTAGACCGAGTTAACAGTAACAGAGTATCAATGCAAATTGCAGTGAAAGGCCAGATTTAAATGATTAGGTTTCAGATTATGGGGGTAATGATATATTCAGCATATTTCAAAGCGTCCCATAGCCAGCAAGTGAAAACCATGGCTTGCAACATCTGAACTGTGAAGTATTCCATTTGTTAAACCTGGACATACTTGGAGACACTGTGACACCACAGCAACTTTCACTATTCACAAGTTCACGTTCTTTGTTCTGAAGCTACTACAGTTTAAACACAAGTATGTCTGAAATGTTGGCATCCACGTGGCTTCACAAATAGTCAGATTTGTCACAGTGCCTCAGTTCAGTGATGCTGGATGGTGTTCACACTACGTTTCCAACAGCAAAAACCAATTCATGCGAGCAGAGATCTCAGAGAAGTTACTTTAAATTTGAATCTGTATCTGTGTATACAATAAACTATCAACAACAGAAAAAAGACAATTTAGTCGTGAGAGTTGTTAAAAACAAATTAAGATATTGTCATTTGATTGCAAAATTCAGCAATTAGAAACACCTCGCAGGAATTAGAAAGTTTCAATTTTACTTCCAAACTAGTAGCAGCACAGTGACAAAGACCATACTGAACTCAGAAGAGTTTTTTCTAGGTTAGAGCCTGCATCATCTACACGTTCAAGACAATACAATGCACATAAAGTTACATACATGTCAGACTAAGATATAAGCGCTCTATTAAAAATGCACAATATTTTATGCCAGTCTGTAAGAAAGTTCATTCATGCAAAGGTGCCACGTTACTACAGGACAGGAGAGAGGACAGGGCAAAGGGAAAAAACAACTAGAACTTCATGTGCACAAATGAACATCAACATTTTCTCTGAGGTTCAGAATAACATACGGAAGCTGCTGATCTTCCAGGTCCCCTCTGTGCTACAATGGCCCCAGAAATTGCTTTTATCCAACTGTGCATGTCTTCTGGGCTGTCCGCCTGGATCAAACAATATGTGGTATATTTAACATAATCACCTCTCAACTTTCCCAGCATCCTGAGCATCTGCATTAAAGTGACAGCCTTATCCTACTTCAGCAGTCTTATTTAAAGCCACAGGGCTTTACATTTCTTAACCCAGACATTTCTTAAAATCTTACCTTGAATTTACTATTATATATATATAATGATACAAATTAATAAGCAAAAATTAAGCATTTTGATACTGTTTACATATTGTAGATTTACATTTTTACTTTCAGCCAACAAAATAATTAAAGCCCCCACAGCAATTCTTGCAGCAGATCTGCTGACCCCTCTCAGCAGGCTCTGGTCCAAGACAGAACTTCTGTACTTTTCAGTCACTGTTGCACTTTATTTCTATGAGGTATTTACTGATGAGTTACAGTAAAATAAAAATCAGTCTCTGTTAGGGGTCAGCTCTACATTTATGTACAACAATCGAACTCAAAAATTCTTTCCAGAGCTATGAGCACCACATTCCCACAGAGCTCAGAAAAGCAAGTCTTTGTGACTCGCATTATATCAACATTTAGAAGATAACATGCTAAGGATGCAAGTGTATAGAGTGCATATGGATACATCTACCAAATAGGTACTGAAATCTAAATATTGCTGTGTTTTAGTAGATATTTTAATGTGGCAACTAACTTGAATCTGAGAACTCAATTGTTATACAAAAAAATTTAGTACTTCAAAATAAAAATTTTGAATAGATTTGATCCTACAGAATTTGAAGACCCAAATGATTTATTGTGTATTGCTTTCATATACTACCAACATAGCAGCTGCTGTTATGTGGAATATTTCTTATACCCATCTTTCTGAAATACAATGAAGATCACATTCCCTCTGAAAATCATGGCCTAATTAAATACAACTTAAAAAGCAAAACAGCGAGTGCTTCTTTGCTTTGACTATGGCAGTCTCCTGGTTTTGCCCAAAGTTGAAAAAAGGAAATTACCTGTACATAAAAGGTTCGAGAAGTTGTTACAATTTCAAAGAGATTGTCTCTCATCATTATATCACTGTAAATGAAACAACACACAAATACTTCAACAGCAAGAACTTTCTATTTTAAAAGGACTCTAAGATGTGCAGAGAACCAGAGCATTCATTATCTGAAGACCTTTGAATTTCTTTACCATTCTACTGTTGTTTTTTTTGGTAAATACCAAGTAGAAAAAGAAAATCATCTTCTCCTACTCATTTTAGTCCTAAGACTCTTAATCATTGGCATGTATGCTACTATATATATTTTTAATTGGAACATTTAAAACTGTATCATGTTAAGTTTAAAAATATTTATTGTTCTGTAAAATTTCACACTTCTATTTTGTTATGTCTTTGCAAAGTATTAGTCCTAAGCAACAGCCTGCTAAAAAAACCAACCTACTACAAATGCAATTAATTCTTTAGTATATTGCCATTTGGTGGGAGGGAAACAGCAGGAGGAAGAGTGTTCTCATCTAGATTTCAGACATTTAACATAAGGTAATGTCCTCTAAAGGTGTAGAGATTATGTAAGCAGACTCCTAAAATTGCTGTCTCAAATCAGACAGCATCCACTCATCCCTGACTCATGACTGTACAATAACTCCTTTGTTCCACCCTTGTCAAATGCATTTATCTATATATATTTTTAATTGGAACATTTAAAATAGTATCATGTTAAAAATATTTATAGTTCTGTAAAATTTCACACTTATGTTTTGTTATGTCTTTGCAAAGTATTAGTCCTAAGCAACAGCCTGCTAAAAAAACCAACCTACTACAAATGCAATTAATTCTTTAGTATATTGCCATTTGGTGGGAGGGAAACAGCAGGAGGAAGAGTGTTCTCATCTAGATTTCAGACATTTAACATAAGGTAATGTCCTCTAAAGGTGTAGAGATTATGTAAGCAGACTCCTAAAATTGCTGTCTCAAATCAGACAGCATCCACTCATCCCTGACTCATGACTGTACAATAACTCCTTTGTTCCACCCTTGTCAAATGCATTTATGTTCTACTGAATGTTACAAGTTTGAAACACAAACTAATGCAGAACCCTCAAAAACAGTTTTTTGCACAAAACCACTTGCTGTCCTAAGTAAAGAGTATCATGTTCTACTGAATGTTACAAGTTTGAAACAAACTAATGCAGAACCCTCAAAACCAGTGTTATGCACAAAACTACTTGCTCTCTTAAGTAAAGAGTATGCCACATGAATACATCAACCAAAGTTATTAAAGAGTTCTCCACTGTTTCCAACGAACAGTCCAGTCAGGAAAAAGCAGTGTACTACATCCCATGTAACTACATCTGTCCTTCCCTCCTCACCTTTGCTTGCATTCCTGAACTTTATGGACCTCCTTAAGTGGTATAACCCTGAGAGGTTCCTTTTCCTGAAAAAAAAAAAAAAGACAGAAATATTTCAGTAGAGCATATCTAACAATAGAATATAGTCAAAAAGCAGAGGTCAGGACAGTTGATGGCAGCAGACTTATGTAAATGAGACTTTCAAGGCAGCTTTCTAGTATACTCCCTCAATTCTTCATTGAGTTAGAATTTACTTGCAAGCAATCTGCAGTCAGATTTTATTTTAAAATGAGAACAGAGGGTTTATTATAGGCAATGTGTCAGAATTGTTATTCTGACAGTTTAACAGAGACAACAATGCAAGATCAAACTCCTGCTACTGTTGTATTCCCTCGTTAAAGGTAAAGCAAAAGATCTCTTCTAAAACATCCTGAAATTTGGCTGCTTTACCTTTCGCATCTTACAGTTGACCTGTAAACTATATTTTCCTTGATTTATGACACTCTACAACTCAGAATTTGTTCTTCATGCACAGATGTTCTCATGTTTCATAAGTGCAGGATTCCTTTCTGGGGATACCAGACCGTCTCAAGTACCAGCCGTTTCAAGTTCAAATGAAACCTGAAGGTACTTAAAATTTGGTCAAAACTGGTCAAAAGATTCAAGAGCGATGATTATTTTTAGTTATTCTCAATCAAGAGAAGTTATTACAGGACATAGCTAAGAGTTGCAGAATCAGCACAGCAGCCTTTTCAAATACATTTCTTCAGATTTTCTTGCAACCATCTCTGGAGAATAACACACATTTGGAAACTTACCAGTTCAGACTTGAAATATCCTATTGTGTTTTCATCTAACTGAAAGTATCTTCTCTTCCAGTTCTTCATCTATTAAAGGAAAATAAGTATTTATATATAAAACAAAAATATACTTACATATTATATATTACTAATTAATATACATATTTATAATTCCAGTCTATATTTATATGATCTTGTATAATTCCTATTTATTTAAAAATATTCAGCTATAATATCTATATATTACATATATTTATGTGGGTTGTATATATATACAGTGCCCCCCAAAATAATTCGGCAGGACTCTGCCTAATTAATTTTTTTTTAAACTGCCAAAATTAAAAATTCTGGAAGCAACTATTTTCTATTATACAAATTTTTTTCAATCTCCACTGAAACTGTAGCAACTCAGCAGCACAATGCCCCATAAGAAATGTTAAAAGACAATACATTAAAGCTTTCTAGCTTATTTTTAACTAAAAAAAGGCATGTTACAAAAAGAATCTTCATAATCCAAGATAAAATAAGTCTGAGGATTTATGAAGCATGCATATATCTTGCTTAAACTCAACTATCTGTTCCTTCTTTTAGCCTGGAAGCAACTATTTTCTATTATACAAATTTTTTTCAATCTCCACTGAAACTGTAGCAACTCAGCAGCACAATGCCCCATAAGAAATGTTAAAAGACAATACATTAAAGCTTTCTAGCTTATTTTTAACTAAAAAAAGGCATGTTACAAAAAGAATCTTCATAATCCAAGATAAAATAAGTCTGAGGATTTATGAAGCATGCATATATCTTGCTTAAACTCAACTATCTGTTCCTTCTTTTAGCAAGGCATGGCGTGATTAGTTCAACTTGTGCTAATTAGTCTGACAAGCTGTAGAATTCTTCCTCTGAACTGAAAAATGAGCTTTAAATCACATTTTAGTGATTTAAAAAGCATGCAGGCATTGAACTTCTGCCTTAATTTAGGTGAAAGTCCCTGTGTCCAAAACTTTTCCTCTCCAAAACATCTCCAGTAACGTAACACTGAAGAATGTCATGAAAAGAAGTATCACAGACATAAATTACATGCTACTGGAGGGTAAGTTTTATCTTCAACATTACTGACAATATTAAGAATGGCTAAAGTTATTGGTAATTATGTCTTTTTTTTTTTAATCATCTACTTGGCAAGTAGAACTATCACCTTAGGACTGTTGTTCTCAATTAAATACACTGATCTCAAATACTTACCACTGCTCCTTGTTTTACACAGTAGCCAGCTTTGATAATAGCATTATCTGGGGGATGCTTAGCACTAAAATATGGAAGGTGACTTTGTGACCGTTTCAAATAATTCCTATCACCCCCTTCACTGCACTCACTGATTTCTTCTTTCTAGAAAAAAAAGCAGCAAAGTTCAGACCATTCATTTTCTTCTAAAGGCGAAAGAATAACTGTATTTATTATAATAGGAAATAATTGCATCATCCCATGCTCACAAATCCCATTTCCAATTTCTTTGAAAGGAAAAAATATTTCAGCTGATTTCTAGAGACAACGAATGAGACTCTCCAAGGGCTCTGGTTGAGTATTTGCAAGCTCCATTTAGAAACTACACTAGGAAAGTGCTGAATATTCTCAAACAATATTGACAGACACTCAATAAAGAATGTTACCGACCTATAAACAAGATATATGCATGTATTTGGTGCAAACTCATAAGTTTACACCATCCCTTTCTGCCAACTGTGATTTTGTAGAGCTCTTACATCGTCCTTTAGTTCTTTCTTTTGCACATGGAAGAGTACCAGCCTACTCAGTTGTTCCTCACATGGAAATCATTCCACCAATCATCCTTGGTGGACCAACCATCCTTGAAATCTTTGAACCTTTCCATTTCTAGTTTTCAAGATGAGGAAAAAAGTGGTCAAAGACAGGACTTAGACAGCAACAAAAATATTTTCTGTTTTGCTCCTTATTCTTTTTCTAGTAATGCCCAATATTTGTGGGTTTTTCCTCCACCGTTACTGAACACTGAGATGATGTTTTCGTAGTGTGACTGTAACTCTTACCTCTCAAGTGGAAATGGTTATTTCACAATCCAGTATCTTCTATTAAAAATCAGATTGTTTTTCCCAGAATCTCTTACATCACGTTTATTTCCACTGAATTTCACTTACTTATTTTTCACACACACCACTTGATAAGACCCTTCTGCTCTAGTTTAATGCTGTCATCCCCACTACCTCTAAAAACATAGCGTACGTGTTAATCAGCTGACTTAATCACCTCCTTTTTTACCCACTTTTCCTGACTTTTAGCAATGCCAAAGTTCTGGTTTTTTAAATACCAACAATTAATTAGAACACAAAAATATGTTTTCAGCATACTGATATCTGTGATTAAAAATCAATACTCAAGTAATTCCTTATAGTCTTGTATAATTCTCTATAAACTTATGTAAAGAGAATAAAGTTCTCAAAACAAAAAACCCAGTCAGTACCAATTAAAGGTGCACATCAAAGTGTAAGTCCTCCGAGCAAGGTGAGAAGCCGATAGCAATAATGTGATATATAACTCATTCTCACCAGTAAAACAATAAAACTTCCTCTATCAGACAATTCCAGGCTTGTTTTAAGGGTATTACCTGGGTAGGTGTGATGATAGGAACACCACCAACAATTTCTGTCCTGTAAGACACTTGCTTCTTCCCACCTGGGCTTTCAGCTTGACGATTTGCATTATCCATTTGACACAGAGGATCAGACTGCTTTGGTACCTAAAGGTGGAATACAATAATTAACATGAAAAGGTTTAGGAGTACCTAAAGAAAGCCCTATTCAAGCATTTTTAATTTGTCTTCAGCAGGATTTAACAAATGTTCTCTAATTGTAAAAGGCCACTGTAAAAGGCCGGAAATAGCTTACATGAAAATTTGTTGCAATGGCTACACTTCAGTTCTCAGAAGAAAACTGGGCCAATAAAGACATTTCACCAGTTGCCTTGAAATCTAAAAATCAATTCCCAGCTCTCCTGCAAGTGCTATACTTGATCTTGAAGAAGCACTGCTGACTTGCAGAAGAACTGGTTCCTTATTTTTCACTTGCTTTCAGTTTTAGCAACAAATGCTGCTGACTGGAGACACCCCAGTGCCTGTAGAGCCAGCACATGAAGGCCACAAATACAGGGCTACTCTACTGTGGCTTTTGTCAACCAGGATGCCCGAGCAGTATGACATCTGCACTCACATTCCAATACTCATAGTGCAGACTTTCTGTACTGTCTCCTACACACAATAGCTAAATTCTGTCCAAAATTACTCCAACTACCTATTTCTAATTATCATTAACTAGGTTGGATGAGGCTTTGAGCAACCTGGTCTAGTGGGAGGTGTCCCTGCTCCTGGCAGGGGGTTGGAACAGGATGATCTTTAAGATCGTTTCCAACCCAAATCATTTTATGATTCTAAGATTAGCTAATTCTCCCAAATGATGAACTAAAGCAATCAAAACACCACAGGAATTTAATTTCCCAATAAGTGTTTTGATCTGAAATGTTTACTCACATTTCTGAGTTTGTGCAAGAAGCAAACATCCGTAACCTAAGAAATGTACTAATTGGCTACCTAAGACATTTTCATTTATCCTTTCACCCCTAATATTAATATAATAAATTTGAAGTGACTTCAACAAAGAGATCAAGAGTCTCACACCAAAATATCCAAGCCAGCAACCTACTGGATATTTACATAGGACTTCCAAATTCCTTCAGAAAGAAGGGGCACACAGATTGTCTTCACACACTGAATTACCACGCAAGACTGTGGCACATCCAAAACTTGAAATTGAACTGATCTAGACAAAAACAAAGCTACTTTATACTCTGCTGTGATTCTAGTTCCTATGCCCAGGACAGCTTATTTCACAAAAAAAGCCAACAACAGTCCACAAAGAAGTACAAACAGTCCCGAGAGCACAAAAGTCAGCCTGGGACAGCTTCCTCCTGGCCAAGTGAAGGTGGCAACTTGCTCAGTTGTGCCCTCAGGCTCATTCTCTCACCTCCCTGGTCCCCTCAGCCCTGCACAATGCCCAGCTTTGCCAGCGGAGGTAGAAGGGGACTCTGTTCATAGCCAAGTTTGAGCCTGAAGGACAAGACGTTCTCTGCACACAGACAGAATCATATAATGGTCTAGGCTGTAAGGGACTTGTCAGATCATCGAGTCCAACCATCGACCTAACACTGACAAAAACCACCACTAAACCATGTCCCTCAGCACACGTCTGCCTGGCTTTTAAATACCTCCAGGGATGGCAACTCCACCTTTTCCCTGCACAGCCTGTTCCAACGTTTGACAACCCTTTTATGCTTTATGGGTAGGTGCTTCAGCCATCACAAACTCTGACCTGAAGTCCTACAGACCAAACCTACAACCACCTGCTCATACGAATTGGTTTTCAAATAAATACTCATAAATAGATACACAATGTGCTGGACTGTAAAAGTTCATAGCTATTTTGAAAGTATCAGCACTCAGGTGGACCAACCATCCTTGAAATCTTTGAACCTTTCCATTTCTAGTTTTCAAGATGAGGAAAAAAGTGGTCAAAGACAGGACTTAGACAGCAACAAAAATATTTTCTGTTTTGCTCCTTATTCTTTTTCTAGTAATGCCCAATATTTGTGGGTTTTTCCTCCACCGTTACTGAACACTGAGATGATGTTTTCGTAGTGTGACTGTAACTCTTACCTCTCAAGTGGAAATGGTTATTTCACAATCCAGTATCTTCTATTAAAAATCAGATTGTTTTTCCCAGAATCTCTTACATCACGTTTATTTCCACTGAATTTCACTTACTTATTTTTCACACACACCACTTGATAAGACCCTTCTGCTCTAGTTTAATGCTGTCATCCCCACTACCTCTAAAAACATAGCGTACGTGTTAATCAGCTGACTTAATCACCTCCTTTTTTACCCACTTTTCCTGACTTTTAGCAATGCCAAAGTTCTGGTTTTTTAAATACCAACAATTAATTAGAACACAAAAATATGTTTTCAGCATACTGATATCTGTGATTAAAAATCAATACTCAAGTAATTCCTTATAGTCTTGTATAATTCTCTATAAACTTATGTAAAGAGAATAAAGTTCTCAAAACAAAAAACCCAGTCAGTACCAATTAAAGGTGCACATCAAAGTGTAAGTCCTCCGAGCAAGGTGAGAAGCCGATAGCAATAATGTGATATATAACTCATTCTCACCAGTAAAACAATAAAACTTCCTCTATCAGACAATTCCAGGCTTGTTTTAAGGGTATTACCTGGGTAGGTGTGATGATAGGAACACCACCAACAATTTCTGTCCTGTAAGACACTTGCTTCTTCCCACCTGGGCTTTCAGCTTGACGATTTGCATTATCCATTTGACACAGAGGATCAGACTGCTTTGGTACCTAAAGGTGGAATACAATAATTAACATGAAAAGGTTTAGGAGTACCTAAAGAAAGCCCTATTCAAGCATTTTTAATTTGTCTTCAGCAGGATTTAACAAATGTTCTCTAATTGTAAAAGGCCACTGTAAAAGGCCGGAAATAGCTTACATGAAAATTTGTTGCAATGGCTACACTTCAGTTCTCAGAAGAAAACTGGGCCAATAAAGACATTTCACCAGTTGCCTTGAAATCTAAAAATCAATTCCCAGCTCTCCTGCAAGTGCTATACTTGATCTTGAAGAAGCACTGCTGACTTGCAGAAGAACTGGTTCCTTATTTTTCACTTGCTTTCAGTTTTAGCAACAAATGCTGCAGACTGGAGACACCCCAGTGCCTGTAGAGCCAGCACAGGAAGGCCACAAATACAGGGCTACTCTACTGTGGCTTTTGTCAACCAGGATGCCCGAGCAGTATGACATCTGCACTCACATTCCAATACTCATAGTGCAGACTTTCTGTACTGTCTCCTACACACAATAGCTAAATTCTGTCCAAAATTACTCCAACTACCTATTTCTAATTATCATTAACTAGGTTGGATGAGGCTTTGAGCAACCTGGTCTAGTGGGAGGTGTCCCTGCTCCTGGCAGGGGGTTGGAACAGGATGATCTTTAAGATCGTTTCCAACCCAAATCATTTTATGATTCTAAGATTAGCTAATTCTCCCAAATGATGAACTAAAGCAATCAAAACACCACAGGAATTTAATTTCCCAATAAGTGTTTTGATCTGAAATGTTTACTCACATTTCTGAGTTTGTGCAAGAAGCAAACATCCGTAACCTAAGAAATGTACTAATTGGCTACCTAAGACATTTTCATTTATCCTTTCACCCCTAATATTAATATAATAAATTTGAAGTGACTTCAACAAAGAGATCAAGAGTCTCACACCAAAATATCCAAGCCAGCAACCTACTGGATATTTACATAGGACTTCCAAATTCCTTCAGAAAGAAGGGGCACACAGATTGTCTTCACACACTGAATTACCACGCAAGACTGTGGCACATCCAAAACTTGAAATTGAACTGATCTAGACAAAAACAAAGCTACTTTATACTCTGCTGTGATTCTAGTTCCTATGCCCAGGACAGCTTATTTCACAAAAAAAGCCAACAACAGTCCACAAAGAAGTACAAACAGTCCCGAGAGCACAAAAGTCAGCCTGGGACAGCTTCCTCCTGGCCAAGTGAAGGTGGCAACTTGCTCAGTTGTGCCCTCAGGCTCATTCTCTCACCTCCCTGGTCCCCTCAGCCCTGCACAATGCCCAGCTTTGCCAGCGGAGGTAGAAGGGGACTCTGTTCATAGCCAAGTTTGAGCCTGAAGGACAAGACGTTCTCTGCACACAGACAGAATCATATAATGGTCTAGGCTGTAAGGGACTTGTCAGATCATCGAGTCCAACCATCGACCTAACACTGACAAAAACCACCACTAAACCATGTCCCTCAGCACACGTCTGCCTGGCTTTTAAATACCTCCAGGGATGGCAACTCCACCTTTTCCCTGCACAGCCTGTTCCAACGTTTGACAACCCTTTTATGCTTTATGGGTAGGTGCTTCAGCCATCACAAACTCTGACCTGAAGTCCTACAGACCAAACCTACAACCACCTGCTCATACGAATTGGTTTTCAAATAAATACTCATAAATAGATACACAATGTGCTGGACTGTGAAAGTTCATAGCTATTTTGAAATTACCAGCACTCGGAGTACTAAAAATGTAACAAATCTTGGGAGGATTGCAATCTACAGCAAGTAATGCTCACATGAAAACTAATAATTGATCAATCTTAATTATACTAAATAACCTCTGAACAGATTAACAGTGCAAAGGCTTGTTCTGTAAAATACAAAACATATCAATGAACTGGACACAATTCAAGCCTGGTTGTGGCATGTTCTCCTTATGAAAAATCCAAGTGAGAAGGCTTTGTGTCTCTGGGTTTTTTATTAGTAAATACATTTTTATAACTCCATATAAAGGCCTATATTAAAACAATGCAAAAAACTCATGGAAATATTCTTAGATAACCTAAAAATCAGAAAATTACTGACAACAAATACAAATCTGTGCACCCACACGCAGAATGCCTTCTATGTAAGGGTATGATCTCAAAACAGTTCATGTCATCACTTCCCTGAAACCAGAGAGAAAACAAAACCATAACTTCTGCCTCCTGAAAAGACTGAGGTAAATACGTGGGGCTTTCTATCATGTGATAACAAACTGTCCTGGTACAAACCAGAAAAGTAATTTATCACCTAGAAGAATGCATTAACGTTTCTTTGAATGCATGTTCATGTTCCATTACCTGAACTCAGGAGACAGCCCTTGGAACATGGCATGATGCATTTGCTCATTATTGTAATGAGACTTCAGGAAATACAAACTTTTGACAACAGGCAAATAGACAAGTATCTTTTCATTGCTTGCAAGTGTCTTCTGGATATTTCAATTCGTATTAAATGTGTATGGTTAATTTTAAATTAGTAGAAACCATCATATGGTGTAACAAAAAAGCTAATCACTTTTTTCGTTCAATATCCAAAGCAAAAAGTAAATTAAACTCAAGCCTAAGGTGAGTTTTGTACAGTTTCTCCAAGTCTTGGGAAGCCAAGCCAAGACTTGTTCATAGAGATAAAAAGACTACTCTAGCATAAAAACTGGAGGCAAAGGTTACATTTAAGCACCTTGGGACAGTAAACATTTGAAAGCAGCACCAAATATAAACTAAACCACTTACTGTGATTTTGGTAGCTTTGTTCAGAACATTTACCCATTCAACTAGGTCCTGCTGATCATTGGCTTGAAGAAAGTATTTTCTCATCCCTGCATTCATAACTGTTAAAAACCAGTACAAAAGTTAATAACACTGACATTTAAGAGCAGATGTAACACCATCATAAAAAGCTTTACTTTCAGATGGAAAATCCAGTTGAAGTATTCAAGCTCTCTGCTGCATTTGTTTTTAGAAAGTCATCTTAAGAGACACACATCACTTGACAGACTTGTTTTACCTTAAAAACACACCTATTTTTCTTTTTTTTTAAAGCTCTTAACTTAAACAGCACCATAGAGAATTTGTTAAATTATTTTTATTACATAGAAAAAAAAAAAGCCTTGAATTTTATCAGAATTTTCTACTTCTCAATTTCCTAAATCTTCAAAGTTTTATATTTGGGAACTTCTACAATTTCTCCTTTTAACCCTCTGACCACTATTTTTTATCCTTTGCAACAAACTCATTAACTATGGTCACTGACTTATTTGTTTTTAATCTGTGGAAAAATCAGTATTGGTTACTAAATATATGATGCTCAGGATGAAACAACTTTAAACTTTATTTTACTTCAGTGACTTGGCAAAGCAAGCATATTTTTAGTAAGTTGATGTATCCACCTGGCAACACCTAGCATATCTTTATCCAAAAAGGACAAAAATATTTCTGAGTAAAAAAAATAAACCACAACATGGTTAAGCTTCTCACAAACTCTAAGAACTTATCTGGAAATTAGTTTTAAGGGGATCAGTGACTAAAACTCCCAGAACTGTGAAGCACTGCAGCTCAAGTCTGAACAGATTTCCCTGCTCTGACTAGAACAGAACAGTTCAGGTCACTGCTAACAGCAAACACGTGCCAGAAACAGATACTTTTTAACTCTTCTATCATCCTTCTCTCCAAAGTGGATGGTTTGAAGCAAACATTACTAGATGCAAATACAAATTCAAAATACAGAACTGTAAAATTGGTTGACTGAAACAACCTTTCCCAGTATTTAATTAAAAAGATGGTAAATTTTTCCTCTAAAAAGGATCAAAAACACCTTAATAAATCAGAAATCTTAAAAGCTTTCAGCCAGCATCTTGAGCCATTAATTCTTTTTAGAGCTGGCCCACTGACAGGAACCACTGATGAAGAAGACAAACACCTCTACGTGTGCATGTGCAGAGGAATCTGTAGATGGCACTGAACGGACACAGCAGGTACTTGGTCTCAGATCCCTGAAGCCTTACCCACAGGGTGATTTACAGAGTGTAAACACCCCATGTGCCAAAGGACACCCTAACTAATTGTCATAATCCTTTCAGGCATTTTCAGTACCTTCATCTGAGCTAAAATTCTTATGTGAATGCAGCCATAAAGAACGGTTATTCATAAACAGAGCAGAGGCTGATTCCAGTCCTTAGGTGTACTTCTGCAAATGCCAATTACTTGTCAAAAAATTCTGGAATTATGGTAAGTTCTGGACAAATTACTCATGAGAAAAAAAAATCTGAAAATATATCATAGGGGCTTTTATGATTAGCTAAAGTTTTACTCAAGTTTAAGAAAGTTTAAGTATCAATAAACCTAGAAGGTACCCCAAAGCAAATTATTTTTCTTTGGTGCAGAAACAGAGGATGAAATTTAACCTAAGAGCATTGGCTGATAGTATTTTTACATCAATTAAATGAACTCTTTTAGTAATAATACAGATTAAAATAGTTAAATTGCTTGTCTTCATAGCTGACAGGCATGCCATGTTTCTGAAAACACCCATCATTTTTGATTAACTTATTAATGCCTCAAAAATTTCAAACATCTGAAAAGCAGCCCTTGCCTACTCCTCGTTAAGCTGCATCGTGAAAAATCACAATAACACCTTATGAAGAAGCCAACACTTCCCTTGTACTAAAGAGGAAACAGTAAATATAAGCTATTTTTGAAAAATGCACTACCAACTGTATCTAGTAACAGAATTGCAGAACATTATCTTTGTTTCTCATTTCTGAAGAACATGCTCAATGCACGTGCCACATCCAAGAACTTACCAAAACAGAATTCTGCCTTTGGCCTTAGCTTGGTTGCATCGCTAACCTGGGAGGGGAATTAAGATTATAAATATCACTGTGCATACAAAATATACATCAGATATCACAATTTTGTTTCCTCTTTCAAGTGGCTAAATTTGAACTATCTGCTACAAATTTAACCATGAAGACTTTCTTAGTTCACAGTTTTCTTTCAGACATATTTGGAAGCGAGTGTATATAGAATATAATGAAGTAAGTATTTTCTTGACGTTCTTCTGTTCTATCTATTAAAGATCATTATTACTTGCAGACTATCACACCCACTTCACAAACGGCCTGTCTTTTCTCCAAGACTAACAGGAATTCAAATACTCAAAGAACTGAAACAGACAGTTCAGAAATATTAATTCTACACGGCACAAAGAGCTGCCACTTGAAGTCACAAAACAAGCCTAGACAACACGGTAATTAGTCTGTTCTTATTTCAACCTGACACTATTGAAGTGTTTGTAACACTTCTCTGAAATTCAGGAGTAGCAGACAAGCAAAAAGGTTCCCATGCACTACATAACAGGCTTTTAAAATCGTCTAAAGTTGAGGCCTTAGTAGTTATGACCAAAATTTAGCCAAAAAAGTCTCACTTATCTTACCTTTGAAATATAGGTAAGTTTAATGACTCCAACAGGTGGAGATCCAGAGGGAAGATTCTGAAACAAACCATACGTTACAAAGTGAAACTGGTTTATTCTCATATCACAGTCAGTGTTTATATATAAAAAGCAAATAACTCAATTCCACAAACAAAAAGAAAATGCTATGTGTTTTTATAGACAATACACAATGTATACTTGAAACAGGATCTAAACTGCTTGTTTATTATACACACATCTGTTAATCAACTAAAAACAGAAAGACTGCTAGAAACAATACAAACAGTAATTGTTTCAGAAGTTTATGTATTTTACTAGAGGAAAAAGGATTCTTGCAGGTCTGCATCCAGGAAATCCGGAAAGAATACTTTTTCCTTAACAGATGTTGGCGTCTTATATATTTTGACCAGGGCAGGCGGAAGGGACAAGGAGTGACATTCATCTACTATGTCAGACACTTCAAAGGCTGCCTCACGTATTTTCCAGAATGGATTGAAAAAATCCTAGTCGTATCATCTAATATTAAGTTATTGCAGGGAAAGACCATGATAATTCCTAAAGTTGCAGTTAAGTCTTTTTACAATCCAGAAAGGAGCTGTTGTCTTTCCATCCTTGCTTAGCACACTACCCTTAACACTTACATTGCTATTCACAAGCAGCCAGTAGCCTAGAAAGACAACAGTTAAAGAACAAGCCATAGTTAACTTTTTTATTAACTCTTTCTGATTAAAGTCTTCCTAATTTTATTCCTTTAAACAGAGCATTGCTTTCCATATACTTTTTTCCATTACCATTTTTCATTTTGAAATGGCTCTTTATATTCCAGTATCAGTACTGGAAACCGTAAGAACAGTACTGCATCTGCCCACTGATCCTTTTTTGCAGCTAAAATTATTGCTTAGTACCTTATAAACTTCTACATGGCAAAGAGGAGCCTAATGCTACCCAGAGTCAGAAAGACAGACAGTTGGTTTATAAACCATATGTATTTCAAAGGTAAGAAGTAGGACAGGTTTGCTATAGGCTGATAACACTGAAAGTGAATTTTAAAAGTCTTCCCATTCTGCCCAAATAAATAAATTTAAGTTTTACTTTACCAGAATGATTTTGATCCCACCATATACCCATTTTATAATCTTTACATTAAGATAATAATGTGTGGTTAATGGTGGACTTAAAAACATTATTCCTTTGAACAGCTGAACAGATTCTCAGACAGAATGAGAGCAACAAAGGGCCCAGTGAGGTTCTGCTCACTCCACAGACTCATCCTACGTGAAAAGTTCCATCACCTCATGGACTAAGAATGGTCTCCACACAGTGGATCTACAAAAACTCTGTCATTCTTCAGAACTAAAGCAGTGGAAGAAAATCAAGAAGCTTCAACTTGCCTCTTGCAAGTCACTCTTTCATTTGCCCATAGAAGGTAACATTAGAAAAAAAAAAAGCAAGCCTAAACTAACAACTGCAAGTATCATTAGTCTTAAGACTTCTGAAGAATTTGAATTTGTACAGCATTCAAGTTTTTGCCCACATGCCCTGGTTATATCACAGGAGAAACCGAGAAAAAGAATTGCTTCATATCACCCATTGACATCAAAAGTTTGAGGTCTCTCATTTCCAGAAATTCTTTCTTTTTTTTCTCCTCAGTAAGAACCGCTCAATGCTTCAGTCACAAGCACATTCATCCAGCTGCACATCATTTAACATTTTTTTTCCGTCTGTTCCTTTGAACAGTAGACTTCTACTGCATTTAGCTCTGTTCTTCCTGGCAGAATGGCTCAGGGATATTCTTCTGGCAGAGAGCTGCCAGCTGACCTAGATCCTACGCGTTCACTGTCTCTGTACCCAAACCCCCAGCAATTATCTGTTCTCCCCTATGCCTGAGAACACATTGAGATGTGTACGTTGTAGAAGTAGCTTTTACCTAAAGGAGGCCATCCATCCTGATGGATACAAGCTTTCCTGGTTCATGTACTATTCTTGCTCTATTGAAATTGCAAGCATCATCAGAAATTGCTTTTCAATGATTCTGCTGAGGTAAAGTAATATGAAACAGCTACGGGGCCCGTGCAATGCAAGGAAAATTCTGTACTTCCACTGAGGTTAGAGGTGGATTAAAAGACCTGTGTAGTGAAACTCGAATGTGATTCAGCTCCTCTGAATCTGTAACGCTCACTCAAGATGCTTAACAGAAGATAAATATAGCGCAGCACGATTCAAAACTAATGACCAATTCATGTGTGGGATCAAATTCAGATTCCCGTCTGATCCCTAAATCTCCTGTCAATACTTAGATGTTGTTGTATGTTCAATTCACTGATCTCCAAGTCATTTTTATTGTTTTACTATTAAGTGCAATTGGTAATGTTTTAAATAGAATTATGTACTACATTTTTTCTTTAAAATACTGCATATATTAGGAAAGAAGAAACAACAATTTACAAGTATTTCACTTATGTAACTAGCCTTTTTCCCCCTCGCTTCCAGGTCCACAAACTAATATTAAACCCCATTTTTCTAAAATAAGTTTGTTAAAAATACGAAACAGTGGAAATCAACAGAAGCCAGATAACTATTGCCAAGAACATCTCACCTGTGGGTTATCCATGTACCACACCAGACTGTCTTCTCGTGTGTCCAGAATGAAGTACCGCCGCAAAAATTTCCCACTATTCTCATTTTCTTCAATATCTAGGAAACCACAAATGCGATTCTGACGATCCACATAAGGCATTTCTGACCCTGAACATCACACTGCAGAACAAAAAGCACAGAAGTTAAACAGAGTTCCTTGTTACTAATTTTAAGACTGTTCTGTGCCTACCCACAATGTTTTGAGCAGTTTCAACTGGTAGTTGAAGTTTCCACAGCAGAATAAGTGAAGCGTAGCTGTTTCCCCCCACTACCACTGAATTTAGATAGGTCTTTCTCACTACTTTGAAGAATATGCCTAAGATTTCTAATACCCCAAGTGCAAAGATGCAAGCGGTAAACAGCAGATGAGCATCAAGATTAGCTTTGACAAGATCACTAAAGAATAATTAAAGATTCTCCTTCACAACTTGCACCAAGTTGAGCTAATGTTGGGTTCACACTTCCTTCTTTGACATTGCCTTTCATGGTCAAGAAAGGATCTTTGTCAGCAGCTGTACAGTCCAATGTGATTTTTCATATTTAGCTTAAGCAAATTCAACAAAAGGTTTTTAGAAGCATTGTTCACATTTTTCTTTTCTCCTACAAAAAGAGCTTCATGTCTAACAGCGTCTAAGAACTGACATCTTTTCATCCTTATACATAAATTGGCAAAATGAAGTTGTGCAGCAATAGAGACGGGAACACACTCACTAGGTCCAAAACTGAAATCCTCAATAGCCACGTGGTACGTGGTTTGAGGATGGTGGGCTTTTTTTTTTTTTTAGTTTCAAGTTTTGGAATTATTTTTTTGCCTGTTTTTGTTTTGCTTTAAAAAAAAAAAATCTGTACCGCTGACCACCTATTCCCATTTTGCCTGCTTCACCTTTTATGGCTCTGTCTTACTGCAGGCTATTGCATTATTTTTTTTTCTTCTTCTTTTTATTTAATGGGACAGACATTCTACCTTAAGAGCCAGCCTTGTAAGACCAAAGACAAATTTGCATACTGATCTGAAAAAGGCAATAAAACAACATTTGAATATGATAAAAATCAGGTCAATGCCAATCTTTCCCAGACCAGGAAAGAAATAGCTTGGTCCTCTTTACATTTTGTTACTGAACTCAGGAATAGTACACACCCAAAATTTTAAAATTAACAGGAGAAATAGAAGGTTTAAGCACTTTATACCTTTCATAACATCTTCCAGCTTTCACTGTGTAATACAGAAGTTTCTTTTTTTTTTTAAATTCTTTATTTCTTGAAATTGTTTACCTTTACTATTTCATTGCTTAAAGTTATTTGATTTAAATACATCTATATACACATGCAATGAGGCAGACACTTGACAACTATCTGTAGGCAGCTATTGACACACCACTGGAAAACATGATATACAGCTAAGAACATTTCAATGTGTTTATTTTGGGGCATCAGATATACAGATAAGCATATATTTATTTTGGGGGATCAGATACAAATACGTATGCTTGTATTTACAGCTCTCCTTTTACATGACTAATTAGAATACAATTCACATTTTGTTTCAACCACTTTGAGGAACTGTTTTTAAAAAAATCTATTATCATGATTCTGATACCATATTAGAAGAATTTCTAGTAAACTGTTTTAAGTCATTTAATTCAATCTGTAAAACAATAACCTTTTTTGTGTCCAACATCAAACTAACACTCTTGTGTGAACTCAAGTTTGATACATGGAGTTTGGCATCAGGTACCAGTTAATTTTAATTCAGCAGTACTTGTAAAAAGTTTGCAAATAGTATTTACAAAACAGTATTCACCAAAAAAAGAGACTGGCAGGCTCTATAATGATGACAGACTCTTAAAAATATTAGTGGTTTGGGTTTTTTTAATATAAATTATCAATTCCAAAGTTAAGTACATTTTTTGTGTATAACAAGGTTAATATAATTTTGTTTGAGATGCATGATGTTTTCTACACAGCTACAAGGACATTAAATGTGTATAAGCCTTCCATTAAGCACTTGACTGATCTGGTTTTCTTTCTACCTCCAAAAGGTAAAAGGGTCTCCATATTTAAGGGATACAATGATGGTTTAAATCTTCAAAGGCATAGGTTTGTTCTTCAAAAAAGTAAAAAAAAATATTTTTTAGATAGAATCATAGAATTGTCTAGGTTGGAAGGGACATTTCAGATCATCAAGTCCAAAAGGTATTACGATTAACCTAAATGTTAATGGTATGTTCCTCAATTTAAGTAACACAGATCTGAAACAAGTCCTGTAACTGAGTTATAGTTAAAGTAACAGGAAAACCAAACACTTGAGCTCTAAGACAATGTCATCATCGTAACAAACAGTCATCAGTAATTCACGTGCTGGCTCTTGGGATCACTTCACACTGAAGCAGCATCTCCCTACAAACACATCTGTAGCTGGGGGCAAGCTCACAGGTAGCTGTCCTCTAAACCATACCTCTAAGCAGGCAGAACTTGGCATCACAAGATGTTTTCATTTAAATGAATTAAAATATTTGTCATCTACCACTATTGTCCTCCATTGTGCCAGGTGGTCCCTCAACAAAAATATACAGCACTTCCGGGACGCAATTTCAGCTTAATATCAACAGTTTATGAAGCCCAGAAAAGCCTTGTGCCCAAAAAAAGCAAATCTTGCTGGCTGGTTTCCTGTCTGAGCAGGCTTAAGCTGCATTCTGTGCAGATGTGAAGAAAACCAGACAAGGAAAACTTGTTTTTGAAACAAGATACAAATTGATTAAGAATCCTTGAATAAAACCAACCGAACGTTAAAGCATCTATCTTTCAAAAAACCTTTATGAAAAATGAAAAGAGGACAGACATAACACCCCATTATGAGCGTACAATTAGCTAAAGTTGAACTACTCCAGTACTTTATTTTCTCCAGGGTAAAAGACAACATTCACAAGCTGTCTCTTATTCGTCAATAAACCGATTTTTCACAGAAAAAACCTCCTAGGATTCATACAGATTTTCTATTTCAAAGTACTACTCGCTAATTTCTAGTTTACAAAATAATACTATTTGCAGTTCCTTTGTCCTCTGATGAAAATTATCATCAATTTAAAAACTTAAGTTGTCTAATTGCTGTTTTCTTCACATTAGTTTGAAATTCCTCATGGGATTACTGACATCTACCAGACTGATGCTCTTAAAAAGTAAGAGATTTAAAAACCCTCTAACTTTATTACAAAATTGAAATCAAACATGAAATCATGCAACTCTTTTCCAGTTTTAAAAGTCTGCATCCATCATATTACACCTTGGCAAGATTCCACTGTAAATTAAAACCAATTATATCCAGCATTCATTAATGAACCACAGTTTATAGCACACAGAGGAAAAAAAAATAATCAATTTGTGCCTTTCTTCCAGTTACTAAAGCAACTGAGCACACATGACAAAACCACTGCTACGACACCCTTCCTGGTAACTCTAGACTGACAAAAAAGCCAGCAAAGACAGAATCACCACATTACTTCTAAAGATTCATAAAAGGAATTGCAGAACTCCAACATCAATACTTCAATGTAGGAAATGTGGCTGAAAAACCACCAGCCTAACAATTCACTAGAACTTCGACTTAAAAGAGTCTTCAGAATGCTGTCTTACATAGATAATTTTTATTTTTTCATAAAAATGCAATCTTATCTTGCATTTCAGTCTGTCTCACTCATCACTCTCTCTTCAAAACACATCTGTTCTGCTCTTTTCCAGGAAAAATTGTTAAATTATTATTTCAGATGACAATAAACAAAAAATCTCCAAGTCTGTGTAAGTTTTTCAGCTCTTATTACACACTTAGTTCTGCAGCAGAATTTGCAGAACAGCACAGTGTAATCTCTTCTGCCCACTTTTAAAATCAAATATTATAAAAAGATTGTGAGTCCTTAGAGAGAAAAAACTAAAGGCATCAAACCTACAGCAGATTACATACAACTTCATTTGATTTTGTCTCCTCTCCTGCGAGGAGGTGGGGGCACGGGAGGGAGGGAGGAGACATAGATGAATGACACAGTGCTACTTCAGAAAAACTATCTCTGCGGCCCATTTTCTCTTGATTCTCATCATAATCCACCAGAAGCTAAAATATTTTTGAAAACCCATTTTGTAGTGTATATTGACACTCATATGTAAGAATTCAAAAAACTCTTAGCTCCTTAAAAAAAAAAAAAAAAAAAAAAAAAATCATTCTCGGAGGATTGTGTTCTAATCCAAACAGGACGTCTCACTTATTTTTGAAGTCTTACATCCCTCTTTCCAGTGTCAGTGTACTAATTTAAGGAGGTACATACCTCATCGGCCCAGCTTCTCTCAGATTTCCCCTCTCACCCCTCTTTTCCCCTGGGGCACACCATATACCAACATTCCTCAACATTTATATCACGAACTGAAGGCTGCCCGCCCTCCTGGGCACTGCTATAAATAAAAATCACAGATCACCTTCTCCCAGTCTCTAACTGTAAATGCATGACTGCACAACTAGAACCTGCAGAGCCACACACAAGCATCTCGTTTTCAATATTTATAACAGACTGCTTCAACTCTCCTACATTCATTTGTATTTTTAGTTTCACACCAGCACCTGCTCTTGACTTCACCTCCTTTACAGTTTGGCTGCAGCCTCTGTATCTTCAAGTACACAGTCTATACAAAACTATTAAAGTAACATGCAAAATAACATTTCTATGGCCCAATCTCTCCTTTGACAGCTAATACTTGATTTCCACAAGCAGAAATAAACCACGGACTACTGCCTTACTAGAGAAAGTGGAAGTTTGTATGAATAAAAACACTATGCTTTGCACTATCCACATGAAAGCTTGATTAAGAAACACAGCAACGTAAGCACTTGATATCTTTTAGCTTTATTTTACATGTGTTTTCCCTAAGCTTTGTGTATAAATTTATTATTATTTTTATTTATTTAGAGTAACACTTTTACTTCCTGCTCCATTAGTGTATCGACATTTTGAGCTTTGGATTTAACTTCCCCCAGGAGATGGATGACTTGGGGTTTCTGATAGCTGAGACTAAGAAACATACATTACCTACTTACTCATCCCTACGAAATGATGAACAGCATTCATAAAACTACACTTGATAAATAGAAAATGATGCCATGAGTCATGCCCATCCCTCCTCCTCACCCCAATTTTGAAGCTCTACCCTTTACTCGAGCCCCATTGCTGCAGAGGGAAGGGAAGAGACATCCCCCACAATCTCATTTTCCCTGCAGTTCCAGGGACAGCTTAATTATTGAGTGCTCTTGCCTCTTGCCCAAGCAATTACTACCAGCTTCCTGCTGTAAATCAGCTACTCTCCAGTTGGTCATCTCTTTTACTGGCCATTTACTCCATTTACTGACTCCCAAGGGTAAGGGATGAGTTCAGATTCTCCTGCCTATACCCTGAAGAACACAGCAATGAAAGCTTTCCTTTTTGCACACATCCAGGACAGCAAAGAGGAGGGGGGGGGGGGGGGGGGAGCCCCAACCCTGAGACAACCAGCTAAGGAGAGCCTCTAAAAACAAGTCACATAAATTCTCCAAGACAGTTGTTCAAACATCTTTATTTTCAACCCCTTGAAAACTTTCCAGTAGAGGCAGAACAACATACAGATCATTTAAGCTGAGAGAAAATGTCTCTGCTCATCTTTCACAAACCCCTTAAAGCCACGATTTCCTAAGTACCTAAAACAGGACAGAAAAACACTAATCCAGGAGCTGGGGAGATGACTTGGGTATGATTCTGATGACAACTAAAGATAATTTAGGATCGACTGTTTTAAAATGACACACTGAGTGTTTCTATTTCCCAAAGATCCTCCACTGATTTGATTTTGTTCTGGAGGGCACAACAGCCATTGCATGCTTCTGTTCAACACACAAGACATGACTTAGGCTCATATGCTTCTAGCAAATCAATTAGCAACATTTTAACTACATCTACAAATGAGAACTGGAAGTCTCCAGGATATGCTGCCCCCTAAATATAGATCCTTTCTCTACAGTGGTCAAGAAGAAGGAAAAAAGTAGCTGCAAAAGGCCAGTATTCACCTGGAAGAGAATTACTAAGCATAAATTAATCTTCAAAATTAAAAAAACTGAAATAAGCACTGGTAGCACCGACCCCTCCTATCCCTGATCACACTATGAGGCATATCAAACAATACATCCCTCCCCCAGCACCTAATCCAACCTCCAACCAGGGCACAATGTAAAAGAATCATCATTTGCACTGGTGAATCACCCAACAAAACCTGCAATCTCATCTTGCATTTCAGACTCACTCATCACTCTCTCTTCAAAACACATCTGTTCTGCTGTTTTCCAGGAAAACTTGTTAAATCGGGGTAAGCCAACTCTTCCCTTCCTTTCCAGTGCACCTCAGCAAGTCAAATTACTATCATTTTATTCCACACTACTTAAATGTTACAGCATTAATGCTGGGTGCTTTCAACATCCATCTAAGTAAAAATTTCAGCATGTTTTAGGGGAAGTTCTAAGGAAAACATTCTGAAGTTACCTGAATCCATGCATCCCTGGCCTATTTTAAACACTGACCTACAAGTTCTACGACGGAACAGACCGGTACTTCCTCAAAAACTTCTGCAGGAATATCTGTAAGTGATGTCTCATGCTCTTAATTTAACTACTTCAGTCTATTTTAAGGCATCTGCAATAGCAGCCAAAGGTTTGGGGATATGATGAAATGAGGAAATGCACTGCACAGGATGCAAAATTCCTCTCTAACATTGATGTCTTAAGATAGCCAAAACAAAATCCCTCACCTATTAATGGCTTTTGCCTGGCTAAAACTAGTATTTTAATTGTCCCTCTAAAGACACTGAGCTGATGCAAACAAAAGGAAGCATCCTCTGCAATGAGGCCATTATAAAAGACACTCTTGAAATTTATCTATTAATTATGAGTGATGACTAGCTTAGCAAGCAATAAAGTAAGATTACAAAGTTAAAAGGCAGTTAAAGAATATGTTCAATAATGCAAAGTTTTTACAACAGTCAGAAGTACAGTTTTCATCTCCCCATATTAAGTATATTAAGTAACACAAAATTACTCAAAATTAGATATACCCAGAGATGAGTACAACAGAGGGAAAAAAATACACTTATTCAAAATTAGATATACCCAGAGATGAGTACAGAGGAAAAAAAAATACACTTAGACTAATTCACTTTGACTTATCTCAAAACAAATCTTTAAATGCTTATTAATTTCAGTTACAGACCAGTTAAAATGCTTAATAATGCAGGTTAAGAGCTGATTATTATTTGCAATTGCTTTTAATGTTATTATGGACCTTTTGAAAGTGCTTAATAATGCAGGTTAAGAGTTGATTATTATTTACAATTGCTTTTAATGTTATTATGGACCTCTTGAAAATTTTAAATAAGTGCTGTATCTAAAACTCCAAATTTGAAAAATTAGATCTTTGTTCTTGAAAATGCATACATGCATTAATGTATAGAAATTGTTCCATTCATAACAACTAAACCAAATTAAAACTAAGCAGGGAATAAGCATGGTACTTATTAGGATTATTCTTAACTACTCATTAGTAAAAAACCTGTTTAATTTCAATTACTAGTAACTGTTTGATCTAGGACAATCACTCCAAGAACTTTGACTCCACACACTGCCAACTATTTCAAATTCAACCCAACCTTGTCTTCAAATACAAAAGCACAAGAGTCTCAAAAGCATCCCCACTGACTTTGAAGAACTAAGATTATCTCAAACTACAAATCCTGACGAAACCTATTTGATTTGAGGAAGTTCAATACAAAAAGAAGGTAAGGCTGGTTAAAAAAAAAAGTTGCCATTTTTGAGCCAGTGTTGCTGATTTTCACTCTGAATCCCGGGTACACCAGCACAAACAAACAGAGACTTTCTTCCTAGGAAGTATGCACAAAATCAAAAGGCCAGCTGGTTAGGAAATTAACAAACTGAAAATACCTTCTTCAGTTTTCACAGAGTACTTTTATATTGTTAAAGAAATAGCAACATCTCCATAAGAGTGTGTTAAATTAATCTTGAAAGTACTACTTCAAAAAAAAAAAATTACCTGCCTCAGTGGTACCAAAACATTGTGCTGAAAACATTGGGTAGGAGCCAAACAGGGGGAAACTTAAGAGAGCATTGCAGTAGTAAAAGATCACCTTTTACATATAGATCCAAAGGCAAGTTCCAAATTTAAATGCAAGAATATCAGACCAATTCCATTAAGTGCACACATTTAAGACACTCTAAAGCCAGCTCTCTGTAGCTGAATACCTGAGAACTGTGATTTCCCATCACTTGTGATTCCTAGCAGCACAGCACGTTGCAGCCCATCTGAACACAAGACAGACAACATTTAAGAATATTTTCTACAGTGAGCTCAGAAGAAAGCAAGCAAACATTATTTTTTTAATGCTCGTAACCAAACTGTGGAGTCTAACAAGGACTGTAAATAACTGATTTTTCTGTTCATTTAAAGTATCAAATAATGAAAAGAACACTATCAGAAGAATATCTGGTTTTTTTAAAAAAATGTAAAAGAATTTAATGAAACAAAGTAACTGATTATCAAATTTGATTTTATAGATCCTACTTACCAAATTCAATGCAGAACAAAAAAAATGCAATGCTGATTATCAAATTTGATTTTATAGATCCTATTTACCAAATTCAATGCAGAATAAAAAAAAATACAACACTTCATCTGCATTAATACTTTGGGAAGGAAAAATTGTTGCCTTTAAGATTTCACCTTACTGTTAAATTTTAATACTGTGGGACTTCATGGTACAGGCCACGTTCAGTTCATTGCATAAGTAACTACATTAATACTTTGGGAAGGAAAAATTGTTGCCATTAAGATTTCATCTTACTGCTAAATTTTAATACTGTGGGACTTCACGATACAGGACACATTCAGTTCATTGCATAAGTAACTGTGGGACAAAATTTCTGCTGCTGCAAAGACTAGGCATCTCCTCCAGAATCCAGCTTACTTATCAATCAAATTAGTACTAGACAAGGATTCACAGCAATTAGGACTCATCTCAAAGCTCTTCAGTAAGCACAAGTTTAGTGAAAGTTCTTTAGGAAGAATAAGGCTTTGTCTGTCTCATCTAAGTGAGCCAACACTCATTTACAGAACACATGGCAGCTCCTGTTTACCATGGTGGGAGGAGAAAATTAAGCTGCCATCAAATGGCAAGGTTTTCAGGTCATTACTTTCCTCCTCTCTACTTTTTTGTATTTCTGAAATTAAGAAAATGAAATCCCACTCTGGTATATCCAATAAAAGCCTCACCTGACAGAATGAGAAACCCCATAAAATAAAAGCTTATCTGTAACAATAGGTTTGTAGCACGGTGCCAGCACACTAACACTTCACTTGAAGCACACACTTTAACTTCTCACACGATTCATTTCCAGCAGCTTTCCTCCTCAGAAGCAAGCTGTGAGCCCAAGGAATTTAACTTCTCACACGATTCATTTCCAGCAGCCTTCCTCCTCAGAAGCAAGGAGGAAGGCTGCTGGAACTGTCCTCACATCAGGTCCAGCCCATGTCTGGGCACTGCCCTTCTTCCTTACCTTTCTTATTTGTGCAATGACACGAACACCAGTTCACTGCACAGCTGTTCTGCCCTGACACTGGCGTCGACACGAACACCAGTTCACTGCACAGCTGTGTTCTGCCCTGACACTGGTGCTTCTCAAAGTGTAAATTACAATGCAAATGGAGAATAACAAAGCTCCACCTACAGAGTAATCCCAATACCACCAGGAAGTCATCAGGCTCCTGGCACTTTGCAGGATTGCTGCCTGACCTATAGACTGCCAGACGGAAATACACAGGACTTGTGATTCTTCTGAGTATGTGCAAGAACATGCCTGGAGATCCTGAACTTACCCCGAGTATGCAACAGACTGGTTTTCAACACACTGTACCACAGCCTTCCCCCACATGGACCTCCCTAAGAAACCCCGCTCCTCCACCCAAACATCAGGGCAGGGCATCAGCATAAATTAGAAAGACAGTATAAATAAATTACAGCACCTACAGTGAACTCGATTTAAGGAAAAAATCAAAAGGTTAATGGGGAAAAAAAAATTAACCAAAGCCTGAAGCCCTGAATAAGCAGGAACACTTCTGAAGAGAGAACATCCTTTTAGCACTGCTACCTGACTTTGCAGCACTGGGGCACAGCCAGGCACTGAGTCTACCAGCTACAGAAATAACTTGGTAGATAAATTATTAGGGCACCCTAAGATTCCTTTTGTTATTGTGAGCCTCCCTAAAGAGTTAACCAATGTATTTAACAACATCTTTTGAAGTGCAGTTTTAAGAGGGCTGCTCACCCTTACAACAAACCCGACGTGTAACAGAAGAACACTTCATTAAGTCACTCCTCTGAACAAGTTTGAACATATTTTCTTGGACATGGGATGCAAATATGGTGGGGACCAAAGCACTCATGGAGAGCATACACATCAAAATAATTACATATTAAACTAACGAATTTATCACCTGTCAGGATAGAGAGACTGTTCCTAGGAGTGTTGTCTCTCAGCAATGAAAACACATTTGCAAAACTTGATAATTGCTGTCTAGTCTACATTTTCAATTTATAGCAATGAAAATACCATCTTATATTTCCCACCAGAAGGATTTTAAATCCAAAGTACTTTTTATCTCTATAGAAATTACTAAAGACACTGCTATTTAGAGGTGGCTGCAGCTCTCTTCCCCCTTGGGGGAGTCGGCGGGGTAGAGAAACGGATTTTTTCTCATCCTCTTTCAGATGAAAAGACAATAAATCAGACAATTTCAGAGATTCTGCCTATCATGTCATCAGAACAAATGAACAAATTTGTTATTGTGAGCCTCCCTAAAGAGTTAACCAATGTATTTAACAACATCTTTTGAAGTGCAGCTTTAAGAGGGCTGCTCACCCTTACAACAAACCCGACATGTAACTGTTTTAGCGCTTAACAGAAGAACACTTCATTAAGTCACTCCTCTGAACAAGTTTGAACATATTTTCTTGGACATGGGATGCAAATATGGTGGGGACCAAAGCACTCATGGAGAGCATACACATCAAAATAATTACATATTAAACTAACGAATTTATCACCTGTCAGGATAGAGAGACTGTTCCTAGGAGTGTTGTCTCTCAGCAATGAAAACACATTTGCAAAACTTGATAATTGCTGTCTAGTCTACATTTTCAATTTATAGCAATGAAAATACCATCTTATATTTCCCACCAGAAGGATTTTAAATCCAAAGTACTTTTTATCTCTATAGAAATTACTAAAGACACTGCTATTTAGAGGTGGCTGCAGCTCTCTTCCCCCTTGGGGGAGTCAGCGGGGTAGAGAAACGGATTTTTTCTCATCCTCTTTCAGATGAAAAGACAATAAATCAGACAATTTCAGAGATTCTGCCTATCATGTCATCAGAACAAATGAACAAAACCGGTAGCTAAAACATTTGGATATTAATGGTTAGCTACAATTAACAGAGTTTTCCAAAGAAGAGAACAGTTGATAGAGGAACAGAGACAGCTTTGCTATTATTCCTTGTGTGGGAGAACCATAACAGAAAAATTTTGCCTGGTTCATTCAAGTTTTTTAAGCATTGCTTTTATACTTACTTAAATAAACAAAGCAGTCCAGTGCTCCTTCAAGTTTTAAGGACTTGCTTTCTCTCTTTTTAATTGATACAAGAGATTTCCAGTCAAAACTTTTTTTTTCCTCCCCTCTGATTTTTCTGATTTTACTCCACCTGACTGGAGCTTACCCCTGGCTTTGAACTTGGGCAGTCTGAGAGCTCTCCCTCCTAGCATGATGGAGCTCTATCCCACATGTTCCTACCACACCTGAACACATCAAACCCTGCCTGACATACCCCCGTAACACTTGTGTGACACAGGGAGCTGCTGCTGCTCTGCAGTTTCACTATGAGAACGGAGGGACAGAGAAGCAGCTTGTCCCAGGCCACACAGGAAGCTTTTGGCAACACAATGAGCTGAACCTGTTTCCCAAGTCCCAGAGCAGCAACCTCCACCATTGAACCACCTTTCTTCTACATAAAATACCTGAAACTATTCAGATTTTCGAGGCAAAGGCATATGTTCAAACCTGAAAACTGTTTAAACTGTTGAATGCCACAAATGTCTACCAGACCTGCAACTCCCTACTCGTGCAGATAACATCTGTTAAAAGTAAGCGGCTCATACAGTTCTGCACCAGAAAGCTTAATAAGTTCCTTCTCCAAGATTAAAGAAACACCTACACATTCTAGATGCTTCTGCAAGTCCCTGGAGGGAGAAAATGCTGCTTAGTGCTGAGACAATGAACCAAGCTTCCTTCCTCAACAGTAACAAAACCCTGCTGCTTTACCTAGCACTAACAGGAAAGTGTTATTTATAAAATTGAGCCATATACAAATATGGCAAAATGTTTCTCAAAGTTTAGTCTACAGCATGAATCAAGACGACCTTAGACTTACACGTTTTCAAAGTCCCAATTTCAGTGTAAAAGTAGAAAAAATTTTGAAACACCTCAGCCACAGCTCTCATCCCAATTCATTTCAGTCATTCTGTGCATTCAAGTGTAACTTCAAAGCCTGAACTTGAACCACATTTGTTTCTCTGACCTCTTCAGCAGGCAAGTTTTTAAAGCAGCTACATTATACCTATATGTCAGATAAATTCACTAATATTTTGATATTCATGTTTCTTAGAATACTTTTATAAAGCGTTGAAAGGATTGCCTCTTGCCATGTCTTGTTGCATTCATGCTCACAAACAAAAGAATACATGTACTGACTGTTGCATTTCTTGTATTGTTTGTTCCCTGGTAGCATCTACACCTCTTGCTCCACCTTGTAAAAAAGTTTTATGCTAAAACCAGTTACCTAAACTCACATATTTTGGCACTGAATTAAGTTACTATCCTGTATTTTCATGCAATTATACAACTACACAAGGGTTTATTTGGCTCCAAATCCCAGTAAGTATTTTTCTAAGAACATTTCTATTGTTCATAATTATCAAGGAAGAAAAAAATCTTGCCAGAAAGATACATGCTCTTGTATCACAAGCCATTGTTTAGACAAACAGGGACATCCAGCTGGTTACAAGAAAGTGCACACACCACGGCATGCAAAGAAACTTCTTATAACACGCACCCACTTCCCAATGCTGCTGGTTTGTTGCATTTTGAAGGAATTACATTTCCTATGATAACTGTCGGCTTAAATAACCAGGAACGTTTAGTAATAAAGATACTGATGGAATTCTAAAGCTACTAAAATAGATTAAGAATTTTGCAGGCCTGGCAGTTTGGGCCACGTCCAACGCTACACTGGAGACTGTATTATAAGGAGAGATCTGTTCACATTTCAGTAATGTCCTCAAATTCTTCCTAATCTGTTACAGTCAATAAAAACTGACTTTTGCACTTCCTCTCTTCTGACGCACAGTCAACCTATATTATTTCTGCTGATATAGCTCCCTTGTCTTCTGAAATAAGCCTCAGTTACCTGGAAAACCCAAGGCCTTTTAGTGCATTCAGGGCTTTTCCTCACACACACACCTTCCTTATTCCCCATGTGTGTGTGTCTGTGTCCTGTCACTCAGTAACTGCTCCTGAGGAAGAATTCACACAGGGGCAGAGGAGGAGGAAAAATATTAAGATGCTTCCTATTTTCTTCATACACCAGTTCTTCTTCGTCTATTCTCTAATTTATATGAAAGCATCTGCTCCTCTTAAACATTTAAAGACTGCAATGTACCTGTCAGTGACCTACTGTGCATCTTTTTGTCTATTTCCACCCTTGAAATGCATAGCGATACACTGGAACATAAGGCCAACTGCAGTCATAAAACACAGAAACAGCTTAAGTAAATTGTAAAGATGAAATCGTATTTTCTAACTCAACATTAGATTCTCTGCACTAGCAAAATAAAATCACAACGTTTAGTAGCTGCAGAAAGAACACGAGTCACGCAAAACTCAACATTAGATTCTCTGCACTAGCAAAATAAAATCACAACGTTTAGTAGCTGCAAAAAGAACACGAGTTCTATTTTTTATGCAAAGCTGTCTCCAGCAGTCTAGTACTCGGTGATATCTAGGATACACAAAAACACCCATGTGTTATCTCTAGAATTATAACTTTCTGCAGCATCAGTGCTTATTCATCCCCGAATTAAAAAGCTCTCCTCCAGATATCAACCAGGCTAAGAATCTCTCTCTACCATGAGAGATTTCGGCCCACTTTTAACACTTCCTCACGTGACAAACAGGAAAACAGCACTTCTATACTTCTCTGCTTTACGTACCTGACGGTTTTATGTATCGTTACTTGTGTGACTCTCACAAGTAAAAATAACAACCAGAAGTAGGTGGTAAAACTGCAGGGACCTAAAAGGCAAGTCCACTGTTCCAAACCCACTGTTAAGACTTATTAGAATGCAGCCAGTGTCCTGTGGATTTATCCAATGTGGAGCCTCACAAGAACAAGTGGTAAAACTTAAAAGGAGTCTCCCTATAGGTAATTGGATGTATAGATCTCCAAGGACTATTGAATTTGCTTTAAAGTTGCACCTGTAACTCAACAGTGAAATAAACTGACACAAGACATCATTATACTTCATAACTACTTTGAAATCAAAAGTATTTAAAAAAAACCCACCCAAATATCGTTGGAAGTGCAGTACAGTAAATTTATTATGACAGAGCATACAGCAACCAGCCAGAGCTGCCGCGCACAGCTTCATCTCAGTAAAGATGGTGTTCGTGCTGCATCATAATGAACGCAGCCCAAGCATAAAAAGGAAGTGGACAAATCAAAGAAAAAAAAAAAAGAAAACCCAACCCAACACCCTGCCGGATTCAACAGTGAGAAGCTATTCCTGGCACCTCATAGGCCCAAGCTGCATGATCAAATATGGCTCTGTCTTCCAGCGTCACACATGGGAATGGGCAAAGGCAAGAGAACAGAAAAGATACATTTTCTGTATCTTTACAGACATTATGGCCTCTTGTAGGAAAGGAAGAGGCCAACAAAAAAAGCTGATGCCATTCAGCTTACTATAGGCAGGGATCTCTAACAGCCTCTTTAGAAGTCCCAGGCTTTTGTAAGAAGGTGAAGCATGGAGAGATCTAGTTCTTAAAGATCTAAAAAACATTACTCTCCCTCAGCTTTACTCAGATAAGCGACGCCATTCTGCTCATGCCTAATTCATAATGCTCAGCCTAACAAATTGATAACTAAACTGTTTCCCCACATGCAGATAAAACCGTTCTGTTTGCTCGTTTTTAACTAACATAGTGCATTAATCGTTGAAAATTAGACATAAATTTAGAGGAAATAATTCTCAGAACAGGAGCCTGTTCCCTAAAGAGAAACTGTCGTCCTCTTGATGCTACTTTGCAAACATTTTATGCAATAATATAATGCCTTTTATGAAGGTTATGCATTAATTACACCTAGGGGAACTGCACAATACGTACAGTATTTAAGCCTGTGTTCAGTCAGTACCATGTCAAACGCCTAGCTGGAATTCCACATGTGCTAAAGGCTGCAAATCTGACAACATTAGTTACAGTTTAACATTCATTTATAGTCAAGTTATTCATTTAAAGACGGCGCAACCAGACCAGCTCACAACTAAGCTAGAACACAACTCGGAGGTGCAGGCTCCCACTGCCAGCACAGGCAACAGCTTGCCACAAGAGCCCTTCTTCAGAGCCAGAAGCACACCAGCTGCCCAGGGTTAGGTGTCCTAGTCCCTCTCAGCTCTCCTCGAAGCTGCAGTTTGAGATTTTTCAACCCCAAACGCCAGCACAACCCAGGCAGGCCCGGCCTGGCAGCCCACACCCTCCCAGGCACCATCACTGCAGGGCTCTGCCCAGATAAGATCGCTCCTTTCCCATCATGCTCAAAGACCGAAGTTGAGAAGAAGAGAGAGGAGAATTTAAAAAAAAAAAATAAAAAAAATAATATTACGGGTAATGAGATCATCTTCTTACCTCTGGGGGTGTGACAGAGCCTTGACGGCTTTACCAGGGCAATTATTGCCACGGCCTCCCCTACGCTGCCCCCCGAGGTGAAAGAGGGGGGGAGCCCCCTCGCCAAGGCGGCGGCTCCGGGGGAGAAGGCGAGGGAAGGAGGAGGAGGAGAGGGAGGAGGGAAGGGACGGGCACCGAGCGGTGAAGATCGAGGAGACACACAAAGGCGAGAGGCGTCGAGGGGACAGGACGCTGCCCTGCCCGGCCGAACGCTGGGCAAGCACGGAAGGAAGAGCAT
>NW_015090865.1:3029527-3071429 GCF_001431845.1 Calidris pugnax | reverse complement strand
CCTCCCCTCCGGGCCCGGCCCGCTCCCTTCCCGCCCCCTTATCCCTCCGAAGGAACTTCGCCGCCTCCCGCCGCCACCGTCCGCGGCGACACCGCCCAGGCCCCCGCCCCGCCCCGCCGGGCGCATGCGCCGCAGCACTGCCTGCCCGGCGGCCCCGTGCCGCGGTGGCTTCTGGGAGATGTAGTTCGGCGCGGCCCCGACGCCCAAAGCCTGACGGGAGTTGTAGTTCCTCGAGGGCGAGGCCTGTTGCTGCTGAGGCGGACATGGCTTATTTTCTGCAGCTTTGGACTTTTTTTTTTTTTTTAAACGTGAAATTACTTAGATTTTAATATTAAATGTAATGGAGAGGGACCTGCAGAAAATCAGCCTGGAGACAACAAGGTTCCAGGGAGACACTACTGCCCCTTCCATTTTCTGAAGGGGGCCTGCAGGAAAGATGGGAGGGACTCTTTACAAGGCCGTGTAGTGGTAGGATCAGCGGTAGTGGCTTCAAACTGGAAGAAGGGAGATTTAGATTATATATCAGGAAGAAATTTTTCACTCTCAGGGTGGTGAGAGCCTGGCCCACGCTGCCCAGAGAAGCTGTTGCTGCCCCATCCCTGGAGGGGTTCAAGGCCAGGCTGGATGGGGCTTGGAGCAACCTGGTCTGGTGGGAGGTGTCCCTGCCCAGGGCAGGGGGGTGGAACTGGATGTTTTTTAAGGTCCCTTCCAACCCAAACCATTCTGTGATTCTATGAAAATGAATTAACAGTTTGGAGCTGTGGAGACTATGACCCCACGCTCCTCACAGAAGGTGCTGCCTCACAGCTTTTTGAAGCCGTCAGTCGCTATGGTCCTAGTGGTGAATAACAATTTCCAGGAATTATATTTAACCCAGTTTCATGTCAATTATCTTCTAAGTGTATGCTATATTTCTATTAAAATGCTTAATGTTTTCCAAAATAGTAATGGAGATTTTTTTTCCTAGCTTAAATCAGGGATACCTCTAAAAATAGAAATAATTTGAACCCAGCCGTCGCATGTAAATACATCTTTGTTTCAAGTTGGCATTTAAGAGCCGCACTTCACAGCAAAACAAAGGCTGTAATCAGAGCACGACAATAAAAGCTGAAGTCAGCCCCAAACAATGCCCTGCCATTCCCATGGCAACTTCTTCCCACCAAACCCTGCCTGGGTCACACACTCAGCAGCTGCAAGAGCCAGGGGCTTCTCAATCTGGACTCCATTCACAATTATTTGGACGTTTTTTCTGATGATTTTCATTTAACAGGGTTTTACTGGAGTTAATGTGAGACAATTGACAGTAGCACCACGTCCCTGCCGTGCCTAGGTCCCGGTTTGGCATTTCTTGTGCTGACACAACTCTCACGGCCCGTGGCAGCTCATTAAAGGCCAGCAGGACGTGGCCCACCATTGCAGGGCCTGTGGAAGAGCCCTTTAGGAACACGAGATGCCCTTTTTTGCAATCAAAAAGCTGTGCAATCTTAAAGGCATTTCATAAGGCACATGCAGAAGGTGGGAGAATGAAAACGGTGGCAGTCTACAGTCTGATATGCCTTAACTTTCAAATACTTCCTCCACCCTGCCAAACAAGGTTTGAATAACCACGCATTGTGATAACAGGACTCAGGACAGAGAAAAAAGATGATGATGACATTTAATATATTTTCTTGGAATTGGGTAGCAAACCTCGTAGTTCCAGTGTCATGCTGTTGTCCTGATAGACAGGCTGCTTACAGCTCAGCCGAGCTCCCTGGCTTCGAAGCAATTCAGTATTTTCAGTATTCCTTTCTATGGAGCCTGCAAATTTAACAACTGAAAGAAATTGTGGTGACAAACAGAAAAACTTCAGATCTGAAGTGATTAGATTCATGCGGCTATTTTCCCATTGTTCTGCAATAGAAAAGAGGTGTGCAAAGATCACGAACGACAGGATCTATTTTTCACCTACCCTGCAGTGTCTAAAAATTTTCAAGAAGAGAGTCTGCGCTGGCTCCTGCCCCATGCAATGCCACTGACTTCAATTTAGAAATTGGCTCCCAGCCCGGTATATTCCAGCAGAATTATGAGACAGGCACTTATTTCCTCTCCAGTTGTCTCTATTCATAGTTTTGAAAAGCTGGCAGGTATTCTCACCACAGTCTTCAGGCCTGGGAAAAAATATTGGCAGGCCCCTTCTGTACCCATCATTCGCTCATGAGCTGCTTGTGATTCTCGTTACTGAAACAGGTAAAAGAGTTTGGACATCAGTTCCTGCTGGGATTCCAGTTGCTCAAAATATAGTCTGTAAAAAATAACATTTGGTGGGTGATCTGCCGCAATATGCACCTTTAAAAGCACATATTTATTTCACAAGGTATGGAAAATCCCAGTAGAATATACACGTATAACAGTCCTACCAAAAGGAGTAATATGTATATGTACATATATGTCTATACAGATATAATATGTACATATATGTATATACAGATATAATATGTATATCTATATATGTATATACAGATATAACTATGGATATCATATATATACCCTGTGTATATAAATACACATCTTGCATGTCCTGGCAATGAAACCAAAATATTCAACAATTCCAAAACATCCCAATTCCTAACTTTTCTACTTGCATTTTCATGATGGATAATTTTACCCGGCAGAGGAAGTTCAGCAACTTTATACATAGACAGAAATAAAGCACCATGAACAAAACCTCGCTTCATTACTCTAAAGAAATTAATTCTGCCTTAGACAAAACGGTTTTGTTAAAACTAACAGTTATGTTACAGTGAAAAAGAGGAAAAAGCCTGGCCAGTGAATTACCAAGCGTAGAGCAAAATGCTCTCACTGTATTCTTTTTTTATGGGTTCAATATTGCAAATTCCATCGGCATGCAGTATGCCTCCTGTGCACTACGTTCAGAGGGGTGTTACTGAACTCAGTGGGACTTTTCTTAGAGGCTGTGATCAGAAGAGGTCATTACTCTGCCGACACCTTCAGTGTTAGCAACCAAGGAAAGCTTTTCCGTCATTAAACTTTATCCCAGAGGATGAATGTCTGAGTTTTCTGCAATGACACGGGATTGATTAGGTAATATTTATTACCTACTTAAGTTACTTACCATAACATAGAGACAGATGAAAGTTCTCCAAGGTTCCTGGCAGTGTGACCAGGGGAAGAGCCTCTCTTTGTAGCTCAGGGTTGCTAATTGCTGTGACTTGAAACACATGAGCAAGATGGGCTCTAAGAAACAAGGTTGTCTTCTCCACCTTGGCAGTACACCCTTGTTCACCTCCGGTGATGGAGTTCCTGAAGCCTGAGAAGATAACATAACTGATCTCTGAGCTATCACTAGCCAACAGGTAGTGAAGGAAAAATGTCCCCTGGATCGTGTCAGGCAATTAGCTGAAGCGCTGAAGAAGGAGGTTTCCCTCCAATCCTTGCCTTACAGCAAAACTCTGTGTGTGTGATGGGCACCTTGAGGGCAATCCAGACAAGCCTCATCCCTCCGTGCCTCCCAGGGAGAGGAAAGGAGCAGAAGCATTAAAATCCCTGCACGTATAAGCAGAGAGTTTAATTCAGAAGCTGCTTTAAATCATATTCCCAATATGCATTTTAAAGCCTCTAAGTGAGAGCCAAAACTTCATCTCTTCTCATGAAATTATGTTGACAGAGCTTGGAAATTTAATCACAGATGGAGGGTGAATTCATTCAGCTTCAGCTGCCAGTCCTTGGATTTTGGTATTAATTTGATACTGAGGTAGAAAAGCCCCCTGATGTAACTGCTGTGTATAAGTACTGATGCACAGTGATGAAGTGATTTCTCAGCCTTTTGACTTAAGTACTCGATTTCCCTGAAAGTCATATTTAAACACTTTGAGTTCATTAGCACTAGTTTAATATTCCTATGTTGAAGTTGTTTCCCTCATTCCTATGTGCATAGCATTATGCTAAAATATATTATATGGTGATTCTTCAGTTTCTATCAAAAAATGCATTTTTAATTTTCTTCCATCATTTTTAAAGTTTATTATTGAAAACCAAAAAGCCCTTTTTCTCTCCTTTATTCTATTTTAGCCCACTTAAAAAAAAAAAAAAGTTAATTACCTTTAAAATATAATGTCTGTGTAATAAAAAGTTTGAAACGTTTTTTTTTCAGTTGGGGACTATCTCTTTCATTCCAAAGCTTAAAAGACAGAGCTTAATCATCTTCAGAAAAGGGCGTATTCTGCACTGGAATATATGCAAACTGCCTGGAGGGTTTTCAGCTTGTGAGGTTGTTGCAGTCACTTAACTCGGTTCGGGACGGTGCTTTGCTTCTTTCTGTCACCGCGCTGAGACCCTCGAGAAACCCCCCCCACAACGTTGTAATGGCCTTGGGATGGTGTTTTTTTTTCAGTTGGGGACTATCTCTTTCATTCCAAAGCTTAAAAGACAGAGCTTAATCATCTTCAGAAAAGGGCGTATTCTGCACTGGAATATATGCAAACTGCCTGGAGGGTTTTCAGCTTGTGAGGTTGTTGCAGTCACTTAACTCAGCTCGGGACGGTGCTTTGCTTCTTTCTGTCACCGCGCTGAGACCCTCGAGAAACCCCCCCCACAACGTTGTAATGGCCTTGGGATGGTGATAGAAGGTGAAGATGTGTGAGTTCGCTTTGTGGCAGTGTCACAGATGTGATGCCAGGCTGCCCGTAGCCTGCCTGTGCCTTTCCTTCAGCAGATATCCTTCACCAGGTGCTGGTTAGTAATACACACCTTCTGTGAAGGCTTTGAGGTCTACATGTGAAGGTAATACAATAGTGTAAACATGATTTAATACTAGAAAAAGTGATACTCTGCTGGAGCACGCAAAATGCGAGGTGGAGATAATGAGATATAACACTTTATTTATTTAATTTTTCACTATGCACTGTGTTACAGAATCACAGAATCACATGGGGTTGGAAGGGACCTCTGGAGATCATCTAGTCGAACCCCCTCCAAAGGTCCATCTAGAGCAGGTTGCACAGGAACTTGTCCAGGGGGGTTTTGAATGTCTCCAGAGAAGGAGACTCCATCACTCTCTGGGCAGCCTCTTCCAGAGCCCTGTCACCCTCAAAGTACAGAAGTTCCTCCTCATGTTTAGGTGGAACTTCTTATATTCAAGTTTGTGCCCATTACCTCTTGTCCTATCCCTGGGGCACCACTGAAGAAAGTGGTGAAAAATACTCCAGAGATCATTTACATTTATATTTGGTTGTATAGTGAGGAGCAGAAGAGATGGATGCAGTTATGACATTGTCTATAAAATCCCCTGTTGCCAACAATACCTGTCCAGAAGCCACCCTGAACTGATAACTGCTGGTGGGGCAGAGCTGGCTCCAGCCCCACCAGCTGAGATAGTCTGGGGCACCTCAGGGGTACAGAGGCAATCATGCCCTCTCCTCCTTGCCCCCCAAAGATGCTTTAGGGGATAACAATTTTTCTCTGGAGCCCTTTTTCTAAGTCAACGAGTTCACCCAGGGCTGGACGTGGATGAAATGGAACCCCTGCTGAAAAAGATTGAAGTGACACCCAGCACCGCTCCAGATGCCGCTCTGGCTCGTCTGGCTTTTCAGCATTTCCCTTCTCTCCACGGATTTTCCACTCTTGCTCAAACCAGCTCCACAGGTTGTGGCAATAGCTGCCGGGGGGGTTGTGTCAACAGCAGCACTGCCAGGTCATCTGCTCAGCCGGTGACAGCGCCGGCGTCGCTGCTCCCTGCCATCCCTCACCCAAAAGCAGACAGATGTTGACAGCTGTTCTCATGCCCAGCGCTACCTCTGCTGTCAGGCTACCGTGCTCCTCCGGCCGTAACTCATCCCAGGGAGCCAGGTGGCTTTATATTTCAAAGGTAGGGAGCCTATTTCTGTGGTGAGTGGGTTGGATTTTTGTTTCTCCAGGTATCTGGAAAGGCAACGTTTCCAGAAGGTGTTTTGGGCTGCTCTGTGGCAGTTTAGGACTTTTTAAATTATTATTCTGTAGACAGCTGGGCTATGAAATGTGTCAGTTGGGCTGCTCTGTGGCAGTTTAGGACTTTTAAAATTATTATCCTGTAGACAGCTGGGCTATGAAATGCGTCAGTCTTTTCTTTATGACTGAGTGCAGTTCTGGTATTGATGATGAAAAGATGACTGGTTCTGTCAATCCTGTTTTGTCTTGAGGAAAAGAAAAGAGGGAGGGGTTATTCTTTGGATCTTTTCGTATGCTCATCACACCTTACAAATGTTTAAAGCAACTGTAATGACCTGGGCCATGTGTCTGATTGGGAATGACCTCAGTACTATGAAAATACTTCTGTAGATGTTAAATAATGTCTTACAAACCACTAACACAAGGATGAATTAAGGTTAGAAAGGAGTAGGGTAGAGCTGATGCAGGGGAAAAAGATAAAATAAATATTTGATGGCAATTAAGATGCATATATTTCTTTTTACAGAGATTAATTGAGGTACAGTTTTGTTAAAAGCATCTTTCAGTTTTGTTAAAAGCAATAAGAACCCAACAGAAGTATCTTACGGTCCTGTTTTGAATTAATTATTAACTAGCAAGAGTAATCAAAGTCATTAAATAAATTTGGCTCTGTCCATTAAAAGCGTAGCGGCGTGGTTCGCGGTGGCAGAGCGTGGCCAGATCTGCCCTTTTTAAGGAAAAAAAAAGGAAGGGCAAAATAGAGCAGCTGGTTTTTGTGGCACACGCTGGGGACAGCCCCGAGCCACGCTGGGGCACAATCCTGCCCCTTAGGGTACGGCCCCGCGGGGCTGCCTTATGTAGAATCAAGTAATGGCACGTTTATCTGCCAACCTCCAGGTCCTTACCTTGTTTTACGGTTTGAGGGCAGTGGATAAAAACGTGTCCTATTCCCTCATTTGGGGTTCTACTGTCACTTATTCCTTTTGTGCTTCTTTCCTTCGAGAAACCAGCAACCGTTGCTGCAGGAGACTGGGGAATTTCAGCCTTGGGGAGACTGGGAGCACTGGATTTGGGGAGCAGAGGGGCTCACAGCGATGGGCACCAGCCTGGACCAGTGCCCGGCTGCTGAGGGAGCATCCTCTGCCTTTGAGGTTAAGGAGCCATCTGAGCACCAAGCACCCCTGGCCCTTAATTTGGGTTATTTAATCAAAGAGCCAGCTGTGAACGCTATAAAACTGCAGTTTACTGCAGAAACCAAGGAGCATTGGGCTGTGATAGGCAGCCAATTTAGTCCACAAAATGCAAGAGCTGCGATAAGGAAGAACAAAGGACAAAAGGAAAAAAGGCAGAAATGATGGCTAACAATTACATGACTAACCCACTCACTCCTCTGCAGCAATTAAACATTAAACTCCCACGAGCTAAGTAAACAACAACAAAAAAAAATACCCTCTGAATTCCCCCAAGGCTTTGTCTTCGTTGCAAGGTCTGAACTTGAGGGATGAGCTCCCCTCTGCCCTGGAGGTCCTGTCTGCAGATGGGGTGTGTGTAACGGGGGTGTCTGCAATGGGGGTGTCTCTGGCCGGGCTGACCTCAGCTTGGGGTGCCCAGCACGCTGTGCCTATAGCCCCCATACCATCCCTATAGATGCAGCAGGGAGTCAGAGCCTCTGTCCCTCTGCAGAGCAAGGGGCTCCACTTTATCTGCGTGGGTTCTAGCCCTAAGAGGCAAAATGGCACCTCTTTTTTTCCCTACAAAGGAATAACTTGGGTTGACCTCTCCTTATATATACAAAGGAATAACTTGGGTTGACCTCTCCTCAGCTGTTATAACCCTTAGCTTGTCCTCCTTTGGCTTCGTTTTCTTCATCAGGCAGATCCCAGGCACATGCAGATTGCCCCTAGCCTGAAATTTGGCTTTTTTTTCCTACTTATCGCCTCCCCTGTTTGCCAGCACAACTTTAATTACCCTTAACTTCAAAAAGCAGAAAGAGATTTAAAATCACCCCGGACTACAAAGCAAGGAGCTGAATTTACTTTTACCGAGCGGGCTTGCCAAAAACAAAGACCACAAAAGTGCTTCTCTCATAGGTGGACTCCACCACCACCACTTTATCAAAGAGAGGAGCGGAGCAGCCGCCTTCCCACGCGCCTCCCGTCCCAGCTCCAGCTCCCGTCCTCACAGAAAGCCAGCTTCCCTGGGGAATGCAGCAGGAGCACGCACAGGCATGCCACAACGAGCAGCACGCAAACAAATCCTCCTTTCTAGGGTCCTACCGTGCTCTTGCTGGACGAAAAGCTCAGCTTTCCACCTCCGCTTTGGTCTCTGCCGCCTGTGTTTGTGTTGCGGGCTGTAAACGGGGTCAGCAGAAGTTGCTGAGATTGTGGTTCCATTTTTTTTTTTATTTCCCGTGGCCAACAATGAGTCAGTACAAGGAGGGCAGGATGGATTTCCAGCAGGGAAGGCTCTGAGGTGGTGGTGGCCCAGAGGCACATGTCTGGGGGCAGCTGGAGAAAGGGGGTTGAAAGTCCCCGGTTGGTGACGAGGAAGACCTTCCCAAGGGAGCATCTCCACTGCTGTCTGAGCAGCAGTGCTGCTGTCAGCTACCCAGGAAGGTCTGGGGCCATGGTGAGACTGTGAAAGAGCTACAGTAGTATCCCAAGTCATCATTTTTAGGTGTGTAGAGCAGGTAAATAGATGCCCTGGCCGCGCATGTTCACAAATTCACTGACTTTGTTAAATCGCCACGATGAATCCAGCCACACAAAAGGTCACGCAGGATTTCTGTTTGCAAAATCTGAATATATCCCACTCCTGAGGCTCACCTCTGAACACCATCACTTGGAAGGCAACAAGGCACCCAAAATCAAAATTGGAAGTGCATCCTCATAACTGTTTATTTCTCCAATGCTGTGGCACTTACAGTCTGTGCCTGGCTGATAGCGATGGGGCCGTAGCACAATGGGACTGTTCCTCAGCAGAGCTAAAGGTAAGGCTAGGAATTGCAGCTGGTCAAGTTATCTTATCTAATAAATTAATTCAGCCACATGAAAGGCTAGCGCAAAATATCTATTTTTTTTTTATATATATTTGCAATAGGCTACGGGCCTGTTTGCAGCTGGGGAATAGGATTCAGTGAATGAGAAGTGGCATATTAAGCTCAACTGCTTGAACAAATGTGTGTGCAAATAGCAGTGGTGGGTTAAGGACTTAGTTTTAAGGAGTGCAAATGTAGAGCTCTAAGGGATTTAGAGCTGAAGAGGGGAAAAGTAAATGGAAATGGTAAAATAGAGAAAGGAAAGGAAGAGAACAGGGAGAAGTAAAAAAAACCCAAAACAAAACAAAAAACAAAAAGAAGGGAAATTATGGAGCGGACATAAAACCAGAGAAGATTACCAGAAAGAAAACAAAACCACCCTTTTCAGATGGTGATGCTGAAATAAAAAAAAAAAAAACAACCCTCACTGGAACCCAAAGTAGTCACTTCAGTTCAGCTCCCCTGGAGAACCTCGTAAAACCAGCACGACCTACCCAAAGATACGGAAAACAGTGAGTACCACAGCTGTGTAATCTGTTTTCTTTCATTTGATGGAGGTCATGACTTTGATATTTTCCACCAGACTGGCCTGATTTGGGTGTCAGGCTGTTTGTTTGTTTACAAATAGAGAAATGTCTCTGACATCTGTCTGCATTCTCCTAGCAGCTACCTCATGGTTCTTGCAACTTCCCACCCTTGCCCACGGACCTTTCTTGGAAGGTTAGTTTAGTTTGTGGTCGTTAAAACACCCTTTAGCTGAACTCACTTAACACAACACCAAAATGACCAAATTGCAGCCGATGAAAACTGTCTTAGCCTTTATGTAATGTTTGGCCAATTTTAACAAACAGGTTGAGTGGTAGGAACCGGTGGGGATGCTGAAGAGCCACAAAGACATTGCATAGTGGGATATTTCAGGAAACGTCTAAATTTCTAGAAATACAGATGAAATCATAACGAGATCAGAGTGCAGCTGTGCAGAGAAGAGACAACTCATTTTTCACCTCCACTGTCAGGCCAAAATTAGTCCGGCACCAGTTGGAGAAGTGATGTGGTCACTTGGCTTGACAGCAGAGAGAGCAGAAACCTGTGGAAGGACCACAGGCTGGGGCTGGAGCTGGGTCTCGACGAGTCCCTTGAGTCCTTGGAGCAGCTCCTGGCTCATCCCCGAGCACATCCCACAGCGGGGTCAACCTGCAGCTCTTGGGAGTTACCTGGTGCCACTGCAGGAAACGAAATTAATTTGGGAAATACAAGGAAACCGAAAGGTCAAAGCCTTGAGTGGAAATTTTGCGGAGAAACAAGCTGTTCTCTGCGCAGCCAAGTAATAACCTTATGGATTTGTGTCTGACCCTTATCCCCACGCTGCGAGGCTCCGAGCTCCTTCCCATGTCCTCCTGGCTGTCCCCTGGGGTGGACCAGCTGCCCAGGGAGCAGGACGGCAGCCAAAGGACCACATGTCCTCTCCACCAGCATCTCAACACACGTCTCCCCTCCCTACCAATTGCCCAATTTGTATCATACGGGCAGGGATGTCATGATCTTCAGGATTTGTTAGGCTCTTGCAAATTTTAATCAGCCAGTGGGTTCTGAATTAAAATGTATTTTAGCCCTAATTCTGCTTTAAAACTGGCTCCTGTGTAAGAACACGTGAAAAATGATGTGTGTGAGCCTGGGAGCTTGCTACCTAAACCATTTATCTACTAACAGCTATCCCTAAATGTTTTACGTTTCCTACGATATGTCAGTGTTATAATTGTGCAACTAATTGCACAGAGGTTTTATTGAACTGCCTCTAGGAACAGTTTACACTCAGCCAACCGTTAACTGCTGAAGCTTTTACAGAAATGATTGCCATAATCTCCTTTCAAAATTGTGATTTAGTGCAAGCACACTGCCTTTTTCCCCTTTTTTCTTTTTTTTTTTTTTTAGCAAGCAAAAAATAAACTTTACGCCGTAGAAATGTGCGCTTGGTCTTTGGCAGACTGTTTGCCTGACCTCAGAGTTACTATGAAAAATGTATTTTAAATACTGAGAATCTTGAGGGCAAATGTACTTACAGGAATGAGAGTCTGACCAGAATGATAAATGAATCAGGCTTAATCAGAAATAAACAGTGACCTATTCATAGCTGTTTCAAAAAGGCAAGAATTTTGCAGATGTTGTTAGGTCAAGTTATATAAAAAGACAGTTTATAACTAGCAGAATGCGTGCGCTAAAGTCAAGGGAAGTCTTCAAAGACACATGTTTTTCCCATAGCTACGTGACTTTAGTCCCCAAGGAGGTGGCTTCATTTTGATGCATGCTCCTTTTCATCTGTGACCATTGCACCATCCCCTCGGTGGTGGGATTGCTGGAGAGCACAGTGAGAACTTGGCGAGAGATGGGAAACCGAAGTTTAGGCTTAAATCCCTCAAGACATCCCGATCCACATTCATGGAGGGATGTCCAGTGCCAAGCAAAACCTGCCCTGGGGACCTGTGGGATGGCCAGCACGGGGGCCATGGCTGCAGCACCCCGATTTCAGGCAAGGTCAAATGTTATTCTGAAATATCCATCAGTGCCCCCACGGGTGCCCCCCTCCCCGTGTGTGGGAAACGCTCAAAAGGCAGCTCCAACTCCCCCCGGGCAAGGCTTCTCCTGCCTGGAAATGCAATTTTGAGAGCCCTGTGTCTGGAGTGCAGCAGGAGCAAAGAGCTCAATCTAGAGCTGGAGCCCGTTTTTCTCCCATCTCAAGTGATGGGAGAGTCAGGGAAAAAGGCAGCAATCCAAGCAGCAGTGGAGCTGGGGTGAAGCCAAGCGGAGCTTTTAAAACGCTCATGAGTTGACACTGATTTTCATTTGAAAACCCTGATTATGGAGTGTCTACACTGAAACCCAGGACACCAGAACCCGCTCGCTGGCTTGGAGCCCAACACATGCTCCATTAAACCACATTTCATTTATTCTAAATAAATAACCAGCATTCTTTATGGCACCCTAATATATCTCAGGTAGCGTCTCTGCTGTTATTGCAGTAGAGGAGGAGGGGAAAGAGATTGATAGCCCATGTTTCATGTGCTGAAAGGCTGAATTAATCATAACCCAGGTACAGGATGGCACTGCTGCATCAGTTCTGGCCTGAGCCTGCCTCCCTGTATATCAGGGTTGCACAATATCTCAGCGGTAACACAGAAATTTTGGAATAGAGTCACCCTGGAAAGAACAATTTTACCCAAGGTGTGGATCTAACACAATTAAATGAGATCCCTTGCTCTGAAACAGGCTGTATTTTGTCCCTTCTCGGGGCAGTGGGGTTGCACGGGTGGCTGCAGAAGAATCAGAGCTGCAGGGACCAGAAGCTGCCGAGAGTCGTGCACTAAAATTCAAAGTGTAGAAGTGGGGTAGGAGGAAAGGACAGAGGCTGGAGGGTCAGAGAGGGCACGGGGTAGCATGAGAACTCATAAGGATTTACAAAAAGAGTCAAACTAGTGATCTAGATTAGGCTCGTTGTAAAGTTAGAGCCCACTTGGAAAATGTTATTGAATCAAAAAGAAATCAGAAAACATGTGTGGAGCTGCGGGAAAGCTGAGACGCCAACACCCCCAAACTTTCCCTTCCTCCAGTCTGGAGCCAGGTCGTGTCATCCGAGCCCATGCCTCAATACAGAGAAAACTGCTAATTTTCAGCAAGAACCTTTGGGTAATGGAAACGAGCTGTCGATCGAATTTACCCTGCAAAGGAGCATGATGAGGAGAGGCTGCAGTTGCTCATTTTCACCCTGTGACAAGCGTGATCAGTGGGCTAAACTGATCTCTCCTGCTTTGCCAATCCCATCAGGTGCTAAAATCAGTTCTTCAAGTGAGGTAACACTGGGACTGAGTGACTCAAGGAGGTGACAGAAGACGAGCATGTGTCGTATGGCTTGGAATGGATGGTGGCCATGCTTCCCAACCCGGATCCATATTGGAGGAATTGATCTAATTTATTAGTAATTTAAAATTTTTGGACTACTTCTGGCCAAGCATTTGCTTTAGCAAAATAGCTGCAATCTCATTGCTTTGAACTTTTAGCAAAAAAGACAGTTTCTTTTTAAATGAGGAAGGGGTAGGTCTCGGCACTTTGTTTTCCTGCCGTGAAGCAGACAGGGTGTAATCTGCACCTGAAATCTGAGTTTTGCAGACAAGGTGAAAAGTAACACGTTTGAGTTCCAAGTAACTATTCAAAAGTCCTGACAGAGGTGCACACAGAGGAACCACAGACAATGTCTCTTAAATAACTTTTTTTTTGTAAAAGCTACGCAAGCAACTCACAGGTCTTCACAGGAACTTGGTATTTTGCTGGGGAGCATAATCTTTTCTAATGCTGTTAATTTTAATAAGCCCTTTCTTGTCTGGTGGTTAGACCACAGGTCTACAAGTCATAACACAGGGGTACGGCTCCTGCTCTTCATTAGCCTCACCTCAAGCAGACACTTACATCGTTCCATTTCTATGAACCTGCAGCTCTAAAACTACAAAATGTTTGCCCATCTCTGTTGCTCAAGTGAAATAACCTTTGCAGAGCACTCCGGGGTGTCAGAGGAGAGACATTATTAATTAGTGTAATTTCTGATTTCGGTTCCGCCCACGCAACCTGCTTCTTCATGTGGAACAGCGTCATTTCTCTGACTTCCTTTCTGTGCAAAGGCTTGGTGTTATCTGCGTTAGGAAGTATGATTAAGGAAAGGAGTATGCTTCTTTTTAAAGGTTTTTAAGATATATCTACTTAGCATGTGCTTTTCCTTTCACGGAAGCCATTTTGCTTTTTCCTAAGCTGAAAATCTTGCTCGAGCGAGTTGCGTTCCTGAGATAACCAAGCAGCATTTTCCACGAGGGCTGGAGTCCAACGTGCCACCGACATTTTCTGTAAGTGCTACGTGTCTCCTTTTGACACCAATGTCAGTAACAACGAAGCCAACTCAAACACTCCGGAATAGAGCCCTGAGCGGAATGACTCTTGTGGAGGCTGTATGTGCTTGAGCATCCCTTGTAGAAAGCACTGGTGTTGATGTACAAAGTATTTTATTGACAGAATCTGTGCTTATCAAGCCTCTATCTAACTGTGATCCTTGAAACACTCTGCAGCTTCTAGAAAGAGCCAAGTTAATGGTCGTATGTAGACATGAAGGTCCACGGACAAAGGCTGGAGAAATATCTAGCACAGAGACACGCCAGCAGCCTGGTGACTTGGCTCCTTAAACAAACTGCCGGATGTCGATGTGGGGTTTTGAAGCCTTCTGTGCTGACAGGCCCTTGCACTTGGCTGCTAATGGCAAAGACACTGCATTTGTCATCGACCGAACGGCAATAATTGGAGACAGCACTTTTTGCATTGACTCAATAGGTGTTGCAACAAGTCTGATGTTTCTCTGGTACTCAGTGTCTGCCACCACATTTGAAAACTCACGGACTATGCCTTTTTTTTATTATTTTTTATGCGTCATGTCACAGTCCAATCTCTTTTACATGCAGTAAGCATCTACTTGCCACGAAGACCACCTCAATGTTTAGACATAGCAAGAATTACTGCGGTAGAGTTCATCCTTTTCCAAATGCCTTTTGCAAAAGAATTGTGTCATTCTGGATTTTGGGTGAGCTGAGCAGTACCGGGCTGTGTGTCTGGCTCTCTGATGAGGCAGTGAATAAAATTCAGACAAAAACTGTAATGTGCATGGGAAATCCAACCACTAAATATTGTTTGGTTCAAGTGGTAGTCGCAACATTGGTTGGGAGACTGTAGCCTCTGGTTATGTGCACTTTTTTTCAGGTCGCCCACGCAACCTGCTTCTTCATGTGGAACAGCGTCATTTCTCTGACTTCCTTTCTGTGCAAAGGCTTGGTGTTATCTGCGTTAGGAAGTATGATTAAGGAAAGGAGTATGCTTCTTTTTAAAGGTTTTTAAGATATATCTACTTAGCATGTGCTTTTCCTTTCACGGAAGCCATTTTGCTTTTTCCTAAGCTGAAAATCTTGCTCGAGCGAGTTGCGTTCCTGAGATAACCAAGCAGCATTTTCCACGAGGGCTGGAGTCCAACGTGCCACCGACATTTTCTGTAAGTGCTACGTGTCTCCTTTTGACACCAATGTCAGTAACAACGAAGCCAACTCAAACACTCCGGAATAGAGCCCCGAGCGGAATGACTCTTGTGAAGGCTGTATGTGCTCGAGCATCCCTTGTAGAAAGCACTGGTGTTGATGTACAAAGTATTTTATTGACAGAATCTGTGCTTATCAAGCCTCTATCTAACTGTGATCCTTGAAACACTCTGCAGCTTCTAGAAAGAGCCAAGTTAATGGTTGTATGTAGACATGAAGGTCCACGGACAAAGGCTGGAGAAATATCTAGCACAGAGACACGCCAGCAGCCTGGTGACTTGGCTCCTTAAACAAACTGCCGGATGTCGATGTGGGGTTTTGAAGCCTTCTGTGCTGACAGGCCCTTGCACTTGCCTGCTAATGGCAAAGACACTGCATTTGTCATCGACCAAACGGCAATAATTGGAGACAGCACTTTTTGCATTGACTCAATAGGTGTTGCAACAAGTCTGATGTTTCTCTGGTACTCAGTGTCTGCCACCACATTTGAAAACTCACGGACTATGCCTTTTTTTTATTATTTTTTATGCGTCATGTCACAGTCCAATCTCTTTTACATGCAGTAAGCATCTACTTGCCACGAAGACCACCTCAATGTTTAGACATAGCAAGAATTACTGCGGTAGAGTTCATCCTTTTCCAAATGCCTTTTGCAAAAGAATTGTGTCATTCTGGATTTTGGGTGAGCTGAGCAGTACTGGGCCTTGTGTCTGGCTCTCTGATGAGGCAGTGAATAAAATTCAGACAAAAACTGTAATGTGCATGGGAAATCCAACCACTAAATATTGTTTGGTTCAAGTGGTAGTCGCAACATTGGTTGGGAGACTGTAGCCTCTGGTTATGTGCACTTTTTTTCAGATATAAACAGAGATAAAGTTCTCCAAGGTGTTTTCAGCAGGAGAACAGAAAATACAGAACCCCATGCCAAGGTTTGCACAATGCATTTGATTTCCCTGCCATTGTTGCTCTTAATTCAAATTCATGGGATGCTGCAGAGTTTTGACCCGGGATCGTGGGGTTCTGCAAAAATTGCTATATGCTGGCTAAAGAAGAGTGTTTATCTGTGGAAAGGAAAAGGATTCCCTGGTAGGGATGCCCATCCCTGTCACCAACACCAGGAAACACATTGGAGAGGACCAGGCAAATGTTTTCTCTGCCATCCATGACTGATGCACGTCCCAAACCCCACCACCTCACCGGTCCTTCCACTGCTCCTACCGCACCCAGACGTGGCCCTGCAGATGCAAATTATTAAACGTTTGGCTGAGAAGGAAGATCAAGTTTTGGTTCAAAGCCTTATCTCCTCCTCCACGCTGCTTCAGTGTGCAGTTCTGAAGGCACCTTTCGAGCTCCTCCCGTGCCAGCCCAGCCCCGTAAGCACAACGCTCGCCTCGGCGGCTCCGGAAAGCCCCGAGCAGCAGCACGCTGGCAGCACAACCTCTGCGTTGCCAAAAAATCCCCTATTCAACCACCATCGCCAATATTATTAATCGGCCCACGGTTTGCTCAGACAGGAAATTGTTACTGACCACTTTAATTTTACTAAACAAATGAAACCGCCCCATTACTCATTCAAATCTAATAAACCGCAGCACACACAGAGGAGGAAGTGAGCACTTTAAAATGGCTTGGAGAAAAGTTCTCACTTTGTTTTGCCGTTTAATTAAAGCCAGGCTCTTTACAGGAAAGGGAATAATTAAACTGCAACAACATGTGTACTCTGATAATCTTCTCCGTCGGCATCTCAACATGCAACTTGCTACCGAAGGCAGGGAGATATTTCGTGCTGTCTTTTACCTTCCCAGAGCATTCCCTGCTCCCCAGGAAGAAAAGAGTTAGAAAATACATTGAGTCCCAGGTTGGGTCTCTTCTGTCCTGCCCTGTCAGGTGATAGAAAGGGCTGATTAAATAAATTTCCTGACACTTAATGTCTGCAGAGGCTCAGAAAGCGACTTCCTGCAGATGGGCCCTGCAAAACACCTGAAAACCAGCTGTTTTATCAGTGCCGTGGCATTTTCTGGTCATCAAGTGTTTAAAATATCAACAAAATATCATTGCAGTTTTAATATTTGCAGTGCTAGCGCTAGTTCAATACGTGATACGATTTGTATGCGTGTGTAAATATTGTCTTTGCAGTCAGAAGGCAGAAAGAGCATGAATGTACTTGTACCACTGAGAGCGATTGCTGTAATTGCTTGCCTTTCTTCTCAACATCAAATTACCACTGTAAATGAAGATAATTTCACAAACAGGCAGAAACACCACTTTCGCTATGGGAATTCTTACTCCAGCATAAAATCTGTACGATGAAGCTTCATGCTGAGCTGCTCCCACCTGAAAGAAGGGCTCATAGATGGGAATTATTCCTTTGTGGTGATTTGGCTCCCAAAAGATGATTAAAGAAGAAAAAAACACTGGTAGCAGATAATCTCAATAATAAGGGCAAATAAGCAAAAGAAACTCACAAGCAACGTGTTTTTGTTGCGCTGCAAAGGCCACGAAGGCGTTTTCAAGTCCATACGAGTTTGTTCCTGCCTGTGCAACACGTGCTCCTTGGGACTGTTGGCTCCTCCACGCTCAGGGGGACGGGCAGTGTTCCCTGGAAAGGTCCTTGCCAACTTGGAGCTGGTGTCTCACCTGGTTTGCCGTAGACACCTGATCTACCGCGGCCGTAATCCAACGCACACAAGGAGGAAAGTCAACAGGAAGATGCATTAATTGCATTGCGTATTAAAGAAGCCGGCACACTTAGTAAAATCCCCTTTCAGTCACCACTAGAATGAACCCGTGTCTGATAAGATAAATCGTTTTTATTACCAGGCATCAATCCCATGCATGGACTCCATGAGTGGAGATGGCCCCTCTTCCCTTCCCCGTCACAGATGCCCCACAAAATGGGATGCAATCTGCTCTGCTTCCCATTCTTCCAAACATTCTCCCTACCAGTTTAGCTAAGCTTACTTAATTTGTTTTGCTATTTGGAAGGAGTTACAGATTTGACATCCTAGAGAACAGCTGTCATTTTTACGGGAAAAAAAAGTATGTGATTCATAATTTTCCCGAAATATGCACATTACACATGTAGCATATTGGCACCTTCTGAAAAAAACACACTAAATCTTGAAACTGGTACCATATTGTTTCTGTTTCTCTGCTTTACGTACCTGTTCAAACACCACACTGAATCTCAGCTCCCAGGGAAAAATCTCCGTGGTCTCTCAAGCCATCACCATTCTCCAGCTGAAATGCACCTGACAAATAAAATTATTCAAAATGGTGCCATTTTGTAATGGCATTTTCCAATAGCACGGGGGACAGTGGAATATCCAAGGGGATGGAGTCTCGGGAGCTCTAGGAGAGACCTTTTTGCTAAGCCAGAGCATGCAAAGGAAATTCATAATGCAGTTCTGACTCAGTGTGTAATTTCTGGTTTGGTTTTTTTTTTCCCCTTTTAAAAAGCATCATCCTCATCAGGACCCATGGGGTAAAACCCTGGGATGAAACCCAAGTGACAAGGGTCCTGAGGGAGGTCTGCAAGAAAGGCATCACAGCCAAGATGACCCTCAGCTCCATCTTCCTTCTTATCATTTTGAGAGGTGAACTTGCACATGTTGTACAGAGTGGAAAAAAACCATAGATACTTGGAAAAATATTAATAATTAAATGCATTGAGTGTTTCATAAGGTGCCAGGGAGCACATTCAGTCTCAGAAGGAATAGCTGGATGTTTTGAATAATGCACTCTTCAGAAACCTCCAGAAAGTCAAAAAATTATTTATGAAGTGCAGTTAAGGATAACAGTAGCCTATCCACTAAGCCAAAAATGTCTTTCTTTCTGTCCTCATCTACTCTCTAGCATCATCTGCAGGGTACCTAATGTCCCGAGGTGTACCACCAAGGCTATTTTATACATGTAGCAGGGAAGCAAAAGCTTTGCAGTTCAGTGGTTGTTTCTGAATTTCACTGAATTTCACTGAATTTTTAGAGTTGGAAGGGACCATAGAGATCATCTAGTCCAACTCCCTTCTGACACCCTTCTTCTGGCCCAGGTCTGACGGAGACTTCAAGGAACTTTGTAAGTACACAACACAGTAACCTGAGTTTCAAGGAATAACATCCAACATCTATTTCTGTTCCACAAAGGATTCCTCCATCTCAGTGCCTGGCGATGCTTGGCCAGGACCCCAGCACCCTGGGAAGCCCTGGCACTGGGAAGAAGTCAATGTCCTGCCCCAAGAGTGCCATGGGGAGAGCTTGGCTCCAACAGCCACCCCTCCAGCCCCATGCCATGCTGACACCCCGTGTCCCTACGCACGGCGTTATGAAGAGAGTGGCATTTCCTGCTCTGAAACTGGACATTCCTATCGCTTCCTCTGAAAGAATAACTTTGGTGTAAGTAAATAGAAGCCTTCAAAGGGAGATTCCACCGCGTTGCTGTTTAACCTGCCTCGCCACAGCTCGGGAAGTCCCCGAGCACTCAGTGCCACCGAAGCAGTTTCTCACCAAATTTCCCTACGGATCCCCACCCAGCTGTGCTTCCAGCCAAGGGGAATGGGGGGAGCCCTGGCCAGGGCTAGTTTTCCCCTTGCACGCACTTTTTTGCTAGCCCTGGGCTGCAGGAATCCCTTAGGAATCCAAGTTCCCTGCCAGGGCTCCCCAGCAGTGCAGGTTGCAGGGTTACTAACAAAAAATCCTCATTAAACAAGAGCTGAGGGTCCTCTTCCTCCCCCATCACCTCCCCAGCAGTCATAAGAAGTGATGGTCAAGACTGGTTAAACAAAAAAACCCCCCACCAAGCCCCCAGCTTTCAGCCCGCTTGTAGAATCCTTTCCAGTGCACCTCATCCTTCGTGTTTGCTTAAATAACTGTTTAAACAGTTTGTGTTTGCTTAAGCAACTTGATTTATATCCTGGATCAGTAAATAAACCTGTAACTGCATGCTTTCCTGCAGTTACTTCTACCCTGATTATTTCAATATAAAACAAAACAAGTTGGAAAAAAAATTTCACATATACAAAGGGAGAGCTATAGCCTGTCAGCCGGAACCTTTAGAGAAATAGATCAGAAATTTTAGGTCTGGTTTGATGGATGCAAACAGACACGCAGCCAGACGTGGCTGCTTAGTGCCAGGATTTAGGCTCAGAAGCGTCTCTCTAAGCAAAATGAGACAAAAGCGTTAGGGTGGATGATAAAATATGAATCCAGAAAGTCTGTGGGTTGCATTTGACTGAGCTTTGGCTGGAGCTGCTGGGTTGAGGAGCTCTGTCTCCTCTGGCTTAGACGTTACATAGCAGAGCTCGTAACTTTTTATCTCTTCTGGAATGTTATTTTGCAATAAATACCAATTCTAACCACTAGGTGCGAAGGAATTTTTTTTAAATAAATTTTTACATTGTTCCCCTGTGTTCAGAAGAGGTAAGAGTTTGGAAGGAAGGTGCCCCCCTGCCCAGGAGAGAGGTCTCCATAAGGAGCTGGGATGCACACAGACCTGGTACTGGCACTTCCCAATCCTTCCACCTGAAAATAGGAGCCCGTAAGGTTTAAATCACAAACACACGATAAAACGTACTTGAAACGAGTCCATGTAAACGGAGGGATTGAAAAACAGCTATGTATCTCTGTCCTATTTCCCTTTCCAGGAAGGAACATCTCTTGGGTAATCTAAAAACAAAACAAAGTAGCAGAAAAACTTTACTTAACCTCAAGCTAATTTCCTATCCAGACTAAATTTAGCTGTTGAGATTGTGTTTGGTGCGTGTGCCTCCCGGCGCACCGGCTTTCAGAGGGACGTTTGCCTAAAGCAACCCTCCTAGGGCTCCAGTTAAAGCTGGCTGATTTAATTTCGCCTCTCCCCATTAATTTTTAATGTGAAATGTCACTTTCTGCTGGGAGGCAGCAGCGCTGGAGCCGGGGCAGGAGCCTGGTAGAGCCTGGTGGCTGAATTTTGCTCCCTGGAAAAGCCCAACCACCCACATCGTCGACAGCTGCTGGGAAGTGACTTCCAGAGACTCCTGCCTCTCAAAGAGCAGGCGAGGGAGAGAGCAAGAGGATGAAAACATTATCATAAAAGCTTCTCCACGCTTATTTTGAAACAGACAGTCATTAGTTCAAGGAAGATCAAGTCAGGGGACCAGCCCAAAACACTTAGATTATTTTTCCATGAGTCAAGAGTTACACTCAAAACAAAAATTAGCCTACAAATACCAAGGCCACGCTGGTGCACCGAGCGTTTCCCAGCACAGGTCACTGCTGCCAGCCTCCTGCTGCAGGAAAAAAAAAAAAAAAAATGACCTGACAAATGGTTTGGAAAGTTTTTACAACTTTATTCATTCCGTCTGTCTCTGCCTTTCTTAAACCTTCAATTTTAACGCCAGAAATTATTGGCACTGCTGTCAGCTCAAGGTGTGTAAGTTCTGGAAGGAGCATAAAAGAGTAAGATGTACGTTTAGAAACTCTTCTAAAGCTGAGAACAAGTGGTTCTTCTGGATGTAAGGATTTGGGGAAGTTGGAGACCACAGCAAAGTACTTCTTCTCATGCCTAACTGAGAATCGCACCGTCCTCGTGGTGCGAGTCCTTGCAGGGTAAGGAGATATCAGGCTACCAATCTATCACCGAAACTGTGACTAAGTACTATCTGCTGCTCACCTCAGTCCAGTGACATTGGAGGAAGAAGAGGAAGTGAAGAAAAAAGGTGATTTTTAAGCAAGGCAGTTTTTAAAAAATCGCAGCAGTTTGAACACGTGAAAAATAACACCTTTTGGTAAAGGTGCACATACTGCGTGGAGTTAGTGTTGGGTAGAACAAACCCTCTGAGATGGAGCCTTCCATCCTGTGCAAGTAAAACGATCGAAAGGGAATGACAAATGCATCAACAGACTGGCCAGAAGAGGTAATTTCAGGCTATGGTCATGCCCCAAATCCCTTCCAAGACCCACTGCCCCCCCCGGAGGCTTCTGGGGCTGCTTGGCTTCCCAGCCCGGCATCCAAGGTCTCAGTTTTGTTACAAACCAGCATTTGAATGCTTGAAATGAAATAAAAATCTCTTGTGTGCTTATAAATCCAGCAGCAAAGGCTGCAGCTGTCTTTTTGTGTTGTGCTGGGAGGAGCAGCACCGGGCACGGGCACCGTGATACCGGGCATCCCGCTCCTGCCAGGTCAGTCTTTTTCCTTGGGGTTTTTCTTGGTTTGGGGCAGAAAAAATTAAAATTTAAAATTAAATTGTATAAATCACCCTTGTTAATTCGGACCTTCATTTTCTCCACGAACTGAAAGGTACGTTGAAGATTTTTGCTATTCATGCAAATGAATTGTAGCAGCCCCGGCAGTAAATGAGAAGCAAGCTGTGCCACGTGTAAGGCTGGGAATTCAGCCTTCTGTAATCATTAACACTCTTTCCTAAATCCGTAATTGATTCACTTTGATTTTTCTGTTGGTGTGAGAACGTAGGGCCCTGTCTGGATCAGCCTCTGTGAGATGAATGGGGCTGTGCGAGGTGCGAGCCAGGGTGAAGATGATTTAAGTTCATTTCCACTCTTACAGTGGTACCTTCTCTTTCCACCTCTAGCATTAGAAAATAAACACAGTTACAGGCAGGGCAAGAAGCAGCAGCTGGCTACTGGTAGGAAATGAAGTGGTAAATAATTAAAACAATTCGGTCTAGGAAGGAGAAAAGTAAAAAAATTGTTTTACTGTAATAGTTGTATTTTTCATCTGGTGACACCCAAATCTGGCAGAGATCTGCGAAAGCTGATTCAGGACTGGTTTTCAGAACTAAGTGCAGGTGGTGTCAACGACTTTAAAAAAAAAATAAATGCTATGAATAATGCACAACTAAACTTCTGTTGAGTAATTATTAATAGGAAACACGCGATTTGAGATAAAGAAGTCTCTCGGCTGCCAGACTGTGGTGGAGATCACAGTAAAGCTGAAGTTATCAATCCACAGGGCTTAGACGGTGCTCAGCAAAAAAGGAAATGTATTTTCCCTGCGATTTCCCCAAATAGTTGTGTGTGGAGCAAATCAACATCCGCAGAAGGCAGCAGAAAAAAGTCTCTGCTTCTGATGCAACTTCCCATATGTTTTCAATCAGAATTTTCCATATGCTGCCTTTTGCTGATGCATTTTAAAGCCGTGTAAACGTTCTGATTGCAAAGAATATATATATTTCTATATATTTAAGGGTCGGCTGAACGCTGCCACTGCCACAGCTTCTGAAGGAAATGAAGGAGAAAGATTAATCGTTTGCTTCTCCGAGTAGCTGTGCATTTTGTGGGCCCTGGAAACACAGGTACCATTTTGCAAAGGGATCATTACGAATGAGAAAGGAGCTGTAACTCCATCGTGTCTCCTCCCCCACCTTGTGAAAGGTCACGGTTGGCTGGGCCCCATTGTAGCTCAGCTCAGAAAGTGGTGAAGGAACTCAGAAGTTGTTTTTCCCACCAAAAAAAAAAAAAAAAAAAAAAAAAAAAAAAAAAAAATGGGCCACCATTTCTCTTATTTTTGTCTCCTTTTCGCAGACAAGTAAAAACTAACATTGGGGAAGGAAAACAAAAGTTTTTTTTCCCACAAAAAAAAAAAAAAAAAAAAAGGAAGAAAAAAGAACAATTGTGCACCACTTCCATTTTCTGAAGAGGAAATGGTGATTTGTCTCAGCCGTGCCATTGCCTGGGAATTCAGCAGGTAATAAAGGAGTTAAATACAAGTTCATCTTAACTCTGGAAGAAAACATGTTGTTTGAATTGCTTCTTTCCAGGGTAAATAAGCACTAATGCTTCACAGCACCTTTTCTCTTTGAGGTGCACTGTGTCTCTGGCTTGGCTGGCTTTAACTGAATCCCACCTCAGGTCCCTCAGGTCTAACACAAATAACGTGCCACACCTGAAAGATGCAGCCACGCTGGAAAAATCTCAGCCTGGGAAAAACAAGTAAGAAATGCACTGAAAGGCTCTGAAGTTCAGCTTCCTGAGCAGACGTGGATTCCAAGGCACAAATTAATTTCATTATGTGGGCCCACTCGTCCAATGAGTCGTAGTGGAAACCCAGACGAGTATCCAGCAAGCAGATTTTTCACTGTGACCTTTTAAAATATTGCAACAGCAAGAATGTCGCTGGAAAAGCCCCAGATCCTCTTTCTCTTTTGTTCTGAACCAGCCCCTCCAAACCATACCGCTGAATTTCACTCCAGGTCTGCCTCCTCAGCATAAAATTCTATGTAACAGCTGTGCTTTTGGTGAGTCTTTCCCATATTTGCTCTTTACAACCCTTAAAGTGCACTCTCGCCCCTCTGATGGTGGGTGATGGTCCACGTGCTGAAGATGACCCAGTCCCTCTAGACAGCATCACCTCTCCTCCTGGGGCTAGCACAACTAGCCATGAGGGAAGTTATACACAAAGGCACATTAAAACATGAAGATTAGTTAAGAACACCCCAAAAAGGCACTTGTTCAGCCTTAGATCAGCCTCACATAAGTCAGCCCAATGAGCAGCAGTTCCACGATACTACATTTTCTATTGCCTGTGTGAGACCTCCCTGTTTCCCTGCAGAGGATGGACCTGTTCTGGGCATGAATCAGGCTTGTTTAGGAAAAGAGGCTGGGTCCCCTGAAACACCTGGTGCTGTAGATAGTTTGAGTTAATCAGTTCCCCACGTAGTCACCAATTAGTCATGGTCTGCTTTCTGGAGACCTCTGATTCAGGGCTCCAGAGCTGTCAATAATTCGTTGTAACCGGGGTCAGCTGAAGTTGCACGTCAAATAAATGAAATGCTACATACCTCTAAATCCTCTGAAAGAACCCCAAGTTGGAGGCAGCAGCTGAGCAGGGAAGGTGGACACTTCTGCCGTTTGTTTCCCTCTGTCCTTGTTCCCTGAGGAGGTAATTTAGAGTTGAATTTTCACACCTCAAATTGGTAGGAAAATACGTTATTAATAAACATCTGTGATGTTCACTGGGCAAGACTGAGGTGAGAACTATCAGAAATCTGATGGTGACATTAAATACCATGATTTCAAAAAAGTGCTTAAACAGCATATTGCAAGATGCAGTAGGCTTCAAAAAGACAGAACTTGCAGAAACCTCATTTTTTGAAAGCTTTTCCACTCTGAAACAGGGGTGTAATGACAAAAGTGGTTCTTAAATTATATATTACAAAGTTTTATTATAAGATTTATGCAAAAGGTCCCTGAATTAAGATTGGATAGGAAGGTTTAATCATGTCAGGTCATTGCTTTTGTGGACCTGACTTTGCCAGTCCAGTAACATGTGCATCCTGTGCTTACGGAGCATTTGCTTGTAGCCAACCGGTGGCTTCACAAAGAAAACTGTGTGAAAAGTCTATATTTTCCCCTGCATTAACAATGAACAAACCCCCAGCTCGCAGTAGCAGTGTATACACCGTTCTACACATTGTTCGTGTGCTGAAAAGGAAGAGGAACGGGGCCGGGCTCCTTCAGAAATGAGACAGAAATGCCATTGAGATCTCATTTCCTGTGCAGGAGCTCACAAGAACCTCGGTCGCTGCAGCCCTACGTTGGGTTTTGAGTAGTGTCATGGTTTGAAAGGTCTGCTACATCTTCCCAAAATCACTCATTCGAGATGAAAAAGACTAAAACCGGGCCTGCTTTTAATTTGAAGAACCCTAACAACTCATCTCTACTCCTGATGAAGAGCCTCAGCGTGTCCGGTAATTAAGAGATCGTCCCTGACGTGTCCAATGATGGTCAACTGGTCTCCTCGCCACCAGCAGCACAGCATTATGCCCAGTTGGACGTCAAACCCTTCTGAAGTAATTGTTTAAAGTAGTTGCAGCCAAGCAGAAATAGGAAAATGTTAGATGCTGTTTGTGTGCTGCTCGTACACGCCGCCATTCAGACTCATTAATCAGCCTCCAAAAATCGCGCGATGGCTTCAAACCTTGTTGTTTGTGAAGTATAGTTTGGGGGCTCTGCTTCTTTAACTCTGGCTTTCTGCAATTCAAGATATTTTCGGGTGGTACATGTGGCTTTAGCTGTTTCCAGTGTGAGGGGCTTTTAAACCTGTTCTTCCTCCCAACTAAAAATCATGGGAGTTGTGGAAAAAATGGCAAGTTGGCAACACTGTGCATATGCAGGGTGGCTTTTATGGGAGAAGAGGTCATGGATAGCTTCTGCTTTCCTCCGCCTGCTTGCGTGGGGCACAGGAAGGCAATGTCTTTGCCACACAATCTTGTCACTACACAGTTGCAGGAGTATTAGTCAAATCAGAAATGCCAGCTGCGCTGTAAAAAACCCATCCTCAAATCCAGAAGCTATCCTGGGAGAACAAAACGGATAATGTTCACTTCAACCAGGAGAAATCATTCTGAACAATGTTTCAGTTTGTGTATTTTTTTAAATATATTGTGGCCTTTTCTGGGAAAGCAATTTCCTCATCTCCTCTTCTTCCTCCTCCCCTCCCACCTGAAGTGATGGCCACCATCAAAGAGACTTCTTGATCCCAGATGTGTTCCATTTCCTGCAGTAAAAATTAAAATCATTGCCTTTTTCATAAATATCTGCCAAGGATGGAGATGCACTACTTAAGAACTTTCTGCAACTGCTTTAGTTCGAAATGAATAAATCAGTAGGATTTGATGAGCTCGCCAGCATTTTCTAATTTGTTTCTACTGGCAGAAGAGCCGCAGTCAGTTACATCCAAACAAATTTGGTGGCAGCATCTGCTTTATAATGACCTAAATGTCTAAATCTAATTTTAGAAAGGGTTCAAGCAAGGCTTTCAGAGCTTGGTCCGGGTTTTATTTTCACTCCTGTAAGCGAAGAGCTGATTCATGGCGTTTACGCCGTCGCTGTTGATTTTCCGGATGCGTGTCGGGGTCCTGAGCCGAGCAGAGCTGTGCCCCCTACGTGGCCACACATGGGGCAAGACCCCCACATCTTCAGAGACAGGAGCACTGGCCCTGGGCTCTGTTTGGGATGGAGATGGAGGAGGTTCAACCCCTCAAAGCCACAAATGGCTTGACATCCCGATGGGCCAGCTTGTAGGAAGAGAGAATATTCTGCGATTTCAACACCCCACCTGACAGCATTGAAGAAAAAGGGGCAAAACTGGGTGTTTAGCAAACTTTTGGCAGGTGGGTGGTTTAGGAAATCCTGTCTCTGGGCGCTCTGTGATTGCCTTTGATTCCAGGATCCACCTTTCCAGGTACCTTGCAAATATCCCTGCTACAGGCAGACGTGCTTTGGTTTCACCTTCTCTTGGCTTCCATGAGGATTTTGGTGACTCGGGCACCTCTGGGGGCTGCCTGTTGGGCTGGAGCTCAGGAAAATAGCACGGCTGGAATCGTCTGGTGACTGGAAACAGTTATAATCCACCTGGAGTCAATATTAAAATACCATTAAAAACGTGAAGGCCTCCACATGTTCCTCTAATTCTTTACCTTTTTGCTGGAATCCTGCGTTTTCCACAATTCCTCCCAACTGTCCCCGATGGAAGTGGCTTCTGGGGCTCTGCCTCTGGCGACTGCATTGGATTTTGGTTGCCAGGTTTTAGTCTGATTTGCTCTTTTATTGCTTGGAATTCTGTTTCATTCCAAATTTGGGTTCCTGAGCTTAGACAGGCTTTGGTCCCCAGGATGGCTCTCTTTATACATCTATATGATTTTAAAATCCAGGCTATATAGATGTTTAAAAAGTGCCTTATTATGTTGAATCATACACACATAAAAGAAAATAAATACATAAACAATACCATGTTTCTGAGCCATCTGAAAAAATACACTTTTGAAGGGTATTTTAAGTATCTAAGATATTATTCTGGAGTAAAATTAATCACATTAATAACATTGATAAAATATAAAATCAATGTCAAAGAAAATAAGGGATTATTAGTATATATGATGAAAAGAAACCATTAAAGACCATGTTCAGTGTCTTAAGTCATGTATAGCTTTGGCCTTGTGCTTTAGGGATTTTTATTGTATGATTGTCTTTTCTTCTGAAACTAGTGGTAAAAACACATCTCAGGTCAAAATAGTAAATAATGAATCACCCACAAATTCAGCTCATTTCCTATCTCTCACTGAAAAAATGTTGATTCCAGGCATGGGAGCAGAACTTTGAGCCAAACAGTAATTTCTTTATGGTGTGCATGACTCATAGGAAAGAATGCCTCATGGGGATAGCGGGAGAAAAAACTAACTGAAAAAAAAAAAAAAAAAAAGACCCATAAGTAAATTCGCTTTAAAGAAACAGGCCATGAAGTGAAGGGCAAAAGGTCAGCAAAGGCCCTCGGGCATTTTTGCCTTCCTCCTCTGGTCTTCCCAGTGTCCTCCAGCTCCTCCACCCTGAAGATGTCTAGTTATGTTGAAGATGATTACCCCACCTCCTCTGGTCTTCCCAGTGTCCTCCAGCTCATCCACCCTGAAGACGTCTAGTTATGTCGAAGATGATTACCCTACGGTACTACCTCTCCCTCCTCCAACCCCCTACCCAAGAAGATATAAAAAAAAAAGATAAAAGGAAATTACTCTCACTCTCTCTGTGTGTATACATGTGCAGGTTATGCACATACACAATTTTTCAGTGCCCAAAAATGTAGACTGTCACGCAAAGCCCCTGTTTGTTCAGATGGTAAGGTAAACACAAAAACTGATTGTCAACAAACTGAAGTAGACATCCACAGTTTGACATCACAAGCGAAAGAGAAGTTGCAATTAACCTACCGCCCCTCACAAGAATTAAAATGGCTGGGATAAAGTTCATTTTGATAAAATCCAAATGACATCAGGGAGAGAAACTTGTATCTATATGATACAGCTGCAGATGAGCGATATCTAAAAGGGAAATAATGAAAACATGGCTTAGGCTTCAGGAGGAACTTGAAACAAAAGTGCTCTACGTCTTTTCACGTTCATATCTTTTTGTGGTCACTCAGTAAAAGACCTCAGGCAGCTGTGGAGGGAAAATGACATCAGGGAGAGAAACTTGTATCTATATGATACAGCTGCAGATGAGCGATATCTAAAAGGGAAATAATGAAAACATGGCTTAGGCTTCAGGAGGAACTTGAAACAAAAGTGCTCTACGTCTTTTCACGTTCGTATCTTTTTGTGGTCACTCAGTAAAAGACCTCAGGCAGCTGTGGAGGGAGGTGGGTATCACAGGGGGCTGCACCCCAGAGCAGTGTGTGGCACCGTGGGACAGCTCGAGGGCCAGCCTGAGCCCATCAACTGGGTAAAGAAGCCAAAATCAGAATTACCAATTAATTTCACACACTCTTTCAAGACACTAGGATTAGATGTTATTAGTGACTTGACTTTAAAGTGTCTCTTTTGCATTACTCTTTCCTTATGCGAATAAAAGCAGTTTATCCTCCTCCATAAGCTGCTTTGAGATCTCCTGATGGGCCTTTAATTATTACAAATATTACCTGCCCTCTCTGGAAAGTGTCTCCTCCCTCAGGCAGGTTTATTCAGCGGGGTAAATTGATATTCATCAAGCATGTTTCATGAACGCCGATTGTGAAATGAATCAGAATTTCAACTCAGCTTTCAGCAGCAATATCTCATCTGATTTCCATTTCTTTTTTTTTTTTTTCCAGAGCGCTAATAGATGATTAATTTCAACACGCATTGCTATATACATTTACATAATTATTTATGAGTAATTAAAATGTCTTGCCTCCTGTTCTAGAGCCAATATCACGTGGCCAGGAATACAAAACTAGGCAATGATGCAACATTAAAATGTAGGGTAGCTTATTCCTGTAGGGTAACTGTGTGCTTCTTTAATGTCACACTTTTAAAGTTGTGCTCAGGACCAATTAATTTCAGGCTGCGAAGACTAAGAAAATTATTTGTATTATCTCAGTACAGATCATTACTGTCACCCACGCATTTTAGGAGCTTTCAAAAAAATGCAATTCAGGTTCCAGCAAGACATAATTCGGGGCCTCGGGGTAATTTCCTGTTCAGCACCTTTCTTTCATAGGGATGCTACAGCAAATGAAGTGTACGTTTTTATACTCTGATTGCTATAATAAATAAAACAGATTGCTCTGGCTCTCCATGAACGCTTAAAATATGAAACAAAAACGTGCACTTTGGAACAGTTTCTTAAATAAGAGTTAATTCCTGATGTTTGCATTTCAAAAAAAGGCTTGAATTGGAATTGATTTAATTTCTTTCCACTGAAGTTTATGTCCTTACCGGCTGAAATATAGTAGAACTCTTTCACGAGCTGGAATTATCTGGGCAGTTGGATTTATCCCTAGGAAGATGCACCAGAGAGTCGTTTCTCGGTAGGTGAACTTCATGGAGTGTTAATAACCTGCAGGAGGAAAAGATTGGTTAATAAAAATGGGCATAAATTATTTATTCCATATTACCCTGCCAGGGAGAGACCAGCCCTAAGCCACCATTTTGAACACGGTACATTCGGAAACACCAAGAGGGGAAACATAGACTTGACTTCTACAAATGTCTAGGAAATCATAAGACACTATATCCAGAGGGACTTTTGCCCTGGAATATGCAACACAGATCAAAGGACTGCTCTCTCACCACTTGTCTGCTGGGGAATGTTCCAGGTTAAGGGCTAAATCATCTAAAATTCACTTGCTGTTGGACCCAAACTCTTCAGCCCCAAGCTTCTTGCAGACCACGGGTGAGAGCCAAGTGCTTTCCTGGTTTCAGCTTGTCTTGATTTTACCTGGCTGGAAGCCAAGGGTGAAAAATGCATTCTAGAAGACACTGAAAGAGCAAGGGGAACCAGCCTTTCATTTCAGAAAGCACTGCGGCAGTGTCACTCCCACCACCCCCTTGGTGCCCAGGGGAGCACTGGCAACTCATTGACTGCTCTCCAGAATTAGAGATTATAGGGGGGTAAAACAGAATCATAGAATCATAGAATGGTTTGGGTTGAAAGGGACCTTAAAGATCATCTAGTTCCAGCCCCCCTGCCCTGGGCAGGGACACCTCCCACCAGACCAGGTTGCTCCAAGCCTCATCCAGCCTGGCCTTGAACCCCTCCAGGGATGGGGCAGCCACAGCTTCTTACAGCCAATATTCCAGGATATGGACCTGGAATCATGACCCACCACAGCCAAACCTCCACCAAAACCACACTTGAATGGGCCTTCCCAGACCAGGCAGAGCTTTGTTAGACAAAACACGTGGCAATCCCTTCACGTGGACATCTGTGGTAACTTCTAGAGATGTAATGGTCTTCCTAGCTTATAAAATAGAAGTAATTTCTATTTAGATAGTGGCCGGCTGATTAACAGGGAGAAGACTGGCAGGTGATTTACATGTTAGAAGGCAAAGGAAAATAGTTGGAGTGAGAGCTACACCATGACTTGCTAAAGGGTAGGAGATTTTCAGATCAGCCAGAGAGCACCGACAGCCCGGAGGAGGAGTGGAGGCACAGGGTGATGTCTTTTTGGCATCAGAGGGATACAGGGAACTGCAGAAGACAGGTTCTGAAACAAGCTAAGGCTGCAGGAGGTGAAATGCTAGGAGCCCTGTGGTCCATGTCCAGCACTAAATCTAGAGGCAGAAACCATGGAACTCATCTGGGCCAAGGGGAGCAGATTTTCTGAGCGAGCAGTTTCAAGCCAGAAGAAGATTGAAAGAATCCCTGGCTGAGCATAAGGAAACCAAGCCTCACCAGAGAAAACGTACGTGTCCAGGAGACCGCGTGAAAGGTGAGTGCATGTGTGGAAGAATCCGGTGGCCACGGGTGTTTGTGATGACAGCTGGTGTAAAGAAAAAAGTACTGATTTTTCCAGTGGAAAAGGCGACGTCAGGATGGGTTACATCAGAAGTGGGAAAAGCACGCTTTGTAGTGGAGAAGCCTAACAGGAACAGCCATGTATTTCTGTTTTTGTTTCACACTTGACATTAAAATCGGAAAATTTGGTTTGGGAAGGAAAAGCCAATTAGCATAACTGGTAACAAACACCTTAAAATGTTAAAGAAATAGTAACTTCTGCAAAGGAAGGATCAGGCGCTGCAGAGCCAGTTGTAGATAACGATGCAGGTGTTGGGTCCTTCTGAATTAAACATCTGTACTGTATTTCCCAGTCACTGTAGAATTTAGGCTTGATGCCTCAGGTGGAGACCCACACCCCCAATTAGAGCCAGGAAAGGTAAATGGTAAATATCAAATGTGAACGAGTAAAGGAACTAACTTTGCTTTGGCATCACTCTTCACTCGGGTATCACCGAGAGATCAATGAGGATGTAAAATGACATTTTTGATAAAGTTTTACAGCCTACACTTTCATTTCAAGTTAATTTACATTAATGAGAATCTTACACGGATTAAGGGATGCCTCTTGTTTACCAGAGCATTGGGTATGTTTATCTATCAAGACTATTCTCATTTTACTGACGTTCAGATCCTCATTGGATATTAAAACCAGCAACCTGGAGGAGAAAAAGCCCTTCATCACATTTATCCTAAATCAGTGTTTGTGATGAGTAGGTTATGGCGCTCCAATCATTGCTAGCATTCGTTAAATTTGAGTTTGTTTCTTATTAGAACAGAATTAACCAGACGGGATTTTGTCAGAGATGAAACTAGACTTAATACCCAAATATTGCACTGCAGCTGAAGGTGGACGAGCTTAGAAACAAAAGCTGGTGAGGTTAGAATGTCAATATTTTGAACCTTCTTACAAATCTACAGACGGTCTCATTTTAAAAGGGCAGCAACAACAAACCTTCCAGAAAATTTGCTTTCATGTTTTCGTGCCCATCGTCATTTCTTTGCTGTTTGTTTGTTTTAAAATGCTCCACTAGCGGCCATGGTATGCTATGTTACAACACAGTCTTTCCAGACGCGGAAGAATGTTTATAAATCTGTGGGGAAACATTTAGCTATCTTTTAAAAATAGGCTATTTATGTATCTGGGTGTAAAAGACTGATGTTCAGTTCCGAGCCTTGTCCCATCAGCCTTCCCTCTGCTCTGGGTCACTGGGGTCATGTTTACAGGGTAGACCTGGACCTGTTTTTGTATGGTTGCCCCTGTAGCTGGAAGCCAAGACCATCAGCTTCAGAGCCTTCGTAACAAGTGAACTCTTAATGATGCCAACATCACATAGAATAGTTGCAGGAGTCAGAAACAGATCTGGATAAAACAGCTAAACAGAAAGAGGTTTTTAACATTTTTTTAAGCTATTACAATCAGTGCAGTGTAGGAGTTCTTATGTTGAGCCCAGGCCATTACACCTGTCTCACAGATGGATTATTTTTTTTTTTGGCCATTCAACAGTGTATTTGCCTGATTCTACTTTATTGCACTGGCATAAAGACAGAACCATTCTGTATAAGCAAAAACTAGAGCAGAACTGGTCCTGACACCTGCCTGGGATCCCTGCAGCAAGCAGAAATTCTGAAAAGGAGCAGGACAAAGCCCAGAGGCCAGTACTCACCCCAGGGGAACGGCTGGTGTTCGGTGGCATCGCTGCTCCGGTGTTCCTCAGCTTCATCCCGAGAAACGCCATCCTTTCTGTCCTGGGGCAGGAGCCCAAGGGGGAATGAACGTCTCGCACGTTTAGTATTTGCAAACAGGGAGATCTGGCAAGGGACATGTAATGGAAACAAACCTGCAGGTACCTGGTTTGGGAAACAGGTCTCCTTCTGATTTAACATTTGCGCGAGTGCTCGCGAGGGCACCCAAGGGCAGAAAGAAACCGGTTGATTTGTGATGTAGCACATTATTATCATCCTCCTAAAAAAGCATGGACGACTCCAAATGTATTTTAGGATTTTTCGGTAGAAGTGCAACTCATGAACTCAGCCTGGGCTCATACTGGAGGCTCAGCCCTGTCCTTTACACTTGTACAGCCCCAAGCACGGGGAGGCTCAGCTGTGCCTGGCTCCTCTCAGACTCACAATGGCTATGGCCATCACACAGCCAGATGTGTGCTCAGTAGGTAACTGCTTTTGCACAATGTGGTACAAATCACAGAATCACAGAATCTTCTAGGTTGGAAGGGACCTTAAAGATCATCTTGTCCAACCGTCAACCTAACTGACAGAAATAGACACCCGCACAACAAACAAGGAGCATCATCACTGAACCATACCTCCCAGCACTTCATCAACCCGTCTTTTGAACACCTCCAGGGATGGAGCATGGTGCATTTAGCAGGAAATCTTACTTTTGAAGACAGCAAAATAACATCACACCTAAAGGAGAAGGACCCACAAGTGAGTCTGCCCTTGGGGGTGGCGCACGCAAGGCACTAAATATTGGGGCAGTTTCCCTAGTCGGTTCTGGCAAGGGAATAAGGATGGTTTTAAGCTGTCCTTCGAGGTCTGCTGTGTTTGTTTGCCGGTTAAATACCGAGAGGAGAGCCCAAGCCCCCGGGAAGGGATGTATTTGTGAATCCCGGGTACCATCTGGTGGCAGGAGCAGGGAGAGCCGCTGGGATGCTCTGCCTCCTGCCAGCCCGGGGCCACCAACCTCCCACCTGCCGGGGGGGCAGAAGCTTAATGAACATCATTTCGTTGTCAAGTTGATGTCATCGCGTCATTGAAGCTCATAAAATTCAAACTCCGCTGAAAAGAATGTCAGCGACTGAAAAGAGCTCACCCCAGACAGACATAAATTGATGGGTGAATTATTCAGCGCCGTAAATCTGGGTAGATGCCACAGTTACCAGGTTTCAAGCCTGGTTTTTGTCAAGTAACATGATACAAAGATGCATACAGTGATGTCAATGCATGCGAAAGCGTTTCTCCATGAGCTTCGAGGTGTCTAAGAGCAGTTTGAAGGGTCACCTTGGGACCTCCCACCCCAAGGAGGGTTCCCAGACCCCAGCGGTGTCTCTGTCACCTGGCCAGTAGCTACAGATGTAGGTGAGCGAATTCCACACTTCATGATGGACTGACACCTGCAATAGAGAGCTCTGTCACCTGGCCAGTAGCTACAGATGTAAGTGAGCAAACTCCACACTTCATGATGGACTGACACCTGCGATAGAGAGGAAAAAAAAAATTTAGAGCATATAAAAAGAAATGTTTCTATGTTGTAATCAGAAGTCAAGAGATGTGAGCTAAAAAGGTAATTTTAATAGTTAAATTGTAATGAGATGAGGACTCCGGTTACTAACAGCTGTTTGCCAATAAAACATTCTGGAGCATTTTCTTTGAGGAAACTGCAAAAGATCTTTTCACATTAATGTTCTCCAGAATGGGTGTTAAGTTTCCTATTATTGTGAGCAGAGCATGGGAAGCTGCTGCCCTGCGTGGGAGCCAGATGCCAGGCCAAGCAGGGGCAGCAGCTCAGAAGTGACCAAGCACTGTTGCCAATTGGAAAAAAAGAAGGAATTTCTGAGAAAAAGGGGTTTTCAGAAGGAATTTGATGAAGAGTTGGGGTGAGAGGAGAGTGAATACATGATGGCTCCATTGTTTAGCATATGGAGGAAAAAAGAAAAGGGGAAAAATGTTTTGATGATTCTGAAGAGACCAGAGTGACAAGAGAGGAGCTGGGACACAGCACTACAGAACAAGACAACTACTAAAACCCTCCATAATCTAGGGAAAAGAGATAAAAAGGGAAGAAAGGGTCTGAGCTGGAAGTGAGGTGCTTGTTAGAAGGGTTTCCAAATCCTCAGATGAAAGGTGCTTTAACTGTTGTATAATATTCTTTCTAAAAAAATGATATTACATTCCCAGGACCAAATATATGACCCCTTGTAAAAAAAAAAAAATCTAATTTTGATATCATCACAATTAATTTCCTCAATTTAATTTTCATCAGTATGAAAAGGTAACACATGTATTACAGTTCTTCAGCCTGTTGCGTGGTACCAGTGGGTATCTATATTTGTACATATATTCCTTGCATTTATATACGTTCCTCCAGAAGGACTGATTTCTTTTCACTGGAGTCGGGCATGAAAGCTCCTCTGACACTCCTCCTGTTTGGAGAACATCAGGCAGCTGTGAAGTAATTTAATGAACCGAGAAGTGATTGCTGATGATCCTAATCAGTCGGTTCCCTACTGCTGTTTGGTATCTTGCTCCATCAAAGGAACAAATCGTGAATGTGCAAATTAAGTGTGATTCAAAGACACTTAAATATTGACAGAATGGAACTGCAGATGAAACTGCAGTGGCTTTAAGTCTTGATTTTCAAAATTCCCGTCAATCATTCTCATTGCTGTCCTTATTTTGGATGTGCAAAAATGAGGTGGGAGGTGTCCCTGCCCAGGGCAGGGGAGTTGGAACTGGGTGGTCTTTAAGGTCGCTTCCAACCCAAACCTTTCTGTGATTCTGTGACCCCTACTATTCAGTGTATGAGATGAGAAGATCAAGCACTGTTCCAACCCAAACCTTTCTGTGATTCTATGACCCCTACTATTCAGTGTATGAGATGATGAGAAGATCAAGCACTATGGCAGGGATTCCTTTTCTACCTGGGCTATAGATTTATAGAGTGCTTTCATTGCTGGGGTTCCTATACCAACATTAACAGTGCTATGCTCTGCCATCACACATATAAAATGATATGCTTCAGCTATCTTGAGAACAGCTTGGCTGCAAAATTGGAGCTTTTTCTAGGGAATCGGTCCAGCAAAAAGCGTTTCACGGATGCTGAGCAGCAAATGAATGCCCAGCCCAGCTCCTGCTGCCTGCCAGCCCCGCCACAGCCATGGGTAAGTGGAAACCAGTTATTGCTGCCATAAATGTCCCTCTGTGGCATTTTTTGTGCGTGTGCCGTTCCCTTGCCATCGATGAGATCATTTGACTTTTCATAGGTTAATGCACTGCTTTGTGTATACTGCTATTTTAAAAAGCAATTGAATAGATGAATGATAACACACAGCACCAGTCTCTACTAATCAAGGTGGTCACCTTCAGATAACTGCAGCCTTTTGATTCCACTGAGACATGCAATCCTAGTTCAAGTAAGCATATTTGAACTCTATTTTATGGTCAAAAAGCACTACAAAGCAAATAGCTCTTCCTGAGAACTACCTCAATCCACCGGAGCTGGTTGGCTGAAAGCTGTTTTCGTCTTGTCCCATCTTGAAGCCCTGACTATGTAAGGGCTCCAGCTTCTGTACCAACCCTTCCTATTCTCTATTTCTCCTGGGTTTTGTCACAGCCCAGTGGTGAGGATTAGCAAATCAAATGTGCCGCTAATGTCTCTGGAGGTTTTTTAATGTACCCTGTCCTTCTGTAGGTGTGAGAAGCAGAGCTGCTCCCATTTCACTTGAAGATAATATAGTACCATGGGCAGCGGCAGGTCTTTGACACCTACACAAGTAGAATCATCGATTAGAATTGGAAGGGACCTTAAAGATCATCGAGTACCACCCCCCTGCCCTGGGCAGGGACACCTTCCACCAGACCAGGTTGCTCAAAGTCCCATCCAACCTGGCCTTGAACCCTTCCAGGGATGGGGAATCCATAACTTCCAGGATAAGACACATCACGACCCACCACAGCCAAACCTCCACCAAAACCACACTCGAAGGGGCCTTCCCAGAACATGCTGAGCTTTGTTAGACAAAACAAAATCCACCACCACTGCAAGAGCATTATCCAAAGCAAAAACATATTTGTACCATTTTTTTTTTCTATTGTAAATTTCTATTGTTTCTATGTGATATTTCTATTTTTACACAAAGACCACCACTGTAAGATGAGTTTGTGTTACCTGTCCAGCGTGTCACCCTTTTCTGGAGGCCATGGTGGTACGTTCCACGTGAGGAGCTCATCCTGTGTGTCCCAGGCAGAGGCCAGACCTGGGCTGGGGACACTGGGGTGCCTCAGCTGAGGGGCTGGAGGTAAGTTTTCTGTTGGCTGAGTGGAGCTACATTGATCAGGTGCCACCCTAAGGAATTTATCTTGTAAATTCTTCAGCCAGGGGGAGAACAAAGGGGATTTTACTGCAGAACGAATAGTTAAGCATGATCACACCGGTGCTCAGCAAAACCTCCATCCGTGAGCCCCTGATTTGGCCGTGCAGCCTCTTTAGAATTTTCAAGCAGAACCAGCAGAGTCTAATCCAATTTAAAATGCATCCAACTTCCCAGCAGGGACCGGCAGGGAAGCGGGACAGAGCTGACATCCAGACGGCCAGCTCTGAGAGGGGAGCTGGAGCTGGGACAGGGCTGAGACACCTGAGGGTTGGTGTCTGTCTGCAGGCACCTCGCTTCGACCGGGGCAAACTTCCAACGGCACCAACATCACTAAGTCGTGTCCCAATTTCAACCACCGGCTCCAACCCCGTTTCCTCCACCCAACTGGGGCTTGTGGCCACCTTGACCTCAGCCTCCCAGTTAGGAAAATAACATGAATGAAAACACTTCTGCAGTTGCCGGGCAAATCTAGAGCAAAATTGGTTAAGGGGGAAAAAAAAAAAGAAAGAAAGAAAGAAAAAAGAACTATTTTAAGCACTATTTTAAGCGCTGACACTGTACTTCTCAAGACCAGAGCAGCCCGCAGGCCATCTGTCTCCTGGAGAACTGGTCTCTGAGACTGGGCACAGAAAGATCTTCAAGCACACCACAACAGAAATGAGCTCCAAGACGGGAAGGACTTGCTTTATTTGCTGGCTCAGGACAGTGGGTCCATGGGCTAATAATCCTCCCTTCATCCCCCCGATGAGAGCCAGCTGAAGGAGAGGTCACCGGGATTTGCCCCGAATAGCTCGGGTTCGCAGCGTGGTCTGGAGCCAAAGTTTGGATAAGCATAAAAAGCTTGGGATAAGCCCTGTTAAAGTAAAGGTCGGATGAGATCACTGAGTGCTGGCCATTTATGAGCAAAGAATTATTTTCAGTTTCCACAAGGGATCCTGATTTTTGATGGCTTTTTCAGGGACTGCTTCTCTCTAATGTTAACAGGAGGTGTCAAATCAAAGGTTTCTTTTTTCTTCTCCCCTACCTGTCATCATCCTCAGAAGAGTCTCATTGAGGCCAGCTCCAAAAGCCTCACTGGCTCGCACAGTTCCTAAAATACCGTGGCTGAAATTGCCAGCAATTGGGGAAACTCATTTCAGCAGAAGCTCCTCCCTGCCCCTAAGCCTCGGGGGGACCTCCAACCAAACCAACCCAGGGACAAACCATTCACTTTCATCTGCTGCACAAACATCACCAAATGCAAAGCAGGGGAGTAGAGCTCTCCTCTCCACCAGCTCCTCCTACACTTAATTACAGGAATGCTAATAAAACCTCTGCCAATGCCCCGTGGGCACAGCCCTGCTCGGATGACTTCCCAATGAACATTTTTCCTGGCTCAGTTCACTGCCCCACTCATGGATTTGCTTCGTCCTGGTAACTGATTTGCTCTTTCCAGAGTCACATTCATTCAAACTGAATATTTAACAAAACCAGACATGTTTATCCAATACGAGGAGTCATAGCTGGCTGGGAGAACGTGGAAACTGAAGTGATGGAGACTGCCAAAAGCTCATCAGCGCTGTTAACGGTACAGTGCAAAAGAGATGTCCAAAAAGGCAGCTCCCAAAAGTAAACCTTAACCCTTAGAAGGACTAAACAAGGGGAGAAATGAGGACAGGGGTTGTCAGTAACAGCTCTTCCCTGCCCACGTACAGCTGCTGGTGGCAGCTGTCATGGAGGTTGGACCCAAAAAAACACTGAGGCTCTTCGATACTGCAAAAATGCTTATTTATCTTCTATAAGAGTGGATTTCTTTAAAAGTGTGTCTTAACCCCTGGCTCTGCAGCCCCAGCAAGGCTCAGTGCTCACAACTGACTGTGATTGAAATGGATCCTGCCTTAAACGCAGGGTGGGATTCTGGTGCAGCTGCCAGTGGGACAGGAGCTTTTCTCCGGAGCTGACCTTGGCCATTGAGTCTTCAAACAGCACAAAATAAAATAGAACAAAACCTATCATGCTGATAAAGACTGAAAAAGTAATCTTCATAGAGTTGGGAGAGGCAATTTGGAGATTATTATGCTATTGGGAATGTGATTGCAGTGACACATATACATGAGAACTTGAAATTAATAAAATTACACTTTTTGATATTTTCTTTTCATTTGAGGAAAGTCCTCCAAAAGCTGCAGAAGAGGTTAAGAACACGTTGCCAAAGGAGGTGAACACTCTCAGGATCTCAAGAACTCATCTCCAAAGCTCTGTGAAAGTTGGGAGAGCACAGGAGCAAAACCATGCACCAAAAAAGATTTGTCTTGGAGCAAAATCAGGCTCTGACCTGGCTGAAGAGATGTGAGCTGGGCCTTTCGAGCTCCGGGGCTCGTTCTGCAGACACTGACCTTTCTGCACTGAAAATCAGAAACTGAGGGTGACTGGCCCAAACCACAACACCAGCACTGCTTCAAACAAAATTACAGATGTCTCAAATTAAAGCCATAAGAATCAGTGGCCCCACTTGAACACCAGCCTTAATTTTTGTGGCCAAGTGGCCGATGCTCAAACATCCCCCCACCTTGAGTGTTTAGAGCAAAAAATGAAAAACCTTTTGGTGCAGGTGAAGGGCAGGAAGTCTTTTGAAAAGAGAGACGACTTCAAGTGAGAAATTCCCCTTCGTCTTTCAAACATTATCTCACACTTGCAAGTCAGAAACTGAGGGTGACTGGCCCAAACCACAACACCAGCACTGCTTCAAACAAAATTACAGATGTCTCAAATTAAAGCCATAAGAATCAGTGGCCCCACTTGAACACCAGCCTTAATTTTTGTGGCCAAGTGGCCGATGCTCAAACATCCCCCCACCTTGAGTGTTTAGAGCAAAAAATGAAAAACCTTTTGGTGCAGGTGAAGGGCAGGAAGTCTTTTGAAAAGAGAGACGACTTCAAGTGAGAAATTCCCCTTCGTCTTTCAAACATTATCTCACACTTGCAAGTCTTTTGAGCTAGAAGATAAAAAAAGTAGCTTTTGAAAGAACTGTTGCCTGCTGGGCTACATCAGGTTGCTGGAACTGGTGTAAGCAATTTTAGCACAGATGACTGGTGCTACGTGCGGGGCAGAGGAGGGTTGGGTGCCTACAAAACGCTCAGCATCTCCTCCCGCCCTCATTCCTCTGCTGCAGTTTTGTTCCAGAAAAGTGCATTTTCTGCCTCCCTTGGGAACGTGTCCCTATGGCAACACACAGGACTATCTCGGTGCAGACACACCAGTGCTTTGACAGCCTGTTCTTTTTGTGACACTTCTCATGGTAACATTCCGAGACTGACAAAGACGATGTGAGATCACCCGTCTCCAAGACACCATTTGGATGATCTCGTACTGAGAACTTGTTTTTTTGCAGTCTTTCACCCTTCCAGCTCTTGAACTCTCGCGACTGTGATTTTATCTGAAATGTGTTGCAAAACGTATGTATTTGCCTTTATCAGCAAAAATCCGTAACCTCAAACGAGATGTTTTCAACAGGACCCACTTTCCATGAAGCCAAGCTGCCGAGTGTCATCACACTCTGCTTCTCTGGCTGCTTCCAAACTGGATCCCACACCAGCCCTTCCCTTCTTCTGGTGGGATGCTGACAAAGTTCACTCGTTCCTATGCCACCAACACGCTGAATTCCTAGCTACACTCTTTATACATACTGTTCCTTGGATTAACACCATTATCTTTTTTTTCTCACTTGGTTGGGAGTAAATATGCTACATCCGAGCACGGCATAAATTTACCAATTAAAATCACCCCGTGCACTGCTGGCTGTGGCTGATAAGAGGGAGCGTGTGTGTGTGTGTGTGTGTGTGTGTGTGTGTGCGTGTGTGTGTGTGTGTGTGTGTGTGTGTGTGTGTGTGTGTGTGTGTGTGTGTGTGTGTGTGTGTGTGTGTGTGTGTGTGTGTGTGTGTGTGTGTGTGTGTGTGTGTGTGTGTGTGTGTGTGTGTGTGTGTGTGTGTG
>NW_015090865.1:2961243-3028709 GCF_001431845.1 Calidris pugnax | reverse complement strand
GAATCAGTGGCCCCACTTGAACACCAGCCTTAATTTTTGTGGCCAAGTGGCCGATGCTCAAACATCCCCCCACCTTGAGTGTTTCAAGCAAAAAATGAAAAACCTTTTGGTGCAGGTGAAGGGCAGGAAGTCTTTCGAAAAGAGAAACGACTTCAAGTGAGAAATTCCCCTTCGTCTTTCAAACATTATCTCACACTTGCAAGTCTTTTGAGCTAGAAGATAAAAAAAGTAGCTTTTGAAAGAACTGTTGCCTGCTGGGCTACATCAGGTTGCTGGAACTGGTGTAAGCAATTTTAGCACAGATGACTGGTGCTACGTGCGGGGCAGAGGAGGGTTGGGTGCCTACAAAACGCTCAGCATCTCCTCCCGCCCTCATTCCTCTGCTGCAGTTTTGTTCCAGAAAAGTGCATTTTCTGCCTCCCTTGGGAACGTGTCCCTATGGCAACACACAGGACTATCTTTGACAGCCTGTTCTTTTTGTGACACTTCTCATGGTAACATTCCGAGACTGACAAAGACGATGTGAGATCACCCGTCTCCAAGACACCATTTGGATGATCTCGTACTGAGAACTTGTTTTTTTGCAGTCTTTCACCCTTCCAGCTCTTGAACTCTCGCGACTGTGATTTTATCTGAAATGTGTTGCAAAACGTATGTATTTGCCTTTATCAGCAAAAATCCGTAACCTCAAACGAGATGTTTTCAACAGGACCCACTTTCCATGAAGCCAAGCTGCCGAGTGTCATCACACTCTGCTTCTCTGGCTGCTTCCAAACTGGATCCCACACCAGCCCTTCCCTTCTTCTGGTCGGATGCTGACAAAGTTCACTCGTTCCTACGCCACCAACACGCTGAATTCCTAGCTACACTCTTTATACATACTGTTCCTTGGATTAACACCATTATCTTTTTTTTCTCACTTGGTTGGGAGTAAATATGCTACATCCGAGCACGGCATAAATTTGCCAATTAAAATCACCCCGTGCACTGCTGGCTGTGGCTGATAAGCCAATTAAAATCACCCCGTGCACTGCTGGCTTTGGCTGATAAGAAGGAGCGTGTGTGTGTGTGTATGTGTGTGTGCAGGGTGAAAATAACCTTGAGCTCCACGATTTGCAGTCAGGCCTTGAGGTTTCAAAAGCATAAAACTCCTCCCCCCGAAGGCAGTCACCAGCCATGCTGATGGCTCCAGGTGACGTCCTCAGCATCTACAGGGTCCAGGAAGCTTCAGACCCTTCAGAGTGATGCTCACAAGGAAACTTGTCGCACAAAGACCTGACAGCACAAGGTACAAGGGTGTTCTTTGTCTTAATCCCTACTGAACAGAGCCACACCACTATCGTTTCACACCAAAAAAAAGGTTAAAAAAGAAACTGTGCCCTGTGACACCAAGATTTAGATAAAACATCTTTCATTAAACAGCCCAGCCAGCACTGAGGTGATCTTCTCTGACCTACATTTTAAAGCTCACAAACTTCCAGAATTGCTTATTCCTTACCAAGAACCTTGCTCTGCCTGAGAGAAAAGTCGGGTGTGGATGAATATTGATGGAAATTAAGCCGTACATTTGCACGTCCATATGCCCTTTGAGACAGTGCAGGGGCACTTCGCTCAGCTGTGCCCTCCTGGCAGGTCCCCAGAGGCTCTCGTTGTCTGTGAAAGGACTGGAAAAATAAGGAAACACTGTCTGTACTGCCAAAACCAACAAAAGGATACACAGAAATAATGGAAATTACGATTTGGGGCTATCTGTCAGTCCTACAAGCTATGGTTATAACTGAGAGCTTCACTCACTCATAAATCATAAATTAAGAATCTCTTTGGAGGTCCTTTCTTGAAGGTGGGAGGCCAGCGTTAAAGTCGAGCCTGGTACTTACCCAGCTGATCTGCTGCATAGATCCAACCGATGAAAAAGAGGTCCTATGATTATCAGTTGCAGCAGAATGCGGATCTGCTGCATAGATCCAACCGATGAAAAAAAGAAGTCCTATGGTGTTCAGTTGCAGCAGAATGCATTTCATTTTCAGTTTCTGCTCCTTTTGTCCCAACCTCTGTCAACATGAAGGAAGACAAAGCGTGTGCCACTGCCCCAGGAACAGTGAAGGGGGTTTTGAGGCTTCAGAACAACCAAGTTTAAAGACAATTACTTTTAATTTTACATAAAGTTGGGAATAACCCTGGCCATGGCAATGGAAACTTTAAAATATTTTTCTGTATTTTCAATTGACTTTAAAAAAATATTTTTCTGTTTGGTTCCATTTTTTCTGTGCTCATCTTCCCGTTAATGTTTGTGCCAAGAACCATCGTGAAACCCCTCTGGTATCATCAATCCATAAATAAGATTAAATAAATAAGGTTTATAATTTCTACAGATATACACACGTGCACAGTTCGGGTTCATAATTAGGCAGAAAAAATGTCAGACCCATGAAAAGGAAAATGCAGCCCGTTCCGTGCTGGGTGGTGGGACTGAAGAGGGAGGAGGGAGGTGGTGACTGCCTGAAGATCCGCGTCCTGGCCGCAGCCGGGAACGACAGATGGTGTTTGTGGAGAGGATAGAGCCTTACCTTCTGATTTTATCCTGGAAATGTCGCTGCAGAGAAAACTATCAACATTCACTGTTTTATCTCACAGATTTAAGAAATACAGCCCACAGGGAAAAAAAATACCAGGATTCCTGCTGGAAAACACACCGCCAGATGCAGCTGGAAATCCCAATTAAAGGATGCAGTTTTGTTTATCAAGAGCCACTGTCAGCCATTGCATGTATTTTATTTTCTCATTAAGGAAATGCACTGAGCATATAACAGAGATGACATTCCACACAGATTTAACATTACAGAACAATCGGAAAATAAAGATACAATCAATACATATTTCCTGTAGCAGAACAGATTGAAGGAACTGATTCAAGCTGAGAACGAAACGAGAAATACTTAAACCAACGGAAGTGATTTTTAAACAGATGAGCTATTTATGTATAAATTAACATTCTCAGCTGAGATCTGTTGCATTGGTGCCATCTTTATACTCAACAGCTTTATCAGACTTGCGCCCATCAACAAAGCATAGACCAGAGCTGCCTCTTCTGAGAGCCAGCTCCAACAAAACCCCAGAAGATCAGTCTCAGTCTGAAGCCACCACCTACAGGACATGACAAAAGGACCCAGACAGAGGAAAGAGCACAACGAAACAAGGAGACAGTTTGGTCCGTGTGACGGGCAACAGCTACGAGGTAGGTGAGGGTTACACTCTACATGGAGGTTTCAGTCATTATTTCACTTGAAGCAGCTCTCTAGAGTTCACAACCTGAATAAAATGTTTGCAAAAGTGCAGAATTCTATGACACACTGCCTGGAACTGATTTTTCCAAGAATTATACCAGAAAAAAGTCACAACACAAAGCTAGTGGAAAAACTGCTTTGCCACGTATTTTGTGAGTTCCATAAACTTGACAACCAAATCTTTTTCTAAATGGGCAACTAAAACTAGAATTCGAAAGACCACCTTTACTTCAGTGACACCAGCTGGACTTCAAGCCATGTTCTGTGCTGGAGATTAGACCAGATCATCACAGTAGGGCATTAAAATCTACAACTACCACTCATCTGCTTGTCTGTCCCTCTGAGCTTTGAACCAAAGGAGGAACCTCCCTGCTCTCCAGTATCACAGACCCAGGACCCTGCTTAGTGCTATCACATCATGCGTTATGTCATTTCTCTTGCCTACTTTCAACATAACCACGCCAAAAGACCATCACTAACTGGTGATGCACAATGCCTTCTGAGATGTCCCACTCTGGATCATTTACTGGGTAAGACTGCAATGAATGGGATTATTAACAACGCAGATATAGTTTCTTACATCTCTAAAGATCTGCATGTAATTTCATTCACTTTGCAAAAAGAAAAGAATACATAAACCACCACAGATCAACCCAGTCACATCATTGGAAGGTGAGATATATACTCTTACTCCCAAAGAATGAAGTTGAGGAGAGTAAAGAGTTAACTACATAGTTGAAACCCCAAGAAGGATGCCCCATCCCTGGAGGGGTTCAAGGCCAGGCTGGATGGGGCTTGGAGCAACCTGGTCTGGTGGGAGGTGTCCCTGCCCAGGGCAGGGGGTTGGAACTCGATGATCTTTAAGGTCCCTTCCAACCCAAACCATTCTATGATTCTATGAATTCGGATAAGCAAAAATATTATTACTCAAGTTATAATTTGCCTACAAGCCAGGGATTAACCACTTACTTGTTCTCAAAACCAGCAGCAGAGATAGAATAAGCTGATCTTTGGAGGGAGATTACCAGTTCAAAACAACTTCCAAGCTCTTTTTTTTCCTTCTCTTCTTCCAATGTTGTGATAAGATTCTTAGAGGATCAGAAAAGAGATGACTAAAAGGGTTTTTTCCCACGAAATATACATAATATAACATACCTCCATGCATTGTTCCCTGAATTACTGTCTCTTACCAGTTTGTATTAATACTAAATGACCTTTATTTCAAGTTTTCTGGCTTTGTCCAGCTCGCAAATATTCTCTGAAAGACTAATTTGCTTGCTAGAATTTTCAGTCACTTTGTGCTTGAAAATTTTAGCTTGCTTTTGAATGGCTGCCAGCAGTAAACAGCAGGTGGAAGGTACTGCTACTACCCTACTACAAGGCTACTGACGGCTAAGATTTCTCCTTCTCCTTATACACACTAGCTAAATCGTAGGAAAACGTTGAACCTGATGATCTTTACGGTCCCTTCTAACCCGAACCATTCTATGATTCTAGATTCACCCAATCAACCCCTTATAATAAACAAGAAGAGGGCAGCGTTTCTTAAGTACAGGTCAAGACATTTAGCAGATGGAGCGATTTTGATCTGAACGTGCCACGTTCTGCCTACTGCTTTTTGCCTACTGAGAAATATGGTACATGGAGTAATGTGATTAGGAAATATAATCATTCCTTTCTAAGAAGGCAGACTCGTTGCTTCAGAATATTCATTTTTTCTCCCCTCATGTCATCTTCAGCAGCGGGTGCCACAGCAAGGTGAAGAGGAGGAGGCAGAAGTAGCCAGTGGAGGTGGTGAGTCTGGAGGCCAGGCTTTTAGCGTTGCAGTTGTTGGAGTAGCAGCAGTGAACGCTCACTCCGGGTGCTCTGGACCCGTCCCTCCTCGCCCGCTCGCAGAAGGACCGGAACGAACAGGACTTCATGATGCCACCTGGAATGGAGACACATTGAACCCAGACAGTCTGTGGTCCCCCACTCCCGTCCACATCCCCACAGCGTCAGCCTGACCCTCCAATACTGGGCAGCAAAGTTAGGTCTGGCATTTCCGTACAAGTAAATTAATACAATTGCACCAGATGATGGCAGACTGACAAGTGTGCTTATTGATCTTAAGTTCAATAATTGTAATTTATCTTAGATACAGCTGATGCACCTTAAACATCTCTGAACGTGCTCCAGTGCTGCACCTCCTTAGCTTCTTTTCCTTCCTAATTTCCAGGTAAGTCATCTGACTTTAAAATAACAGATTTAAGTACGAAGTGGGCAATACTTAAAATGCTTTTTTTACAGCTTTCCCGTGGTGGGGATACGGCTGATGGTCGTGACAGGCTGACAGGTCTGAGCTGGTTGTGACTACTTACTAGATTGTCCTCTGATGACCGCACAGGCGTCCGAATGCCCCGGGCATTGCTGGGTCCCTTGTCTGTTACAGTCCTCGTCGCTGGAACCTACGCAGGTGTAACACTGCAGCGCGTCGCCTGCAGGAAGGAGACAAAGGCCATTTATAACAGCAGCGTTCAGAGCTTACAAGAAACATTTTAAAATATCCACTAAGAGCTCTTTCCAGTTTTGTTTGAAGCACATGCAAAAATGGCAAAAAGGTTTAAAAAATATCTAGGGATGCTGCAAATCCTATCAATTTTTCTTTTTTAAAAGTGGTTCTCACGTTGATTTTAAAGATATTTTTAAAAAGCCATATATTATTATGCTGTTACAACTTGCCCTAAAAATAATCCAAGAACATCTGATGTTCTGTAACTTCATCCACACCTTCCTGTAACATTTTCAGAGCAGAGCCCACCATAATTATTTGGAGTACCTTGAGTTTTCTCTGTTCGTCATGGTCTTTGGTCCACAGCGCCATGAGAAAGTGAATTGTAAACACATATTATCTTACTATAATCCAGATTTCATTTTCTCCTAAAGTATCAATTAAGCCAGAACACAGCAGTGTATCTTTAAAAGTTTTGCTTTTGTTTAAACACTACAACCACAACACGATCCTCTTTCTTGTCTTTGGTTCAAAATACATGGTTTTATCAAAGTCAAGCATGAATTTGACATATATTTAGGATTCCATACTTCAAACTTGCAGAGCAGAAGGCACACTCACTGTCCGCAGAGACAGGTGGATTTAAATTAGTTAACATACATATTTAAGGGAGTATTACATAGTAGAGGTGAAATTCTGTGCGCTAACCACATACAGAACATGCTCTGAAACCAAACCAACCCAGTAGAGAAGCCCAGAACACAGAGAGGCTCAGCCACGTCTGAAGGAGGACATTAAAAAGAAATAAAAAAAGGCAAGAAAAGGGATTTGACTTACTTTTGAGTACAAAAAGGGAGCTGACAAGAACCAGGCTGAAGACTGTCCTCATGGTGGAGATACAGGCGATGCACCATTACCCAAAGAAAGCAGTTTGTTTGCTATTAAAGCCTTAAGGCTGGTCTTACATCCCTAATCCTCTGCAGGGGATAACTCCTGGGATAAAGAGGTGTGCGAGAACGCTACTTATCTAGCTTATTCTGGTTCTGCTTCTAATCACACGTACTTCATCTCCGCAAACCCTGCAGGCAAAAACCTTCCAGTAGCAGGAAGAAGAAAACACATTCACCTTTCAGTGACAGAAATGCCTAAACCCCAGCACCCCGTCACCGCACGCCACGGCCTCCAACGCAGGGAAACGCTCCCCTTACGTTCAAACGGGATTTGCTGGATCAGGGTCAGAGTATTAAACATTTTGGAGGAATAAGCCAATGCCTGAGACCTGACTGGTCCAAATCTAGCTCATATACACATATATTTATAGAGAGAGCAAGACACAGACGTAGATCCGTGCACAGAAGTAGTATATTCTTGTGACCCACGGAGCGCTCCAAGCAGTGACCCACGAAGTGCTCTCTGTCAAGGGATTCATTAATAAGAGCTTCTGTATCTGACTCTACACATGAAGTACATAAAATAGAGCCATACTTATCTTCAACTTTCAACGAAAAAATTTATTTACAATAGAGAATTTCATTTAAGTGACATGCATTTTCTTTTTTTTTTTTTTTTCCCATTTTAAATTTTATTTTACAAATCAGCAAATGCAGATAAAGTTTACACTCCTTAAGGCAAGAGTCCCCATGCAAGTAATACATGTTTATATTAAATCCAAAAGACATCCAACATGGGAACTCATGTACAAAGGGAAGGCTAGGATCAGCAATTTGTAATTTCTTAGAGAACTTGACAATCTCCCTGATACAGGAACTTTGAGATCAACTTGCTATGAATTATACTATGAAAATGCAAACAATAGCAAGAAATTCTGATAGTCATCTTAGTACTGCATACAATTAAATCAACTTTATTTAGAAAGAAAATACAGTAGTGCATACGAAAAAGTGAAAATATAACCTGTCCACGTAAACGTATGGACATCAGTGTGCCAATGGTCATATTGCACTCAATATCGAAGTCCAGAAATTTGGTTAAAAGTTAGCTTTTCCCCATTTTGGCAATCAGTTCATCACAAATCTTTGTTAATTCTTCTATCTCTTTATTCTGGAAAATAAAAGGCAATATTAAGTATTACGAAGGATATTGTTGCATTGAGGTTTGTTTGTCTGGAAAATAAAAGGCAATATTAAGTATTACAAAAGATATTGTTGCATTGAGGCTTGTTTGTTTTTTTTTTAATTACTGAACCTTTGGGAGGAGTGTGGGACAATTAAGTTTTCTCCAATACTGAGAATATAGTTTTTTTATATATATATATGCATATGTAGTACTCCTACATATACTGCATTCAAACATCATGCTAATTATTTCCACATCCAGCTCCTCCAACTTCGATAAACACAATTGAGCACTAAAGCAGACAGTTTTATGGCAGCCATCTCTAGCACACAGTAATAATACAGAGTTTAAACTTGTTTCTGGGCTGCACTTTTACAGCGTGAAAGTGGAAATGGAAACAAAACCCAAAAGAAGCTGTGGGGCCAGCTGGAGGTGAGGAGCTGGAGAGGTCCTCGGTCATGGTCTGAGCTCCAAAGGAGAGCTGGATGCAGCCACAGTGGGGAACTTTCAGTGAACTTTGGTCATCCCATTGATTTCTGAATTAAAAGAACCAAGTTGCCACTTACTTTTTGTTCCAGTGTTCTTTCCAATGCGTCCACTTTGAGCTGCTCTTTCCGAAGGCTGGCCTGATAGGCAGCTTGCTCTTGCTGAGCCTTGCCTCGCACTTGTGCAATTTCAGCATTGGCTCTAGAAAAAACACCACAGATTTGTGTCACGTCTGGTTCTCTACAGGGAAGGACGGCAGGTACTGAAGGATGGACTGAATTTTAACAGAGGGGTGGTGAGGGCAGGGTTACTTTCTGCCTGTCTTTGAAAATATTCTGAGACTTGTCCCTAGAGACCCTTCATGACTCCCTCTCTTGCTCAGCAGCATGAATTCCTGAGAAGAGACATGTGCAATCCATTACCTGTCCAGTTTTTCCTCTGCGTGAATTTTGAGTGCTTGATACCTCTGCTCTTCCTTCTTCACTCGTGATAAATACTCCTGCGCACATTTCTTTAACACTTCTTCATTCTAAAATGAGAAGATTACATTAAAGTTAATTCTAGGGGTTGAAGAGTAGGACAGGCAGCTGTTTGTTGGGGTTGTTCATCCTGGAGAAGGCTCTGAGTAGACCTTAGAGCCCCTTCCAGTATCTGAAGGTGGCCTACAGAAAACCTGAGGAGGGACTCTTGATCAGAGAGTGGAGTAATAGGATGAGGGGTAATGGTTTTAAACTGAAAGAGGGGAGGTTTAGATTAGGTATCAGGAAGAAATTTTTCACTCTGAGGGTGGTGAGACCCTGCCCCAGGTTGCCCAGAGAAGCTGTGGCTGCCCCATCCCTGGAGGGGTTCGAGGCCAGGCTGGATGGGGCTTGGAGCAACCTGGTCTGGTGGGAGGTGTCCCTGCCCAGGGCAGGGGGGTAGAATGAGATGATTATTCATATCCCTTCCAACTCAAACCGTTCTGTGATTCTATGATTTTCAGCACTCACATTCAGATATTTTAAGGGCTGCAGCCTAACATGGACACCCCTCCACCGAGGCCATCTGAAGTGATATTACACAATGCACAGAGATTTACAATTCTGCTGTTTGCATTTGACTCATGGCTGGAATCCTTCAGCTGAGGCTTACGTTATGTCATGTACTTTAAACATGAACTCTGACCTGAGGAATTCATTTAACAGAACACTCAGTCCTCGGTCATGGTCTGGGACATCTATCACAAACTGCTGTCTTCCATAGTACATCAGATCCAACTGGAACTAAAGATGTGCCCTGTGCTAGGACAGGAAAAGGGACTTTAACAGGACTTACCTTCCGAAACCCCTCCAATACTTCTTTCATTTTTTCATATCTCCTGAAAAGATCTGCCAGTGATTTCTCCACCGAGTTCAGATCTGCCAAAGCTTGTTCCTTCTCCACAATGAGCTGCTGAACGGTGTGATGGGAGACAGATTTCTCTCTCTGTTCATCCTCTGTTAGAAAGAAGAGAGGGGGAGGAAACAAAAGTGATTTTCAGAAGGATCACAGTAGTCAGAACACTGATTTCACTATCATCTATATTTTCTACTATACTGTGCTCTATGTCGGGTATTAGTAAGTTTGCAGGATCCAGAAGTCATTTTTATATAAAGACACAATTCTGTTTTGGAAAAAGGTTGCTACAGGGATATTTAAAAATATTTTGATGTTGGGGAAAAAATGTGAATCTATCTTTGTACTGATGATTTATTTCACTCTGAACTCAGCTGTTCCCATGAAAAAAGCAAGTGTTGGACTTCCCTTGTTTGCCTGAAGATGCACTACGATGCTGAAGGAAAAGACATTTTTGCATAATACTAGCACTGGGAATAAATTATCTGCCATTGCTGGTATGTGTTTGGCAACTCTTCTAATCCTGTACAAACACAGCACTTTGTTTAATGGAATTCAACTCAAATTCTTCCCTTGGAAAAAGCGTTTTGCAAACTCTCATTCCTAGGATTACTGTAGGAAGTGCCAGAAAGGAAATCTAACATCAGACAGACTAAGTTCTGGTCTGCAGAAAATACTTCCAAGCTTCTCCTCTCCATAGTTGAATTTGAGGCAGGGACGGTGGGAAGAACACAACTGGAATCCAAATCCATATGACAGAGACCTTTTCAAAGGAACTGACAGAGCGATAACTTGGAATACTCATATAGCACTGGAAGAAAAGCTCTGGCATTGGCTTCCAAAATGCTTCCTTGTTTGCTTCATATCCTAAAATATGATTCTTGTGTCCATGCCTTAAGGGCTACTTTGAGTGATACTGAAATAAAAAAAGCAACCTGCAAAACACAGCAGTTTTATATTGCTGTTTTCCTTTGTCTATGATGGAAGCTAAATAAGGTAAGAGGTTCTCCCATGTAAAAAACATGAGGTATTTCAGAATCTACAAATTTTCAATCAGGCCTTTATATTTTGAAATAGAAAGAAATAAACAAGAGGTTGTTTTTTTTTATTTGAATAAAAGTCTTCATCTGAATAAAGTATTTCATAGTGCTGGTCAGCTCTGAAATGTCAAAGTTGATACTGTCAATTCCCAAACTGAGATTAATCTCTTCCTTTTGCATATTCAAGCCTTTTATACGCTTTTTTGCTGGTCTAACTAAAGCCAGAGCAAAGTCTTCATCTGAATAAAGTATTTCATAGTGCTGGTCAGCTCTGAAATGTCAAAGTTGATACTGTCAATTCCCAAACTGAGATTAATCTCTTCCTTTTGCATATTCAAGCCTTTCATACGCTTTTTTGCTAGTCTAACTAAAGCCAGAGCAGCGATGATGCCCCAACGAGCCTCAGCTCACATATTCTGTTTGGTTCTCTTCTGTTTTGCCTCCTTAAAGACACTTAAAGTGATAATCCGTAATGTCAAAATAAACATATTCTCATGTAAAATGAGAAAACGTTTGTCATCCTTTGTCTATTTTTCTAAATCTGAGAATTTTCACCTTGTGTTCCAGCACAAAATTTGTTCAATCACTCCGCAGCGATGATGCCCCAACGAGCCTCAGCTCATCTATTCTGTTTGGTTCTCTTCTATTTTGCCTCCTTAAAGACACTCTGTGATAATCTGTAATGTCAAAATAAACGTATTCTCACATAAAATGAGAAAACGTTTTCATCCTTTGTCTATTTTTCTAAACCCGAGAATTTTCACCTTGTGATCCAGCACAAAATTTGTTCAATCACTCCAGAGATTACACGCTGTGGAGCTTAATTCCAAAGCACTTACTGGCAGGAGCCTGTTCTTTGGCAAAACCTCTGTCATCGCAGCTCCGTGCAGGGGAAGGCATCCATTTGCAGGATCACGTAACGTACTTAAATGTATTTAATGTCACAACTTTACTTTTTCTGAGACTGCTGCCTGTGGTATTTTATCAACCTCCTCCTAATTTGTTTCTAGGGCAATCTAGAGAGTTAGTACTTCATGATTCTCCTCCCTCGCATGATTCTCCCTCCTCTTCCCATTCCCCACCTCGCTCCTCAGCTGGACCAGCTCCTCTCCTGCCCATCCCCAGCAACCAGCACAGGGGAATTCAGGGCAAGTGATCCCCAATGCTCCCTTTCTCCTCTCCCTTCCACTACATGCCAGAGGTGCTCATGGACTGGGGATCTGGCTGGGACCACCATGAGACTCCAGGGGAAAATGGGAATTTATGTTGGGGGAGTGACAATGAATTGAAAAGAGAGAAAGTTGCTAGTGAGTGTTAGGGAAGGGGCATCCAATAATCTCTGATAACAGTTAAGATACTGTAGTATCTAACCAAAGTGGTTAAACACTACAGAAAACAGAACCCAGCATCTGGCTGGAGGGGGACTGGAAGATCTGTGTGATATTTTCTAAAACACTGATTTAACTTTAATGAAAAAGCTGCTTAGTGCAACTGTGCTGATAATAGCCTGCCAGTCAAATCTGAGCTCAGCAGTTACAGATACTTATTTCTAAATATATTTATGAGGTTATGCGATTAAAATATTTTAATTAAATGGCTTCCACGTCTGCAACACACACTGTCCACGGCTCACCAACAATAACAACAGTTTGCTCAGGACTAACACTATCCAAATTGACAGAATCAGAGCAGCACCGGAGCAGATCCGCTTTCAGGCTCAGCTCAGAATTACATTACTTAATGGGAATGCAGCAAACGGAGAACAAAAGCAAAAGAAACTAAAAATGCAAAATGCTGGTGTGAAAGTTGGTGAAAAGCTTTACTTACCAGGCTTGCCTGTTTTGTTTTTGCAAGCAAATAGCAAGAAGCAACAAAAACGGAAGCAAAACAGAAAATCAGGAATTGTTAGGAAAGCAGGAAATAAGTAATGCAACAACCTGTATTGCACAAAGCATAACATCCCTTTGGTTTTCATAATGGGAATTTAATGATTTAGTTAAACGTACAAGTAGAAGGATACATTTTAAACACAAAAAACCCCTCCGGAATTGCAAATCCATCAATAAAAAGGAAATCCACGATGGATTTTGGAAGGGGACAGTGGAGGGCTGTGAGCAAGGTGTGTGTGAGGTGGGGTGCAGTGAACATGGGGGTTCCACAGGCTCCGTTCCTCAGGACCAGGCAGCCCTGAGCAGCAGCCAGGGAAGTCTTTTTTCTCCCCCCTCCTCAATATAAGCAAGAATGTGATAGGGGCTGGGGCAAGTGTAAGAAAAAAGGGGGAAAAAAGTTAAAGCACCCTGAGCAGCAGCCAGGGAAGTCTTTTTTCTGCCTCCTCCTCAATATAAGCAAGAATGTGGTAGGGGCTGGGGCAAGTGTAAGAAAAAAAGGGGAAAAAAAATTAAAGCACTGGTAAAAAGATAGGCAAAGAGACTCTAAGAGGGATCTAGGCACTGACAGCTTGTAAACTCAGAGAGTATGGCAGAAAACTAATTGCATACGCTGTCGGGTAATATTGAGTTCTGTATGTATTTGACAGCAAATACTAGACCTACCAGCCCTTGAAATCAAAAGCAATTCCTGCTTGCAATGCATGTTTGCCATGCCTTTACAGGCACACATATACAATCGTATACTGTTCAAATGGAATATTTTCAATATTCATTATATATACACATGGCAAGCTATAAAAAGCTGAGCAGGACCTACCAACCACGCTGAATATTCATTAAAGGGATTCGGGAAAGTGCTTCACTTTTAATGCCCTGCTAACAGGGCTGTGTAAATAGTTCAGAAGGGTTAAATCATAAATAGAAGCAGCAGAGGCATTTCTTTTGTTACAATGAAGATTTTGCTTTAGCAGTAAGACATTATTGTGACAATAGTTCAGGGAAGGTTATGCAAATAGCACCCAGACAGTCATCCTTCTCCACAACCACGGCGTGGTGGTCGGGATGAGTGAATTCCTTTCTCATAAGGGCCAGTAATTTACAACAAATGACAGGAGAAAGTGGGACAATTAGAGCAAAAATTTACATTAAAGACAGGGGGAAGCAGCCTCGCATGTAACTATTGCCATGCTGTAGAATTTGCATACTGCTCTAATTAATACGTGCTTTCTGTGTCACTGGTGGTGTTTTAGTTCCTTTGCAAATGGGCAGCAAATTGCATTATCTACAGACATAGCTCTTAAAAACCTGCTGTAGATCATTTGAAAGATCAACTGATACTCTGAATCTGAAGTTTAAAGATCTTTCTATATCCTCAGTTGGTCAATGGCCCGATTCTTTAATTATCCTGGATTTCTTTGCAACAAGAGGAAATGGCAATTGTAGAATTTACTATGTACACCATGGCTGCACCTTTGCTTCAGGACCCTTATTCTATACCTTCTTGTTGCACTGCAGTCTCATAATTTGAATTATTATTTTTTTTTAATCCATTTCTCAAAACTAGAATTTGAATTTGTTATCAAAAAGAAACTTCTTTTGCTAATTACATGCATATGCTTGGGGAAAAAAAGGACGGGTCCTGAATTTCTACGTATGAATGGCCAGGTTCAGGGACGAAGCAGTATCAGAGTATGTTTAGTGCAAACCAAAATGAATTAAGTTCTTTGCATACTCTGATCACTCCTATTTTAGCACTTGGACGATGAGAATGACAGACGTTACGTCAGAAGGCAGGCAAATTGCTCAGTTGTACATAGAAAAGGCAACAGAGGCAGAACACCATAGAGAATGAAGCCAGGCACGTTATTATATTATTAATTATTACAGATTTTATTATGTATTAGGATGTAATAATAATAATACAAAATATTATTATTATTATTATTATCACATTTGTTATTTATTTATAGGCTCTTTTTTTCATCTACTTGAAAGGAGTCTGGGGTGTCTCCCAATGGCTGAGAAATGCAGGAAGGCAGCAAAAGCATCAGACATTGAACTAATTCCCCCCATATCTTTGGGCAAAACCAAGCAAATTCACTACAAATGCACATAAACACAACTCAAGCATTAATCTAAAAGAAAAAAAAAGTTTAAAGAAACCAAAAATTTGGGGGTGAGACAATACTGACTGTTTACAAGGGGGCTGCCCATTTTAGAGGGTGCAAACAACACGATATGTGATATATATCACAGTGTGATACAGCGTATGATATACGACAGCTGAAATAAAAATCCTTCCCTGTTGGAAACTTGTTAGAAAGATGCAGGTGTTCCTGGCACGCCGTGCTCTCTGTGACAGTTCTCTCAGGGGGAGTACGAGGGAAAATTTCTTTCTTTTTATTTTTCAATAAACACAGTGCCAACGGGCTGGATCCATTCCCCTCCCTGCTCACCGACACCGTGAGCTACCCCAGCCTGTCTCCTGGGTCTCACAGTCCAGATTTAACTCTGAGGCCACTCCTAATGGCTTTTAACAATATTTCACAGTTCTCTGCTGTTTTACTCCAGCTTGTCCGGGTGAGTTTAGTCCTGCTTTCTCATCAGCTAATGCTTTTTTTCCTGCTTTTCCCAGCAATTTTGGCCATGGAGAACCCAGGACCCAGCTCAGCCGTTTGCCTTTGTGGGAAGCAGCTCAAGGTGAAGCAGCAGCACGAGGCCCTGGCCCTTTCTGTAGCCAGACTAAGAAAAAGCACCTTGGAAATCTTATGAGGAGGCTCTAAAATCACATCCCAGGGGCCAGACCTCCCACACCAAGGAAAAACACGAGTCCTGCAACTTTTGGTTTTGAAATGCTACGGCACGTAGCATTTTTCATTTGTGGGACAAGCTGTTAACACAGGTGTTTTCTAATTATTGAGAGGGAAAAGATGTCATAATTTAGACCTTAAAGGAGACCCCTTTGTTAGTAAATAACCGGGGAGGTGGATTGGCCACTCATAATCTCTCAGATGGGATTGGAGCTAATCTAGGTTTTGGTCTGAGCAATGCACTTAGGACGGATAATCCCTGTTGTTGTAAAGAGCTAACTTTGGTATCTCCCCTCCAACAGTGGGGAGCGGATGACTATTGGGGTTTTAGGTCATTGAAAGTCTCTCCCAGAGACACCCATGAGTTGTGGGCAAAGCATTTTAACACTTTTCCAAACAGTTTGCTTTGATGCAGAAGGAAAAGCCCCGGCCTTTCTGCATTCCCCAGGCTGCCTCAGGGGCTACTTTCTGTCAAAGGAAGCCCTGGCTGTTCCTCACACCCTGAGCACACACCGGTGTCCTCCGGTGCAGCCACAACTCCCAGCACCATCAGCAGACACAGTTCCCATCAAAATTAAACCCAGAGACTTCATCTATGTCTCTAGGCTCACTTCAGAAAAATCAGAGCAGAGAATAGCATCTCACAGAGGAGAAACACCTACCTATCATCTGAGCAATCGTCTTCTCGTATTCTGAAACGATTTTCCTGTAAGAGGGGGGGAAAAAAAGAAAAGGTTTTGGCAAACATCGTCATTGCTAATGCTTACTTCGAAAATAATGCTACTCAATAACTGAACTACAGTATTTTAAAAGAGATACAGAACCCCTTCACACTTTCACATGCACCTTATTACATGAGTAACAAATAAAGCTGACGGTTTAAATACTGCACTTGGTTTTTAATTCTCCATGTAAATCAGTACAGGTGGCAGGAGGGAAACTCTCAATCAAATTCTGATATTTGAAACATACCCAAAGAACATTACCCATCACGATTTAAATATAAACATAATCACATCGGCCTAATTCAAGAATTACAAAGTCTGGTCTTTCCATTACTTTCTCCATGTTTGTCTTTGCTTATTTTTAATGTAAACATTAAGTAAAGTTATAATTGCTAGCAAGTAAACTTAACAGAAGTAGAGTTGGCCCTCATCCAAAATATATCTTGCCTTGCACTCTCCCAATGTGATTAAATGATCCATTAGCACTTAAGAGAACAAGAACAAAATATTCAATTACGTAGCACAAAATCCATGGTGTCCTATTTCCCAAATCTGTTTTTGAAACAGAGGTGGCAAAATGTTACTTTTAAGACTATTTTATTTCATATACTCACAGTAGGCTTTGAATTTCCTTCTTGAAAAGAGGTTAGCCAAAATAAGCAGATTAAATGTGATTTAGAAAGATGATCCATCCCTTCCCAGAGCCAAATAAAGCTAATGAAATGAGACTAGCTTGATCTGTGCTTTGATTCATGAGCCACGTAGGACCGTCTATGAAAAACAAAATTACCCCACACTTCATCTGAAGTGGACATTCAAAATAGCCTCCTCTTTTGAAGTCTTAGCTCCCTTTCACTTGCTCCTTTTTAGAGAAGTCTGCTGCAGTTGGTGAGGTTACGGAATGGATATGGGAAAATCCTGAGACAAAAGTCAGTAAGGAAAGGAGAAACTTGGGGAGCTCACAACCAGAAATGACACTTTTGAGAATAAAGATATCCTCAAGCGTTTGCCCCTGAAAGGAAGGGATTGGTTTCATGTCCAAAGGAGATTACCTCCAAAGCCTGCTGTAAGCAATAAGGATTTTAAAGCCATGTCATATCCTCGTAACACCAGGCACCTTTAGGAAGTTTTATCATCCCAGAAAATGAAGTCAATGACTTGGGGCAACGAACATGACATTAAATACTGTTACGTACCCTGGCACTTCCCAGCCCAGGCTGCACCAGGGAAGTTGGCAGCAAAGAGAAATAACGTTATCCATTTCTTATTTTTACCAGCTTAGACTAGTTTCCAGGAGGTACCACATTCTCTGCATTATTGGAGTTAGATTGATGGTTGGACTAGATGATCTTAAAGGTCCCTTCCAACCTAGACACTTCTATGATTCTATCCCGCCTCATGAAATCATGTGGCTGTTCCATGGAAGTGGACACTGCAATGGACTATTGGATTTAATAATATTCGATTTGGAAAGCGAGGTAGTCGAGTCAAATCTTGTTCCAGATTGATGCCAAAGGCCTCGTCAAGCAGCCTAAATAAGGGTCATTATGGCTGGGGCACTGAAGGATGCTGGTCACATCATTCCTCTCGGTGATGGCACATCTTAACCCCAGCTCGACATGCTGCACAGCCTTCACTTTTGGTATTTTAGAAATTCAGTCCATTTATTGACTTCCTGCATTTTCCTAAGTCATAAAACCACCAAAATCCAGGGCTAGAAAGGATCTCAGAGGTCATCTGCTTGACTTCCCTTACTAATAATCAATCAGATCTCCAAATAACCATGTTTTCATATTTCTTGCCCTAGGCTGTACCCTTGGATTATGGTATAGCCTGCCCTGGTTTAGCTTTTCAATAGTTATTACATTATTACAACTTCTCATCTTGGCTACTGTTCTCTGGAGTGGAATTTCCTCCAGTCTGACATTTTTCTGGATTAACTGAACTCAGGATATTCCAAGTAGAGCACGTAGGACTTGGGCAGAGAAGCGTTGCTTCTCCTTCTGTGAAAAGTGATGCTTTTGTGCTTGCAAATCTAGATAATCCCTTCACTCCTTGTTTATCATTATGTCACACCTAATTGCTGCATCTCTAATTTACCACACATGGACTGTTTAATCTTCCAAGAGAAATCTTTCTTTGTGCACACATACATATTTTATCATTTCATGACAACATTAATCAGATTATTTTTTTTTCACCCACATGTTCTAGGGGTGTGCCTGTGGGAAATTTGGCTTAGATAATGTGCTTTCTTTTTTCCAAATCACATTTTGCTGAGGGTGTAGATATTACAAGGAAATTACTGTGAGGGGGACGAAGGTGCCAGCTGTGTGCCAGCTGCTCTGTGTCATTCACTGCTCTCCTTTCCTGAAGGAATAAGCACCCCCTTTCGTACCCAGGTGGTTTCTAGAGAACAGACCAAGCACCACACTTGAGCGTGTGCCAAATGCCGGGATGCTCCTTACACAATTCCACATTTTGTTCATTCCTCAGTTTGCCCTCTTACCACAGCTCCCTCTTCCCATTACTCCCTAAGTAGAGTTTTCCTGGATATAAGCAGGAATTGCATATGGAGGTTATCACTTGATACAGTTCATCAGCTTTAGCTTTAAACCCCCGAGACATTTAATCCTGGGAAGAAGCTGGTGCTAGAACAGAAGTGATTTTGAAAAAAACACAGTCTCAGAAGCAAGAGCAGAAACTGTTACTGTAAAGAAAGATACTAAAATAATCTGAAACCTGACGGTTTCCTTTTATTTATGAGTTAAGGGGTGAGGTGTTTTTCTGTCTGAAGGTAGAAAATGACAGGCCTTAAGGACTCCATGAAATATTTTTTACACAATCTCTCCCTCAGATGATTACCTTCTCAGATCCAGAACAATGAGCAGGTCACGCTAGAAGAAACTGAAAAGCTCATGGGCCTTCTATCAGCTCTCAAACGAAGCAGCAAAATCCAAACTGCTTAACTGAAATCAAGCTTAGTGTGTGCAGTAATTAAAAAATTAGCTCAGTTCAAAGAAAAGGGTGTAGAATCTCCTTGAAAGTCAACACTCCGAGGACATAGTGGTTCCTTCACAAGAAATGTTTTTCTACTGGCAAGTGGGGTTTTGTGTTCTATTGTTAAAGAAACCTTTTACAATAATCTCCTGGAGGAAGCCTGTTCTACCCACACCTATCTGCAAACCTCCACATTCTTTCTTCTGTTGGCAAAACTCCTTGTGGAGAGTGAATTTTAAATCAGCACGTGCCCACCTCTGCCAGCTCTGCAGGCAGCTCCTTCAGCCAGGAAACAGAAACCCCACCAGGCAACCCCTGTGTGAATCCACAGCACAAACTGGAGGAAATTCTTCCCTTAATTAGCCTAGATGACGAGCCCTCTTATCTCAGCATTTTGAGGGTGTAAATGAGATTGGTAACACTGAAGTTTTCAGTGATTACCCTCTGCCACCACGATTAGCAACAAGTTAATGACCCACCTCATTTCCATCACTTCCCTTCTGCTTTCTTCATATTTCTCCTTCCACTCAGATACTTCTCTTTCCTTGGCCACAATCTGAAATGAAGGCAGCAAAGGGAAAAAAAAGAGTTAAACCAAGTGATCCATTAAAGAGGAAATTAAATAAGTGTAAAATATTTGATTTAATATCAAATTCTAATTAACAGAGGTATGGTTTTCAAATGTATAATGGTTTCAAATATAGGCATCCCCAGTGACTTTCGCCTTTTTCAGAGTGCAATTAAAAAAGTTCAGGTGTGAAATCATACTAAAGTTTTGAAAAACTAACTTAGGAGAGTAGTTGCATTGTTCTTGTTTCATATTTCATTTCTGATTACGTCAAGGACACTTTTCAGGAAATACTATATTACACTCCACTTTGTCTGATTTGACTTGGTGCCCAACCTGAAACACCTCTGTACATGGTCCCATGTCCTCTAAGGGGGTTCTACTGCTTTAGGGCTGACTCTCTGTGAAATTTTATACCCGAAGGACTGGGTTCCTTTGTGCTCCTCTCATTCACACCATCTATCATAAAGTTTGGAATACTCTAACGCTAGATTGTACTCATTTTTTATTATTTTTAGCCAGAGTAATCTTATGCGCAGCTTTGTAAAACACATCATTTTATTCCTATTTCTGGCATCTTACAAATTTTATAAAATTACATAGCAATGTCAAAATGCATATAGCACAGTTAAGGCTAAAAGCAAAAAGGATTTATTTTCCTCTAATGTCTGCTTTTCACTTATGTCAAAGAAAGCAAAACTTACAGTGTAGTGCCTTTTGCTTTGGTAGCCTCTAGCGTTGTTTGAGCGCGGCTGAGGACAGTTTTAAGAATAGAACAAGTGTTCGTAATATGAATCATTCGGGAGAAAACAGGAAAGAAGTAAACCACAAGGGGCACATATTTCCTTTTCCAAATTCTGAAGAAAATTACCTCTGCTCTGGCCAGTCGTAGCGCGGAGTCTAAGTCTTGCTGGGGGTAGAGAAGAGCCGCGGTGCTCTCTGCATCCGAGGTGCCGATCCGGGAGTACAGGGCACTTTTAGAGATGGAAACATCTGCTGGGATAGCAGGTTCTCTCTGTGTGTTTGTTTTTTTAAATACAAAGAAATGAACCATTAAATAAGTGTTTAGCTAATATGTTTTCTGGGTGCAGTGCTAGGCTCCATGGTCCTGAGCTAGGACTAGAATCCTGTGCACTACTGAATCATACCAGCAATAACATTGACAAGGAACTTTGAATTTAGCAATCTGAAAATATGCATTTAAGCTTCATAGTAAGCACCAAGAGAGCCATATTACCCTCAGAGAGAGAAAATAAAGATAGCACTTTGCTAGCAATATTTTAAGGTCCTATATTAGAAAAATTAATACTTTCTGATGCAGAAATGTCATCAAAACATCCTCAAGAAATGCACGTCAGCAGAGGAAATTAGAATTGGAGGCAGAGAGCTTGTTAAGGGGAATTCTGCTTCCATGAAAATATATCAAGAAACCAGAAGCAAGAGGGCAACTCACCTTCTTAGGTCTGATCTGCCAATGCACCGTATCTATCATAAACTGTATTTCATAAAAATTGTGAATATCATACAAACTCATGGAATCAGAGAATACGCAGGTGGGGTTGCTGCCCCACTGGTATTTAGCATGCGATTAGTGAGTTAAATGAGTTTTCATTTGCAGCTGCCAATTTTGCTCATGTCAGTGGCCCAGATTAACTGGGGAGGAGAGCAGCATGTGAAATGGGGAAGAGAGCAGAAAAAAGAGGACACTGAGATGCAAGGTCTTGCAAACCACACTCCAGGTGCCAACAATCCAAGTTATAGCACATTAAAATCAAGGAGGTTATAAAAGACTGTTAGGAAGATGCTAAACCAAAAAAGCCCACATTTTTAAACACCAACCATAGCAGATCTACGTCTGGATTTCTTAGAATGGTTTGGGTTGGAAGGGACCTTCCAGTTCCAACCTCCCTGCCAAGAGCAGGGACACCTCCCACTAGACCAGGTTTAACATTTAACCATGAACACACTAAATAATGATTAATTCCAACAGAATTAGGAGGTGCAACCTCAAATCCAGTGGATTCTCCTACCTGAGCAAAAAGCATCACAAGATCTATCAAAACTACACAGCCTGCATTCCTGAAAGTATCTCCCAATATAAAACAACTAGGCAGGAAAAAAATACATCTGGGACACAAGCTCAACCACCTACATAAATGCATAAACACAAAACCACATGGTGCTGTCCACAGATCTGAGTTAAGGTAAAACAGCCAATAAATAAGACTACTGCTGGCTCAACTCAGTATCCTAACTTAAAAAAACCAACCCTTACTTTAATTCCTCAAACACAAGGCAAGAAAAACTGAGAGATAAAAAAGAGATCATCAAAGCTGCCCTCGAAAGAAAGGCCATCCCAGGATCAATCTGTTGAACCGCGTGTATCATATTTCAAAAGCCTCCTGCAGCTTAATTTGCTGGAGCTCCTAAAGAGATTGCTGGAAAATATTAATCGTGGCGAGAGAAACACAAATTTCCTCAAGCTCATATAAAAACGTGTCAGAGTAACTGCCAGGATGATAAAATTTTTAAAGAAAAAGGACCACTTGCACTTATCCATATTTTTTATATAACGCTCAACACCTCGCTAATATAGTTATGTTTTCTCTATCTTCTCTTGCATTTGAGTAAATTGTACAAAAGAATAGCAATAATGACATACAAAACAACTTAAAATTTCCAAAGATGGCTGTAAAAACCCTTGGAATTTAACCACTGAGCAGAAATGCTTGCAGCAGTGGTCCGACTAATACTGTCCTAACTCTGGAAACACTTCACACCAGTCACAGCCGGGCTCTTTGGCAGGACCAACCAGTAAAAGTCCTCGTGGTTTCTCTTCAAAAGCCAATTTTCCGCAGCTCCAAACTGATGCATAATTAGCAACTGTTATTTGCTGCCTCCAAATATTCCTATCCTGAGACAATAATATACCCTGACCAACAGGATGATGGTATTTCCCAAAATAACTCTGTCGGTTCTTCAACTTCGACACCTAATTGCTGAGCAGGTAAGCAGTTAATTGGGGTAATAATAAGCGTAGGGATTTGTAAGTCACTGAACCTCGCGCAGAAAGATTTGAGTCTGCAGGGGAATTACTGCTAAATGTAGGTCACTGCAGTCTTAGTGTAAATATTTGAGAGCACCTCCCTCTTCCCTTCCCAGCATCTTTCACAGAAACCGGATATCGGACCAGACAGGGAATAAATGCACATCCATTAACCTGCTGCAGGTTCCTCACTTCGAGAAGGTCAAAGCGAAAAAAAATACAGAAATGCACTGCAATGAAAACAAAAACTAGTTGTTATCATCCTGTTTAGAGGAGTATGCATTTAGCCCTGCTGAAAATTAGCTTGCCCTTTACAAACGTTCAAATACTGCTTGGGTACATATCAAATGATCTACTCTTTTAACTAATTGATGTGTGTGCAGAGAGGTCAATGGAGGCAAAACAAGACCTATTGGTGCTGGCAAATATACTGAAAAGCAAGTAAAATCCAAGCATAAGTTCCAAGCTTGTAAAGTTTTACTAGAAGAAATGGTTTGAATGGGAAAAAAAAAATGGTTTTGAATGGTTTGAATGTTTGAAGGAAATATTTCTCCCTCAATGCCATGAGGGCCCCTCAAAGTCATGATCCCATTTGTGCTGATGCCTTTCCTTTCAGTTTCTCTCCTTTCCTTGGATCTCACCTCAACACCCAACTCTACATCGCCTCAGCCTCTGTAGGGTGGTGGACACAAACCCTACCTATTTCTGTTCAAGCTGCATCTATAAAAAAATGGCCACAGGACACCCTAACTGAGACTGTTTAATAGAGAACTGTTCATTCAACTCCAGGCTGGAAGAAAGAAATCTTTGGCAATGTGAAAACAGATGACTAGTGCTGCTGTTGAAGTGTCTGACAAGAAGTTTGGGAGCGGCCAAATAACTTCTCTCTGCTCGAGAACAACAAACCGCAAATCCTTATTCCCAGCCCTAGTACGAGCAGAAAATGCTTGTATTTAATCTGTATTTTTAGGTGACCTAACTTGCCATAACAAGTGCTTGTGTCTTTATTTAACACCATATTCTTATTACCCCATCCTGTAATGGTTTAGCAAATGTTAAGTGTAATTATACAACGTTAAGAAAAGAAGGGAGGCCAGCCAACCCGGAGGGAATGCTGCCAGTTCGCCTCCGAATTTAAGTCACTGCCGTCGTCTGGTGGATCCTATTATACTTAATCCAGGCCATCAGTCACTGCAGGTCACAAGGGCTGTCATCACGGGCTAATTTTACATCAGCAACCTCCCACTGAAGTAGCAAAGTTATGCAAGGACAAAAGTCCTTCCCAGCCTAACAAAACACCCACCGTGTTCAGCGAGAAGCATTCCTGTGACCGGACCAACACGGAGCCTTGTGAACCTCAAAATGGTACCGATTCTCTGTCACGGGGTGGAGGTTTGCTTATTTTCCTCTCCTCATCTCTGTTTATCATTTTTGCTATCTTTGTCATACAAATTAATAGAATTTTCTAAAAATTCACACTAAATCCATTCCCCTTTTCTAAGTTCCAAGGAGTTCATAAACTTGTTATATATAAAAGAAAATGTCGTAATGATGTTAAAAAGCATCTTTAAAATGTAACTCCACATAATCAAATATATCCTCTAATATTTTTGTAGCTCAGAGTCTCCCCTGGGTAACACACAAGAATTCACAAACACATAAAGCTACTTTCTTCAGTCTAAAATAGCACAATTTTGTCCCGGCCCATGGCAGGAGGGTTGGAACTAGAAGATCTTTAAGGTTCCTTCCAACCCAAACCATTCTGTCGGTCTATAATTTGTGAGTTTCTCAATTCCAGTAGGAAAAATGCAGATGTCTGACAGAAGTCTTTTGTATAACCTGTGAAGAGCATCTAGGTATTATTATGGGTTTGATCTCGAGTGTTTCCTGGTGCTGCAGAGCCTGAAAGCTGCAGGTGACAGCAAAGTGCTGGGAGGACAAGGAGGTAGAGAGAGGTTAAGGAGGTGGAGAGGATCTAGAGAGGATCCCACCTCACCCTCTTCTGACACCCGCCTCTCAGTGTGATGGAGTAAGGGGACACCATCATACACAGGCCAGTACTCAAGCTGGAAAATGGTACTTAATTTTTCACTCCTTTAGCTGAAAGGTTAATCTTGGTTTCTAATGATGACAACGGCATGTTTTTCTTGATTAAATAAAAGATTGTAGCCACATACTTTAAACCACCCATAAGTACGCACGGAATGAGTTTACTTCGGTAAGTGTATGTGCACCATGGAAACAGTTGGCTCGTGAGTTATTTAAAGTAAGCAAAATAAATCAAATAAGGTCATTATTTTTTAATAAAAGTACAGTTAATCTAAAAAAATCGTTACTTTTATGAACTAGCTACTTCATGACTGATCCTTAGAGCTCCAAAGCAATTCTGCCTTATAACCAGCCCAATGGTTGCTATGTTCCAATGAGCTCAAGATGATACAGAACCAGGCAAAAGACTTCCCGCTGACTTATATATGGACACTATAAGAGGAGAAAGATCACTGCAGAAGAACACATCAGAAGCATATTCTCCTCATTTGGAATAAAATGTCATCCTGTGCCACCCCATCAGCCTCCCATTCAGCTGATACCACCTCCCAGGAAAGCTGCTAACGTTTTTGGCTTGATCTTTTTGTTAAAAGCACCACGAAGGGCACCATAAACTGGCTGCACAACTGGGTAACCACCAAACCCAGCGCATCAATGAGCTTTTCTGTCCCCTTCCAAACACAGCGAGGACCACATGCATTCCTAGAGCAGCACAAAGCATCACTGAGGAGGCACTAGCCAGCACAACATAGAACTAACAATTTAAAAATCTTTAGATCTTCATGAATAAAGACACATTGTATTGGGGGCCCTTTTTCCTTGGGAGCTCAACAGCCCTTCCAAGCCTGCTGGAGTCCTTTTCTTCTGAAGCCTGAAGGTGGGGTTGATTAAACTTCTCACTTTTGAACTCTGAGAGTCAAGGTGTCTGATTTCAAGCTGAAAATACCAACAGAAATGCCCCTACAGTAAAAGCCTCCAGCAAGTAGGTCAAGTAGGGTTGGACTTGGTTTGCTGTCAACCACTTTAGGACAAATCTTGCTGTAGAGAGAAGACAAACGGCCTCCTGACTGCAGAACCTGCCTCCTGCAGAGGGTAAGTGCCCACTTCTTGCCTTTAAATTGCCTTGTGTTAATTGGGATGCAGCGGCACTCGGTGAGCGGAGCGGGTGAGGGGGGTTCGGTGGGCAGCACCGCTTCCAGCGCGCTCTTGGGTGTCCCACCAAGGTGCACGAAGCTCAGCACCAGGCTCTGAGGTTACCTCGGTTAAAGACAAAAGCAGGGCTGGGTTCCTTTAGCCCGTGCACACTCACACACACGTGGCAGGCACAAACCCAGATACCTGGGAGCGGAAAGAAGAGAGGGCAATCTGCCTGGCTAACTTCAGCGCTTCTATCCTCATTGCGGCAAACTCTAACTCCTCCTGTCAAGTTGTTGGGTTGCGAGCAATCCACAGGAAAAGAAGGTATTAAGAACACAGCAGAAATGTTTAACACGTTCAAAAATTGAATGTTATTTTCTAATGTATAATTCTGATAATTCCTGGGTGACAAACACATCCCATGTTCCTTTCACGACCAGAACATTGATACAAAACTCCAGTTTTTGGTTAGTTTTGAGGTAGCTGTATAGACAATTTTAGGAGGTAAGTATGAACAATGGTTTGGGTAAAATAGATGTTTGCTGAAGCTAAAGCTGTTTTCCAGACTCCTCTGCCTTTGTTTTCATCTTATGTGAATTTGTGCCAGCTGCTGCTCTCAATTCAACCTCTGCTGTTTTAAAGTTTCACTATAAATACTCTAGAAAATATGTCCTGACCTACAGAACTGCTCTGCAGATCAATTTGCTTTTCCTAGAAGCAGCCATGCCAAATTCTGCATCACGTATATTACCAGAAAAACAAAGCCTAATTTTCATTTCAGTAGAATTAGGGCCTTAATCTGTGAAAATGAATCTATGCCCACAGAGCTACTAAGGACAAGTGTCAAGACAACTCTCCACGTATCAAGTCCTGTGTTCAAGCTTCAAAGATTTGTTTTATAAAGACTCCTGCAAAATATACACATCAGTGGTACAGGATAGCTGAAAGTATTGAAATATTTATGTATTATATGAATTAAATCAAAATATCTCTGTTCCTTAAGTTCCCCCAAAGCCAAAGTTACTCTGGACAGAATCAAATCATTATTTTGCTTCTTTCCCACCTCCCCCTCCAAGCCTCCCCCTTCCCTTGCCCATGAGACAGAGCATTCCTCTATCTGTGTACAGACAAACTTAAAGAAAAGTGACATTTATATTTTTGCTACAAACCTGAAGTTTCTGAGCAAACACTGGGGGGTTCTTTTCTGCTAAGTCAGGATCCAGATATTCAGGTTGATCGCATATTGAGGTTTTCTTAGATATCCTATTGAGAAGAGCATCAGCAGAGACAAAGGAGTCTTCAGGAGATGTCTGAAGGAGAAGAAGGATGTAGAATAAGCAACAGAGATTTGGCCCAAGTAGTTCAGCCCAAAAGTGATGTACGTGTCTGCAAATCTTTGATTTCTAGTAATTTCATGCCCCACTGAAGATTATTTTTGAATACATGATTCACAGGTGGAACAGTCAAACACCAAGAATAATTCTTCCTAATTTAAAAGCTGAGTAAACTTTCCAAGACTAAAATGAAGTAAGTAATAATAGGACCTCTAAAGCAATGGCTCTCAAGCCACGGACCACAGCCCACTCTTGATACTTCTACAGCAGGTTTTGTTCATACAATAGCTTATGTTCAGCTCAGGTCCCTCTAAGGCAGTCCAAAAGCCTTGAACATCACCAAGACTGAGGGGAACCTCAGCAAGCTCCTACCATATGCTGCTGCCAAGATCTTTAAGTATCAGATTGAGTTTTGCTCTTCCTGCGAGATCCATCTTTGCAACCTCTTATATGACACGAGAAATTTCTGTCGGGAAATGATTCCCAAACTCTTCTCATAAATTACTTACTATTTCAATAGCCTCTGGAGTTGTTCCCAGGGTCATGGGCTCCAGGTCCTTCTGCTTGGCCTTGTCAGCTGACTGTAAGTGTGCCTCCTGGCTGGCAGCTATGACTCGGGAGGCTGGGTGTTGTATTTTCATTCCAGAGGATTGCTGGGCTTCAGGGTCTTCAAAACTTGACCTGCACAAAGATTGTGTACATGCTTTCAGGGTAGAGCACAAGGCTCTTACAATTCTGCTTCTGGTAACAACTAAGCAAATCCTCTTCATTACTTTCATCTGTATATATTTTTATATTCACACATTGTTTCAACTCAACTTTATATCATTATATCTCATAACATTTTGCAGTATCTTTTCAAAGCAACGCACCCGAGTATTCTAAATAAAGCCATTTCCACCAGAAAAGCTATGCACATTCCTTAAATATTTCTCACTTGCATTTTTATCCCTTTCTCATTGTGATCTGATCTTATCAGTAAAAGTTGATTGTTGGGAGAGATGGTAGATGTCCTCAACAAGCAAAACTTTTGTAAGTCAATACAACCCCCACATCCTGTTCTTATGAACTGAGCTCCTTGTTCAGAAAACATATCTAGGAAAAGGCCAAGTGAAAAGGAGCAATTAGGAGATTTTGAGATTGATGTGAAAATGACCTCAGTATCTGATAGTAAGAAGCCATTGTCTAATGAAACAGTTGCCACTGTGATTCTATTTAGTAAGAATATGAAATAGAAATATATGTCCTTCTTCCTTCCCGTTATAAAACTTCTGTATCTTTGCCCTCTATTCTCTATCATATGTGTACACAGATGGGAATCTATTTTTAAACAAACAACTTGGCAAGGCAGAGGCAGCGAGGGGAAGAACTGCCTGTGTACGTGCTATGATGGTAACCCATTTCCCCCACATCCTTTTCCAGGGCTGAATTTGCTCCCAAGTGACATACCCTGAGCACGGCGTTGTGGAATCAGACAGTCTGATGGGAGGTGATTTGACCGGGCTCTCCTGCTGGGCATCAAACATTAGGTATAAAGCTTGCTTCTTCGGGGTGCTATCATCCTGCTGGCAATGGGAAAAGAAGACTCATTAAGCAACTCAACCATTCTCCATTAAAGCTAATTCAGGTCACTGAAGCCTTAAGTGACCAAATGACTTGACACACAACTAATAACGTGGGACTGTAATATAGTGTGCTCTAACTGATACTGAGATGATCCCTTTAAGGAAGAAACCATTAAAGAACAAAACCTAAACAGGTCACTCTTTGTAATGGCTCTTCTCCCACTTCGGGGCTAATCAGATTTCTGGTCCTGTGAGGCAGGAGGCATCCCTTGACTGAAAGTGTTACTAAAATATTCATTGAAACTTCTCATCAGTTTAAGCATCTGATACACATGCTTGATTTTTCTAACTGTCCCTCTGGATATACCCCTGTTGAATCTAGCCAAGCTATCAAATCCACAAATTAGATAAAAGTAAGGCAAAACAATGGATAACTTATAGTACTGCATTCCATATTTTGCATTTATTGTGTGTATTCTCTCCTGATTTCCTCCATCTTCTTAAAAGTTTCTTTAAACAGCTCAATAGCTGGTACATAGCTCCTACACTGCTGGAAATACTATTTTGCTTTTATTCCAGAAAGAACTACTATGATGCTAGCTTAAAAATAAAATAATAAAGTGGAACAAGCTCTACAGGATATAGGGCAACAAAGCACATGCAATTTATCCCAGTTATGCCAATTTAAAGGAACTGGTTTTGCAAATCTGCTGCAGGCACATTATAATTAATTTAAGGGGTAGCGAGGCTGATGGCATTAGCAGGACAGTATATTATGACAAGGGAATGCAAATGAATGGAAATGGAAGTGAGAACTTACAGGCACAGAGGAGCCTATTTTCTCCATATATTCTATTTCATATGAGTTGCCATATTCCAGTTCTGCAACAGAAACAAAAAAGAGCCATTAAATACAGGCCATGAGATGATTTTTGCAGAAGTAAATGAGATCTCTGCTCATTTACAAGGGCCACTCCCATTCTACTCAATACTTTTCCATGAGGTATTAAAAATAGAATATAAAGAGAGAAAGCAGAAGGTGCACTGATTTTCAACAATGAATTATGACACATTTCAGGCAAATTCATTTGCCTGAAAAATTTTAGCTTTATTAATTTGCTGAAGATTCTGCCCCAGGGGCCAGAATATTAACAAAGTTTCAGAGCACTTTCAGAGCACAGATAACTTTCCTCTATCGTGTTATCTTTTCATAGAAAACACATTTTTCAATAATTTGTAATGCTGATACCAGTTTCCTTTAATATATGCAAAAAGATTTTAAAAGCACTTGAGAAATTAAGTAATTTCTATTTCTTCATGTTTATCACACTGCTCTTAATTAAGAAGGGCTACTGTGGTATTACTTAAGATAAAAAGACACATAAAATAGCTGTATTCTCATTGAACAAGGGGTGACACAACACCCAGCTCACTGGGCTGTTTTCATATTTTAGTTACAGAGGGAAAGCCTAAGGCAGGAAGATTTATGAAGACCCCTAAATCTAAACCCTAATAAAAATGCAAATTTTTACTGCTTCTCTACTTCTAATCTCCTAATTACACAGGATGGAATAACCAGCATTTCTTTCCAATCCATGGTCACCCAGTAGCGAGCTGATACAGAGGCATAAAACACAGCACAATGGAAGAGAGAGCGCACCTTCCTGCACCCAAATGAAAACAAAGGCTCTGTTCAATGGCACTTTAATTTGAAAATTAAAAACATCATTAATTTGTCCTAATGCTGGATTTTTGCTCTGTTCCCATGAGTTAATTCAATAAACCACTTGTATAATTTCATTTCCATTGCAGATAAATTCTAATGAATTTATCTCTAATCTAATGAATTTATCTCTATCTCTATTAAGATAACAGGATGTGCGAAAATTCTTTTCGATTTGGGCAGCTTTTGAAAACTCGGGTTTGTATCAGGAAGACGGTAACCATCATTAAAACGTTTGTTCTTTAAAAACAAGCCAAGCCTAAAGATAATATCTTACCTGTTTTGTTAAAAAGAAAAAAAAGTTTCAAAGGGTTCAATGTGAGTTTATAACGCTCAAAATTGTTTTATAATATAAAGCACCGCAGAGTACAAAGCACTGTAATTCCACAAGTCTATGTATTTTGTCAAACAACCACCGAAGAGGAATGGCCACAAACTGGCAGTACCCGAACACGTGGGAGATATTAATAGTAAAACATCTAAGTGAGGAGAAGGCTGTAATGGCTGGCTCCTCGCATTTACTTTCCTGGCACCACAAGTTTTAACGGTAACGGGGAGTCGGGCAAGAGGGAGAACCCCCCGGGATCAGACACAGGATCTTCCTAGCGAAAGCAGAAACAAAACTGAAAGGATGGGATTCAAACCACCTCCTCGACACAGCGCTGCAGGAAAAAGCATGAAATACCAGATAACAACCTCCAGTCATTAGTCACCACCTCTCTGTATTTCGTTTATCCATGGCCAGGAGATGTCCCAGCACTGTCCTCTGCTGGCTCAGCCCGCAGTGACCCTCCAGCCACCCCCAGGGCCCGTGGCAGCTTTGCAATCAGCACTGTCCTCTGCTGGCTCAGCCCGCAGTCACCCTCCAGCCACCCGCAGGGCAATCCAACCCCAATTTTGGGACAACATGTATCTAACTTTACCGATTGTGAAAAGGCAGGACACAGATGGAAATACTTCGACTAGAAACAAAAGGAATAGCGTGGCTCACTAAACGCAGTTTGATTAATCTCATTGCTCTCAGAAGTTCCCGGCATAATTAGAGTCTCCTCTCCAAGGTGTCTCCTCTCAGGCATCATCTCCCCTCCAAAATCTTAGGCTCCAATTTTTTTCTATATATTCAAAATTACAAACGCCCAGGATATCCCACGAAGTAAGATAATTATCTTTTATAAATACATACGACAGACTTACTAAGTGATGTTCCTCCAACTCCTCCCACAAATAGCTGCAAGATTACATCAGCATTTTCTGCTAATAATTACTGCTTATTTCTGGTCTGTGCGACACGGCACCGGCAGCGAGAAGCCGCGGGTGCGACAGAAGAGGGATGTGTTGGCTGGTGGGGCTGTCTCTGCCCAAAAGCCGTGTTGGGTTACAGGGGAACACACACACCAGTATCTGGGAGGGGGAAAAAAAATATTCGCACTGGGAAACAGCCCTGGAATTACTCAAGGATTTCTCAACGCCACAGGAGCAAGACCGTCAAAGGAAAAAAAAATATTACTTTTAAGGGATCTGAAAAGCGGAAGCATTGTTGATTATAATTAGCATGTAATCTGAAACGCCGACTATACGATGCAGCACACACGAGACGAGACAATTAGCATTTAATTAGGAGCTATGCTCACTTTCTTCTATCCACTTTGATAGCTAAAATGATTGCCTTAGAGTATCTCTCACTATTCTTTTGTTCATTTCCTTCCATGTAATTTCCATTTTCCCAGATTTGGGGGGCTTATTTTCTAAAAAAATTTTTCTTTAAATTTTTTTTTTAATACAAATGAATGGGAAGCTGATGTCTAAAATTTATTATTTGACAATAAAGCCAAATGGACTTATCCCAGACTGAAATACTTATCTGTACAAAAGACTCTCAACAGGTTTCCAAAAAGCCCAGGCCACACAAACCTACAAGCACGTGCGTGTGAACATGTGCAGTCCCATTAAAATCACTGTGATTATTTGTGCCTTTTGATGTCAAACATTTGGCCTAAAAGCTTAGCAGTTCTTAATTAGGCAAAAACTCCTCGGACCCAGTCTAAAATGGCATGAAGTAGCTTTATGGGTAGATTGGGACACGGTTGAAATGTTAGGGAAAAATAAATAAATTCTGACCAAGAAGAAAAAATTTAAGCTGAGTTAAACTCATACATTCCTCCCACCCACAAAGCTGAAAATCTGTCCTTGGAGCAGATGTTGCAAAGAAATATTCCCTCCGGTAACCCCAAGGAAGGCCACACACACTTCTTCTAAATTCTAAATGTCTGTTCCACATTTCGCAGACATGGAATGACAGTTCCCTTAACAGAAACTTCCAGCTTCAGCTCACAGCTGCTTACAGGAAGGCACAACAGGAAAAACCTTAATAAGCTTATCTAGAAGGAAATTTTATCTGGCATGTGAATTGTAACAATCTTATGCAGGGAATATCCTGGATAATTTTTACACGTAAAGATACCTGGATCCTAGGAACCTGGAGGAGATGGCATGTTGAGGGCCTTAATGCAGTATGCAAGCTTTGAGCAGAATTTTAATCTGGGACCTTCTCCCATCCCGGTCAGAGGAATGGGCTCAGGCAAAATCAGTGATTCTGGACCCAAGAGCACTCATCAAGAGCAGGACCTTCTCCCATCCCGGTCAGAGGAATGGACTCTGGATCCAAGAGCACTCATCAAGAGTGGTATCAGAGCCCAGGCTCCCATGAAGGCACAGAGAGAACAGGCAACACACTGGACCCAAGAGCACTCATCAAGAGCAGTATCAGAGCCCAGGCTCCCATGAAGGCACAGAGAGAACAGGCAGCACACACAGCACGTCTACAATTAACCATACAAACGAAGCAAAAGCCTTTCTCTAGAGGCCCCTTTCATTTTCCTTTAAGCTTCCTCTCTCCTCTTTCTTGAAAGCTCAAGGTTGGGCTTGGGGTCATACATTCAGCTCCCCATAACTGCCAAGATCCCCAGACTGGTCTGAAGACCACCATTTTTTAGGGTTCCCAAACAATACCATTTGCATTCAGCAAAGTACATGCCAATATCCTCGAACAAACCAAAGCCCCTCTCTCAATAAATACAACATCAGCTGGATGCAGACAGGCTTTATGAAGCATACCCTCTGTAGGAGAGCTGAATTTAGTCTCATTAACAAACGTAGATAGATCAGATGGTTGTGGGTAGTCCTGCTTGTCCGTGTTGAGGTCCACAGTCATGCAGGTCCATTTCTGACTGGTCACCGAAGACGCCAGTTTCTCCTCATCCGTCGCATGAACCACCGTGGAGATGACAGGAGGTGTTTCTGGAGTAGGCAGTGGAGTGGGATCCTGCAGAAAACAAGTGCCAATTAATTCTATTATCTTTCATTATCCCATTGAATAGTCAACTCCCTAAATTCCTCTGCACAATCACAGTCATCCACAGTCATGCTGGAGCACCTCTGCTATGAAAACAGGCTGAGAGAGTTGGGGTTGTTCAGCCTGGAGAAGAGAAAGTTCAGGAAGACCTTAGAGCCCCTTCCAGTCCCTAAAGGAGCTACAGGAGAGATGGGGAGGGACTCTTCATCAGGGAGTGGAGTGAGGGGAAATGGATTTAAACAGAAAGAGGAGAGATTTAGATTAGATATCAGGAAGAAATTCTTTGCTGTGAGGGTGGTGAGAGCCTGGCCCAGGTTGCCCAGAGAAGCTGTGGCTGCCCCATCCCTGGAGGGGTTCAAGGCCAGGTTGGAGGGGGCTTGGAGCAACCTGGTCTGGTGGGAGGTGTCCCTGCCCAGGGCAGGGGGGTGGAATGAGATGATTTTTAAGGTCCCTTCCCACCCAAGACATTCTATGATTCTCTGATAATGCTGTACTCTTTACTGCAACTCTGTGTAAAACACTTGATGAAAAATGTCAAAGTAATTCATTTAGAACTCCACCAGCAGCAAGTTTTCCTGGTATCACTAAACTCTTTTGATGATAAACACTCGCATTGCAAAGCTGCCAGATGATTTTTAAGGTCCCTTCCCACCCAAGACATTCTATGATTCTCTGATAATGCTGTACTCTTTACTGCAACTCTGTGTAAAACACTTGATGAAAAATGTCAAAGTAATTCATTTAGAACTCCACCAGCAGCAAGTTTTCCTGGTATCACTAAACTCTTTTGATGATAAACACTCGCATTGCAAAGCTGCCTTGATAACGAGGAAGAAAGAAAATCCAGATATTTTATATCTGTCAGGCACTTGACATAAGTGGCACCCACGACTAAAGTCTTTGACTACCAAAACCGACTTTTTAGGCTTCCCTCCCGGGAGCAGGTCGTAGGTCTGCGAGGCCATGAACCCTTTCTTCCCCTCTAGGCTGTCGAGCAGCAAAAATAAAAGGGCGGGATGGATAACAGGAAGAGGAAGAGCAGCATGGAAGGAGCTCGTGCCACATCAAAGCACTTAGGCCTTTGGAGGCAGAACAGCTTTTAACTTCTCTTCCAAGAAAACCACCTGCCGGCAGTTTATAACGAGGAATAAAACCATCCGAGCACATGTTCCTGGTAGACCAGCCCACCTGTTTGATTCCTATTTCCCTTCCAGCCCACAAGTTTGATGCGCTTAGTTTCTTACTTTCTATTTTTCAGACAACTGACTGAAGCTATTTATTCATATTGTCACCCTGTTGTAACATCGGACTTTCCAAAATAAATGCACTAATAGTCTAACTGGAATTTCCAAAGCAAATACTAGATCTAATATACATTGTATACTCACTTCAAGAGATCGAGAGTTTAATACCTTATGATTACAGCCCAGTGTGCTATACTGGAAAAACAATATGCTTATATTCTTTACAAAAACCTCTTCTATTATTAAATGTACAATTCTACAACTAAATAAATCAAATTTCCATTTTTTGCCCCCACAAGAACACTAATTAAATGTATCAGAATAAGGCAGTCCCTTACCTGAGAAGGAGGATCAGATAGTGGGGATCTCTTCGGTGATTTTTTCACCCTAAATGTATCACTGAAAATAAAGTTAAAAGCGTTAATATGGTAATACCAGCAAGAATCGGGTCATTTCACACTTAGCAAGAGACAGCCACAGACAATGCAACCTCTGTAAGCCCTTCTGCTTGAAAATCCCACCCATTAGGCAGCAGCACCACAGAGAAACATGCCACGGGTACATATTCTTGTCATGCACTTGGAACAGGCCTCAATTCCCCCAAAGCGGAGAAAAAGCAGAATTGCCATATTTTTTCATGCCAACTACCAACACGTTTACAGAACAGAGTTACTGCTTGATTGCAATTCAAATCCCTGCTGCACCACAGACATCCTCGGTGGCCTTAAGCAAATTATTTAGCTTCTGTTTGCTTTGGTTTCCCATCTGAAAATTAAGTCTAAACTGCATCTTTAAATGAGAATTAAAACGGTGATCATCTTGGGCAGCGAGCTCCACTGACCCCATAAATCATTAAGAAAAAAGCTGGTATGTTTTGGATGAGCTACATAAAAACAGGGGAGGCAGATGCTGTTCCCAAGATGCCAGAACAAAGCTCTGTCATTACAAATGTGCTCAAGGGAACCCCCCTCCCTCTTTAAAACAAATACAAGAGCAAATATGGCAATTCTGCTCCCAGTTCCCCCCAGAGCTCACAGCGCAGACTGGGAGCACGGACGCTGTTGCCCTTCCAGATCCCACAGGTTTCAGTCAGGCAAAAGGAATGAAGGATAAACATCATGTCTTGGTGTATAATTACAAATGTTGCCTTTATGTTTATTCACAATTGGTTCAAAATTGTGCCTAACAGGGAAATAAACCAATTATCCACCTGTTCTCTTGATGCATATTGCCAGAGTTATTCAAACACAGTTTTTGCTACTGACTAGAAGAGGGAAAAAATATCGTATCCAACCCGTCGATAAAGACCTAATGTTTGAACTGAGATGCAGTAGCAAAAATTATTGCCCACCAGCTCCTCCCTGATCAATGAACGGCAAGATCAGCGCTAGAAATTATAATGACGGGTTTCAATCAGTAGAGGATAAATCAATGCCACATCTAGAGGGGAAAATAAATTGGACAGCTGAATATTGGTGTGTCCGATACAACTAATTATCTAGTTATGATGCTAGAAGTAATAGGATAACTTATTCCTTTAAGAAGGAGAAACACTTTATGCAGTATTTACAAAAAACTGACCGTACAATGTTTGTTTACAGTGGTAGAAACAAAATGTTCGTATTTTAGCTCAAGGATACAAAATTTATATAGTTTTTAAGAGAAGATCTTTTTTGGTAGGCAAACAGATAATGAGGCAATAGATCCTCAAACTTATTCACAGCAAGGCATCTTAGAATAGCTTTCAAATGTGACAGTGAAGTGAAATAGTTAACATAAAAGCTTCATGCTGAATAATAACTGATCATGCTGCAAAATAAATGAGTAAAATTAAAAAGCCCATAAATCAAAGAGGAAACTTGAATTGTTAGCTTAGAATTACTTACAACAGAGAACATACAGACATCACATCTTCTACCATCCTAAGACAAATAAGACAAAGAAAAGAGAGACAGACAGAAGGAACTGACAAAAAAGATAAACCTACAAATACTGTTAATGTTAATGTGTTAAGGCAATCTCACCATGCATATTTTCTACCTGTATAATCTTAACATCTACTTTTTATTGTGAAATACATGGGGAGAAAAAAATATTCATCAAGTCTTTAATGTTTTCAAATTCAGTGCTATACTTTTGACATGCTTTCATCTTAGAAAATATATTGTTCAAAGCTAAGGCCTCTGAGTTAGGTTCCTATCAACATACTGAGCGTCCTTGCCTTCCCTGACAGCAGGCACCTGCTTTGTTTTCAAAACACGGCATTTGTTATTAAATGGGATGTAAAACTGTTCTTGAATGGCAGCTAAGCTTAAGGAAACAGCACAGTTATGCGAGGTTTTTTCATGTCTGCTGATTTGTTATGACAGTACAGAAAAAGCTACTTGACCCTTTCAAATCATTTACCTAAGTCAAGAATCAAATGACATTTCCGTAAATCTCATCTATTTCGGCTCTCACTGAAACCTAACTTTGTGTTCTGATAGAACAAACCCATTGCCACAAAACCAGAAGCAAACCTTGCCAAACAATTCAGGCTCAGAAAAGTTTTCCTCTACTTAGAAGCTTGGCAGCTTCTGCTCAGCTCTTCTCACATGCAATGCTCTGGAAAGCCAGCACCTCGGGTTTCTAAACACAGCCGCCTCCAATCACCCAACAGTTTCCAGAGTAATGTCTATACAAGCCACCTATTTTTATTCATCACTATAAGCAGAAACTCGGGAGGCATCAGCTGCTCCTTGTTCACTATCATCTGAGCAAGACGATCCACCTCAAAACAGCTCAGCACTTCGGTATCCGACCAGAGAGCAATCTGTGCCAAGTTGACATCTCTTCTAAAAATCTCATGTTTTCACATGGACATCAATGCTTAGACTGCTGCAAGTTTCACTCCAGAATAAAAACTGATTATTTTTATTGATTTAACACAGTTTAAGACCCAGCACATGGCACAGATTCAAAGCAGTGCAAGCTTGTATTAAAATTCCCTTCTTTCCCTCTGCACTTCCCCACTAAGATTCAAATTGTTCCTCTCTTGCAGTCAAGACTTTTAAGTCTTCTTGTTTTGGACAAAACCAGTTTGAACTGTAGGCTCAGAAAATGTGTCATCTGACCTCCTGCCTCAATTTCCCTGAAATTTCAGGAATACCTCAAAAAGAAGCAATATCAGAACAACTCCAACCCAACTATACAGTGTTCTATCATTTTCTAAGTCAGAAATGTCCCTGTTTCAAGTTATTTTCTTTTAAATACTGGAAGTCACTAGATAAACTCATCTTTCTGCCGTGTGCAACAAGAGATTTGTTGCTGCCTTACTATTTCATGTCCCACCCTCAAAATTCACAAAATAGTCTTTACTGGTGTGAATACTTTGATCAGATTAAACAGTATTCAATTCCCAAGATGAGGTCACAGAAAATTTGGCAGAAAATTGATTAAAAAAAAATTTGGACTTAAGCAGATTCACAGCTACACTGAGCCCCAAAACCTCAAAAATCCTATTTCCAGTCCAGTGGCCTAATCAGGCCAGATTTGACCCTGGATCTCCCCTTCAGTCTGAAAACGTTAAGCTGTTGAGGACACAAGTTGAGGGAGAGCATGTAGAGACCTCCCCTCTAAGCCCAGTTGTGTGGCTACCAACACCCAACAGCATCTTCCTTTCTCTGGTCAAATCTAACCCAGGTGTAACTGTGCTAAGGGGTAGGAATGTTCTTCTTCTAATCTAGAAACATCTTTGCCCTTTAACTTACGTTTTTAGTGGCGTCTTTTTCTTTTTTGCAGGTTTATTCAAGTTGTCTCCTTCGGTTCCGTTTGTTTCATTGGCACTGGCGGGTATCTCAAAGGAAGCTGGAGATTTGGAGGGTGAGCTGGCTACCTTAGAAGAAGACTTGAAAGGGTCAACAGAGTCCTCGCATGTGTCTGGCTCAAAACTGTATGTTTGTTGAGGCAGTTTGGGCGATTCTTGCATTTTTGTACTAGATGAAAACGGGTTAAAATTGGGATCATCCCACTTGTCAATATCAAAAGTGTAAGAGCCTTTTGTGATAGGGATTTCATTGGGATCAGGGGGTGACTTGGTTGGTGTCGTTGGGGCATTGTCAAGCTTCTCCACTGACTTTTTAGTCTTTGGCCTTCGTAGTGGCATTTTAGCACCAGGCTTTTTACCTGCTTTTTTGGGAGGAGGAGTGCCCTCCTGCTGGTCTTCGCTCACCCCTTTTTCTTCAGAATAATCGAACTCCAGCCTTACTGCAACGCCTTTGACCGGAGGATCTTCTTGTCCTCCGGTGTCAGGCGGAGTCACCTCCACAGCCTCTGGTGCCGTTGTAAGAGGTAGCGTTTTCTTATGGAGAGGGGGAGAGTTTTGTACTTTGCTGCCTCCGGTGCCAAACGCACTAATCCCTTCAAAACTGTCTGGATCCAAAGGGTGGGATCCTTCAGGCACAGGCGGGGCCTCCTGTTTCTCAGCAGAGATTTTAGAAGGTTCAGTACATTCGGGCTTCACTGAGTCAGTCTTTGCTTCAGGTACTGGTTTATCCTCACCTGGGGCACAAGCTTCTTGGCCAAGGTCAGATGGTTCTTGAGGTGTTTCCTTCACCGGTGGAGCATCCAGAGATTTTTTCGCTGACTGCTTCTTTTTTAAGGAAGCTGGTCTGGATTTCTTTGTTCTCTTAAGGGTACTAGAAGCACTACTGGAACCAGTACCGTACACATCTGCCGCCGGTGCTAATGTCTCGCTATTGCCAAGGTAAGACGCTCCATCAAAATCACTTGCCTGCAAGCTAAGAGATCGAGACAATGTAGATTTGGAAACTGGGACTGAATCGGTAGATTTTCTTCGAACATTCGCTTTGGGATCACGATTCTTCGATTCTGGAGAGCTCGGTCCTAAGGCATGGAGAGAATCAACCAACTCAATGTTATCGAAGTCCAAGTTGTAAGTTCCACTGCTGGCTATTGGCTTGTCCTCATCGAAGACGGTGGAGAAGGAATGGGAAGGGGGACGGAAAGGGCTTTCTTCAACTGATTCGCTCTGCGACACATCAGTTACAGGTACAGTTTCTGAACACAATCCTGTGGGAACAAACAGAAAAATGTAAATTTTAACCACATTTTTAAGTCTGGAGTTTAATAAATTTTACTATAGTGGGAACAAACAGAAAAATGTAAATTTTAAACCTGGAGTTTAATAAATTTTACTATGATCTAGTATTACTACAAGTGAAAAACATAAAGGGTGAAAATCATACAAATGGACTAAGCAATGATTAAAGGACATTCAAACCAAAGCGACATTTCCAATATATGAACTAGATTAGGGGAAAAAATTAGTTCTGTTCTCCCCAGAAAAGGATTCAAGGCAAGTTCCATGGTAACACAAAATATGTATTTGCAATAGCCTCTAGAGCATCTCTCCTAAACTAATTATCACCTAGTTTAAGAGACAGATATTACCATAACATGCAAACTAGGCCAGATACCAGAAACACTGAACGTTGAGCGGTTTATTACTCCTGTTTTATATTATTACAAAGAGTTCACAGAATTGTGTCAGAGCTCTTATGCAGTAAATTCCCTGTAAATTGACTGGTGCTTCAGCAATTACATGATGGTCTTGAGCATTGTTTCCCATGTGCTATTTTTACTGATTTCCCACAGGAACACGGCTTCCTCTCCACAACCCATCAATGCTGCTCCTCTCTCCGCCCCAAGCAGTCAACACACTCCACTTTGACCTCGTAATTCCAAGTTTATAATGAGCCATGAATCACTGAGATTGTCATATGAAATAAATTATGGTAAAGGTAAGAAAAATTAGTCAATTAGAGTACTGTACAAATATCCTTTAGTTGAAAATCTTCCTTAAAAAAGACCTCGAGAACTTCCTACAAATTATTTAAATGAGATTTCTCAAAGTGTAGTTCTAACTCATGGAAGTAAAGAAAATTTACAGAGACAATGCTATGCTGAAGCAGTTAAACCAAGCAGATTTTCATAGTAACTAAAGATTTGCTTATTGAATGGAATCCTAAAAAGATTTCTAGAAGTCCCTTCACTTGGAATAGAAATGCTATATTGGACAAAGCAGAAAACTAGACAGCCTATATATAAAAAAAAAAAAGAATAAGAAAATATATAGGTAGGAAAGGATTATGATGATGGTCCTTTCTGCCTTCCAGTTCAGAAAAGTTAATTACTAAAATGTTTTACAAATTCTGAGTGTGGTTTGTTCCTGCTGTCATGTACTGCTCCCTCCCTGAATGTAACACAGTCACCTCTGCCCATGTGTGCGTGTCCCAGTCAGGGAACTGGGGACCTGGGAAACCTGTCTCCAGCTCAAACTGGGTAAAGCAGCTGCTCTGAGCACTCACCAATATGTACTGGAGCAAAATGCTCCAGTATTTCCTATTAAAGCAACACAGCATTCTTCATGCTGTCAATAATTTTTAATTATGCAATTACAAAGAAAAATAGTCAAGCAAAAATTAATGCTTTTGTCATCCTTCAATGATTTCAGAGAAATTTCTACACATCTTTTTCATTCCGGTCGTGACATGTTTTGCAAAGTAATTCCTATTTTACCCAGCTACATTCATTAATGTTTTTCTTAAAAGCAATATGGACAATCAATAATTACTTTTAGTCAGAAGCTATGAATGCATTAAGAACAGAAGAAAAAAAAACAAAACATTTTTCCTTTGTTTCAGGGGAAATTATATGTCAGCATAGACAGTACAAGAATTATTATTTATGGATCTATAGGACAGAAAGGATTTAAGGAAATTGGACACATTTCCCAAAGCGGTACCTTAGAGTGGCACCTTGTCTTTCCAGGGATTGTCCAAGGAACGACAGCTCCGCAGTTTCTCTGTTCAGATTCTGGATGTTTATTGAGTTGCATCAATGAAAATAATATTTTAATGTGTTTTTCTGCTAAGTGAATGCTAATAATGTGGCAGTGCTTCAGGACAGCTTAGTTTTCTCTTTAACCTCCACTGCGTTGGGCTTAGTTTCAGCCTGGCTGAGTGGTTATTAATTAAGACTTGATTTGCCAGCTGGGCTGGTGCTCGCTTCCCTGGGACTTCTGCTAAGGGGAGTCAAAGAGTGGAAAGAAACTTCAGCATTAGACCAATCTGTGCGTTTTACAAGAAGAACGGAGGACAAGAAGAATGGGAATACATGACAGTAAACACTGGCACGGCTCTGGTATGTCAGCGGAGTACAAATGTAGGTCAGCATCAAATAAAAGGGGGATCTGAACAAGAAATCTTCTGCAATTATGCCTTGTTTTGGTTCCGGCGTGCACCAAAGGCCTCAATAGGACTGAGGCCCCTTGTTCAAAGTTAGTACAAACATGTATTTAAATGGAAAAAAAAATAAAGTAAAATAAACCAATGCCCTGCAGGAGTTGGCCTGTAAATAGCAGGCGCGGCAGAGCTGAGGCTGGGGAGGCAGCACAGCAGAGGGGGGAACATACAAGGTTTTCCAGCTGCTCAGAGCAAACCAGCCTTCAAATCTGGTGTGCTCCACGTAGCACAGGGCTTTAATCCCCTTTAATTGCTTATTTCACAACTTCCTCCTAATCAAACCCTTTACTTGGAGCGCTGATTTCTGCAGAACGTGGCTCCACTCGCTACTGTGACATTTTTATTGTCTCTTTACAGAACAATATGGGAAACTGCCTCGGAAAACATGGCTTTTGGTAGAACTGAAAGTGCTGCTGTTGGGCTCTTCCCACATTTCAACAGACTTGGCTCAGTAACGGCAGAATCTTCCTCCCTGGGGAGAAAGATATGAACGGGACTCACTCTCACAAAACAACACAGCTTTATGACTGCAAAGAGATATGAAGAACGTTCTTTCCTGACGTTAACAGCCTGTTCAGAGAGCTGTGCCATTTGTCCTTTCACACCCCAAAATTAGGCAAATCAGTGTTACTAACTACAGTATTTTATTAAAATGCAATTTGATCATAGAATCATAGAATGGTTTGGGTTGGAAGGGACCTGAAAGATCATCTAATTCCAACCCCCTGCCCTGGGCAGGGACACCTCCCACCAGACCAGGTTGCTCCAAGCCCCATCCAGCCTGGCCTTGAACCCCTCCAGGGATGGGGCAGCCACAGCTTCTCTGGGCAACCTGGGCCAGGCTCTCACCACCCTCACAGCAAAGAATTTCCTCCTGAGATCTCATCTAAATCTCCCCTCTTTGGATCGCAAAGGAAAACACTACAACGCAAGGTGTGAAAATTAAGGGAGGACTTGCTCTAGAGAGAGGCCAAGCACAAGGTTTTCAATAAGGTTTATGCCTTTTATTGGCGCTGACAGTCACCCACAATTTTTACCTGTAAGGGCTGCCCACAGGTAGATGCCAAGTTTTATAAAGCATTCCAAGGACATAAGCAATAGCAGGGAAACTTACATTGCCATAAAAAAAGAGGCATTTCCTGAAAAACTGTCCCATTTCATTAAAACAAAGGGTCCGAGTTCTCCTTCCATAAGGGAATTTCTCTCATTTCAGAGAATTTTTGCCTGGATCAAGTATGAAAAACAAAACCAATCCAAAACCAAACACAACAACAAAAGACCCCAAACTTCCTGTCATCATTTTCATCTGTCACTTATTACGGCACAAGCAAAAGCTGCTAGAAAGATATTATAAGACTGTTTCATTAATAACCAAAACAAATTTCTGTTGTTATTATCAACAAAAAGGAACCAAAAATGAAAACCCCAAAATTTTCCAGCAATATGGGAAACAACACCCTGGGGGATCCCGAACTGCATCGCGGGGGTGTGCTCTCCTGGGAAACGTTCACAAAAAGACACATTTCCAAAAACTTTGGGGGCAGCTTCAAGTTTGTTTTAAAGATATTTAAAAGAAAATTATATATCTGCACCAGCTCCGAGTTTATTGAATCTAAATCTGAACTATTTCTTTACAATTTCTGTTGTTATTATCAACAAAAAGGAACCAAAAATGAAAACCCCAAAATTTTCCAGCAGGATGGGAAACAACACCCTGGGGGATCCCAAACCGCATCGCAGGGTTGCGCTCTCCCGGGAAATGTTCACAAAAAGACACATTTCCAAAAACTTTGGGGGCAGCTTCAAGTTTGTTTTAAAGATATTTAAAAGAAAATTATATATCTGCACCAGTTTATTCAATCTAAATCTGAACTATTTCTTTATGAATAATGAAAATATATTAAGGGGTTAGGAAATAGAAAGTACTTCTAGCCACTTTAAAATATTTTGCAATTTAAATTACAAAAAATTCTTCTAGTGGTGGAGCTGCACTGAGTATTTTCTTCTTTGCTGAAGGATCTCTAAAACAGGGGAAAATCCAATAGGCTAAAAATAGAAGGCCTTAACACTGCTGAACTGGAAACAAAACGAAACGCTATTTTGAAAGGCTCAGAAACAAAATTTAACCAGATCTAATAAATCAAATATGGAAGAAATGAAATTCTAATTCTGTTTTCTAGAGGAAAAACAAAGCAAAACCCTTGGAGAATGCATACAGCATGGGCTCACGTTCTCCATTATCATCAAATAACTCAGGAGACAAGGACACTCTGCCCATAGTACATAGGAATTGGGATTAACTAGACATTTTGAAACACAGTTTATTTCAAGCTCCTGCTTCATATGAGAAGCCCTTGAACTTATGAAAGCAATTGGTAATGATATTTTAAAAATTACTGTAAAAATACTTTTGCCATTTATTCTGAGAGAAAACTTTGGATACCAAGCTTATTTTCCATTTCTAGAGGAAAAACAAAGCAAAACCCTTGGAGAATGCATACAGCATGGGCTCACATTCTCCATTATCATGAAATAACTCAGGAGACAAGGACACTCTGCCCATAGTACATAGGAATTGGGATTAACTAGACATTTTGAAACACAGTTTATTTCAAGCTCCTGCTTCATATGAGAAGCCCTTGAACTTATGAAAGCAATTGGTAATGATATTTTAAAAATTACTGTAAAAATACTTTTGCCATTTATTCTGAGAGAAAACTTTGGATACCAAGCTTATTTTCCATTTTTCTGTGTCAGGCTTCAAGAGGAAAAAACACTGAAGAAGAACGTTTTCCATCCCAAAAATTCGGTTTGTTTTCGTCTGGCTCATCATCTCTCTACTGCAAAGCCTGACCTCAATTTCCCTGGCACAAGGAAGACCTCAATATAGGTCTCCCATATCCTGAGAGACCTGTGAGAGCTGGAGTCCCATCTATGCATTACAGCTCTTGCATCTCCCCTGTGTATAAAATCTGAATTCATTCATTAAATGGGGAAGGCGGCTGGGGGGGCAAAAGAAATGCCCCTGACCAGACAGGAATTCCTGGCTAGAAATGGCATTTGGGTTTGTACCCATTTCTGGGGAGAATTTGGGACACTTTCTGGTGCTCAGGTGGCTGGAACATGGAAGAAGAGGACACTGCTGTGAGAAGCTGATGAGACAGGCAACAATCATTTAAAATACTACCAAAATAATAAATAAATAAAAACCATTCTCAAAATCATTTGCCTCAAGAGTATAACCCGTGTTCCCCACAACATATGAAGCATTTACAGAGTAGTGGAAGGGCTCATTAATGACACTCTCTGGGGTTCAGAGGTAGTTTCTATCCATGCTCTGTTGCTCCTCTTCCCCTCCAGACTTGCCCCCAGACTGACCCCCCCTTCTTTTGCTCTGTTGCTGATGGACTGGAGCCACGCGGCAGGTTTTACCCCACCAGGAGCTGGCACAAGCCCAGGATGAGTCGAGCTATATTTCACTTTCATCATATTTATTAAGCAAGTGTTGAAGTCAACCTAATTAAAAACTCTCCTCTTGGCTTTCCAGCAGTGGGGTCCAGCTGTTGCGCTAATGATATCATGCAGCATAACTGCAACCGTCTGCAGGAGTAATTATTGTCAGATATAGATGAAATAATCCTTTAAAAAAAAACTTACTATGCTTCCTCCTTCCACCCAAGCACACGCTCCGTCACCAACCTCATGCAGAAGACAAAGCCGTGCAGCTGGTGAGACCCAGCTGGACGTGGCTGCCTCTCCCCATGCCTGTGCCAGGTCTCTGGCTGCCCCTATTCCTTACTCCTTTTTTATTGAAATCTATTTATTTAGCTGTGTGGTGCCAAGGAGGGACCCTGCTCCAGCTGCCCATGACCTGGGGTCTCATTCTCTTTGCGTGCAGCCACACACACAACCTACAAGGTACGTGAACTACAAGATAACTGCTATTCAAGTGGCTTATAAAGTACAAAATGTTTAACTGTTCATATTTCTGAAGAATCACAGAATGGCACAGGTTGGAAGGAAGCTCTGGAGATCATCTAATCCAACCTCTCTGCTGGAGCAGGTCCACCTAGAGCAGGCTGGACAGGAACATGACCGGGTGGGTTTTGAATGTCTCCAGAGATGAAGACCCCACCACCTCTCTGTTCCAGGGCTCTCCCACCCCCAAAGGAAAGAAGTTCCTCCTCATGTTTAGATGGAACCTCGTATGTTCAAGTTTGTGCCCATTCCCTCTTGTCCTGTCGCTGGGCACCACCAAAAACCTGAAAAAGAAGCCTGCAAACACCTAAGCAATATTCTTAGTACCATTAATTTCTTCTAAAGTTTTCCAAAACAAATGAATGCTTTGTGTTGCCCTCCTACATTCGAATTTTTTCTGCATTACACATCTTCCTTCCCGCACATAAATTACCCCATTGTATAACTGCATTTTGCATCATTTTGAATTGCTGACCATAGCTCCGTTAGTTTGTGGTAACTTGCCTCCCATGGACAAATCTTTTTTGCAAATGAAACATTTTCATCTCTGCCATCCATGGCCTTCAGTGTAGTTCACGTGGTTATGAACAGACACAGTCAGTTCCCTACCTTCCTTAGAAATACGGGAAAGAAAGGAGGGGGAGATCTGGGATGTTGGGAGATGAGACTCACATGTGCCAGGGAAGCACATGTGTAATCAAGGGTTTGAAGATAATCTACTGCAGTAATTAAAAACACACTCCAATCCTGTTCAGCACATGCCTTCTTTTGTTCTCTCAGCACTTATTTTGTAATCACTAGATTGCAAAAGATTACAAAAAGGAAAGAAGATGGAGAATGAATCACGTTGTTTGCTACAATGAAGCGGGAACTGTAACAGCAGAAAGGAAAGTCTCAGCATTTCATTTTTATTTTCTCGAATCAGCTTGTTGAACGTCTTTCTAGCTTCTTATAGACTCGTATCATAAATCACAATCTTAATATGCATTCCTTAGTGCGCAAGTCCCAGAAATGTGTTAGGTGGCTCGAGACATTTGCTAGACTTATTTGTCACTTTCCCAAAGGTTTAAATCAAAACTTGTATAACAATGATGTCAAGTTTAAAACAAAGCCTTTATAATACACACACTGGCCCTGGACATGGCCTTTGTCTGCTGCTAAACGTACCCACTTCTACACTGGAAACTAAAGCTCTAAACCACTGCCAGGCAGTGCCAAAGGAAATACCAGTCAACTCTAGTCTGCTTAGAGTAAAATTACCTTTTATAGGATTTAGCCAGGTGATCAAGATGACACGGCTTTCAGATGGGAAAAAAGACAGCATAATGAGGAATTCAGTCTTAAAATGTGGAGCCGTCACCTGACAGCCCAAACAAAGCTATTTTGGGCTAATAAGAGTGCTCTCTACTCCCTCATATTCCATTAGTCAATTTGGAGAACAAAGAACATTTTTTGGGGGAAAGGATTTCTTTGGTTTTTTTAAAACAATATGCCTTTTCTAAAGGTTATTTTCCCAGTGTATACAAATTTTCATGTATGTGTATTACACATCCAATCACACATACTCCCATGTTCTTCCTAGAAAGCTATTACAGATATTTCTATTATTTCAATGGGTTTTTTGTTCACCTTGTGTTTCAGGTGACAATACATTTGAAAATAACATTCTGTTAATTGTCACAGCTAATGGGGCTCACCCAGGTGCCTGCATCTCTCTCTCACACCTCCTTTTTCCACTCATCTGACTCTCTAAAGATCCTATAATTCTGAGAAGAGGGAATGAAGCCTGATTCAAATGGAAGAAAGGTTTTTCTAGAAAGCTCCTCTTTTCTTTATTATTTATCAAATGTTAGGGATGATTCTCCAATACTTTATTCCAGGAGGCAACTGGGTTTTTCCTCCCAGCACGGATAATGCCCAGGAGACACTGACTAATCTTCCAGAAGACATTTTATGGGCATCAGTTCCTTGCCTGTGCTTACACAAACACCTCCCCACAGGTTTCCCTGCCCCAGTCACCTGCCCCACTCATTACACGCTTGTTACCTGTGTCTTCCAAGGGCAGCTGGGGTTTTATTTCTTGTTCTGCTATGTCTGCTACAGCCGCTGCTGCTGCCGCTGCTGCCGCTTCAGGGGGTGGCTGTGGAGGTGAAGGTGGTGCCTTTACTGGTGTGGTGGACTCCGGGGTCTCAAAGGCTTCTTCAGAGTCAGAGCTCCTGGGGAAAATCAAACGAGAGACTGGTGAGCAGAGGGAAGGTTCATGCTTGCAGGTCTACTTGGAAACGTAGGGCTTTCTGAGCTGATGGCATCGACCTCAGCTACCAGGCTACCTCTGCACTTCCCAGAGGAGATTTGACACTGCAGTGTGGTCTCCAGAGCACAATATGAGGGCCATGGTCTTCCCTGTATATAAGTCTTTATGTCACTTATGACTTCTTTGTGTTACAAAAGCAAACACACACAGAGGAATAAATCTGCAGACCCTGCTTTCCAGTGGCTTGACCAGACAGACACCACCACTGACACCTCCGTGTCAGTCTCAGAAACTGTCCCTGGCAAAAGTGCAGCTAGATCAACTAAAAAAATAATAACGATCTTAACAGAATTTCATAGATTCATCAAAAACCCCATCTAAAACAGCATCAAGTTTCTGTGTGTGCTCCCACAGGTGAGAGCAGACGTGGAGCAAATCCTTGTGCATCCTGCTCCTGTGGAAACACCACACTCTGCTTTTAGCAGAATTTTACCACAGCCCCTTCTGGACAGTAACCATACGGGTTTGTTACACGAGGTAAGACAACCTGTAAAACGCACCAGAGTCCGGGTATTGTCAATAATCCTTTTCTAGCACCGTGTGCTCACACAGACACAAAAATTGTAGGGACCACGATGGGTTGGTGCCAGCCCAGCCAGGAAACAGCAGCACCCAAAACGGAGCTATCTAAATTAAAGGCAGCAACTGTGCAAAATCATCACGTGAAGATCTAAACCACCACACCGTTTGCTCTTACAGCAGGATACTGTCCTTCCTGATCTGAAAACTATAGATCTTACTTGTCCTTAAACTAAGGCAGAGACTAAATTTTACCTAAATTTTAAAATATTTCCTCTTTTGGGGGCAAGGAATGCAGTAACAATGGTGTCATATTCAATATGCACTAAACATATGTTCAATAAGCACTTCTGTTGCTCAGATGCAGATTTTTACTGCTGGTCTATAACAAAGTGCATTGAATATGACAGTTTCCTAGAGGACAGGACTGATTTGCTTAATTCCAGCAACTCTTTGCATGGCCGTGGTCCCCACTGCTCCTCACGGCTGTCCCCACCCCACACACCAGTTCAACGGGGACAAAATTTGCCATGAAATTAAAAGCTGTTTCATCCCCCAGCAGCACCCCACAAACCTCCCGGAATCAAGGGCTCCTCTCGATTTCTTCAAGTTAAAAGATAACTCCGAGCTGCCAGACTCTGTGGTTTCTCAAGCTCGTGATTATTTTAAGCAGCTCAATGTCAGGAGAAGTAAAAGTACAGGATTTGCATTTGATTACATTTGCCTAAATCTACCGCAGCGTGAAGCCTTCGGGGAACTGGGGAAGAAAAGACCCCGCTGTCCCCCCTGACAGCTTGAGGAGCACAGAGGACCTGATTCTCCCTGGCTGTCCCTGCAGAATCCCAGCGAGAGCCACCACCTCCTCACACCCCTGTCTCATCACCTCTCCTCCTGCTAAAGGGGTTTTACAAGCTTAGAATATATGCCTTAGAGATTTTTGGAGATTTTTTTTCTCCCCAAACTTACGTCGCTGCCTGCGGAACTGCTCAAAAATCCTGTGTTTGGCTTTCAATTAAATCCATTGCTGCAGCTCCTCAAAATACCTTCTTCGTGCCATTGCTTAAACCATCCTCATTCATCAAGGCTACAGAACAGCCAGGCTGGAAGAGGCAGGTTGCAGCATTTTAAATTATATCCCTTCAAAGATGCACCATGTGTTAAGTTCAAAATATTTAAAGCTTAAGAACAGCTGCAAACAAAGAGCTTCTGTAAATAAAGCTGCACAATAGGTATTCAGCAAAATAACACTTTCTTTTCCTGGTTCAGGAAACTTTTAAGTTGAAGTATCAAAGAGTAGTGTGATATTTTCCCAGTAGAGAAATGCTTCTTGTGTCACTAAAAAAACCCCTAGAAAGTTATCATCTAAACCAACAAAATGAAAGGTAATTCACATCTCTTAGGCTTTCACATAATTCTGCACTGTGCTGCACTTAATTAATGCTTTACACTATTTTGACCCCAGACTGTTGTTCTGTAATACTGAAATAATAATGGTTGCACATGTTTAGAGCCCTTTTTCCAAACTGTATAGCACATGTAACAGATGCAGTAAATTTATAGACATATATGATCTAACTGGAATTGTAAAAACACTGTTTTCATGTCCTGCTTATATTCTTAACTGCTTTGTAAAAACTGGCTTGATGAAGCAGTTCTGCGTCCTCCTTCTTAAAATGATGGAGAGACTCTGTGCACGTTTAAACCCCCTTTTAAATGAGATGCCTTTTTTAACTTGGTCTCTTCCTTGAATAAGTTGGGCATAAGCATTTGATGTAAAGAGAAATATCTGGTCTTTTTTGTTCTCTGTATGAGCCTCCACCTTGGAGAACCTCCCAGGTCTGTGGACAGAGAGTTGTGGCGCCCAAGTTCCAGGACAAGGCTTTGTTATCCTAATATTTAATAATCCCTGACAAATTCTGATGCAATACTCCTAATTTTCAGCTGCACCCCTCCATCAGCAGCAGTAGAATCAAGACAGAATTGTCTTAACCGTAATCCAAATGCTGCTGAGTTTATGAGAAGCAATCGTGCTGGCAAAATACGGTATTTAACAAAGAAATATGAAGGGAAGCTGAATACCAGAAAAATTTTCTTTGTCATAGCCTGGGATCTGGGAGAGAGCATAAAGCCTGGAAGCACATTCCAGGACTATGCTCCAAGGTCCACAATACATATATCCTGGAAAAATGAGATCCTGTGTTCAGTTTTCCTTAGTGAGAACACGGATGGTCTCTCTTGCACGGGGTATTTTTAAGAATTCTTACAGTTCCAAAGTAGGACTGTAAAGATTTTCCCAGAACAACAGGATTTCCTGTGAAAAGGAAATTACATATTTCAGCCAGTTCTATTCATAATGTCTTTTCTCTGAGAAGTACATGGGATACGTGGAAAGAAAATAAGGCTGCCGTGAAGTCCGCGGTGTTCAAACCAGATTGCCAAAGTGCGATACGCCGTGAGAGTGGGCACCAGTTCAAAGCTGTGAGAGGAGCAGCCACCCCAGATCCAGCTGTGGGCAGGCTCTCACGAAAGGCAGAGCCCTAGAATCATCTAGATTATTATTCTGAAGCTCCAGCCAAGGATGAAGCAGGGGGAGATGGGACACATGGGTCTGAGAGATGGACAACTCCTTTGCTGACCCCAGCTCGTAACGTTGTGGAGTCGGGGCATGGAAATGCAGAGCCTGGGGCTGCAGGGCTAGTTTTTTGGGAAGGAAGTAAAGGCTACAGGAAGGAACACATATTCACTCATCCTTTTAGCTTGGGAAATTAGCGAGAGCTTGCCTTGATAGCGTATTTCACACCTTTCCATCTGTATCCTTTGGGTTTTGTACATAACAGGCAAAAAAGGTGTAGATTGTAGAAGCTACAAAATAATTAGGCGACAGTAACAGAGCACAAAACGACTAGAAATATTCTTTCAGTCCATCTCTTTCCTCTCCCTTCTCAAAAAATGCCACTAAACAGTAAATGTAACTCATGCAGATGGGGTCGAGAAGCAGGGGAGAACCGAGAAACCCAAGAGTGATCCTAGTCCAACACAACTCTGGCAGCATCACAGCAGCTGGTGGAGCAGGAGCACTCCCCCTTCTCCACTGGGAACTTTGAGGTCTTGCCCAGCTCGTTACATCAATCTCCGGAGGAAATACTGAAGGGAATCACTAGGGTTTTCTCCTCTTCACCTTTGCCCTTGCGGAAATCCAGCCTCATAAGTTACATTCCCCTTTTTTTTTTTTTTTGTGAACCACAGATGCTTACAATTTTAAGTCCTCTCTGATTTCAGAATGAAAAATTGCCTTTTGGTCACCATAGCTGGAAAGCGCTCAGTAAGCAAGAATGGGATTTCTTCGTTCCACTGCCTCCCCTCACTGTTTGCCCTCTTCAGGCACAACAGCCACCGAGGTGAGGTCATCCCAGTTGTCACTTAGAAACTCGATTCATTAAAAAGTAGTTTGCAACGGAGCTGTGACCTTCAGCTGCATCGGGAACCCTGCCATCTGCCTCGGGTGCTTCCAATATTTACACTACAGCCGTACAACCAATGCAACTCACTCTGCACTCTGGTTTTATTCCATGGCAATGACAGGGATCCCTAGATCCTCTAAATTCTGCCACTGAACCGCTGCACGTACGTGGTCCTGGCCAGTTCACTTCTGCATCCCCCTCCTTGGCCTTATCCACTGATGTTGGGCTCTCCTCATGGCACCCACAGCTTCTTGCTGTGGACATACACACAGTCCAGAGGGGGAGAAAGACTGCTCAGTACACATTACATTTGAGGAGGTTTTTTCTTCTGTTTAAATAAAATTCAGTGACAGAAAATCTCTTGATACCACAATAAATCACCTTGTGGTATCACTCAGATGGCAGTTACACAGCTCTCTAACACACAGATTCATAGCATCTTTTTTCCTTTTTTTTCTCCAGACCCTTTCAAACACAGCTCTGGATCATAATTCAAAATCACCAAGAGAGCCCAAATGGTAATTCCTTTCCTGGAGATCAAGTTCCCAGTTCAGGCCATCAGCCATTAGCTGACCCCAGCGCCTGCTCACAGGGACCAGGAACATGCTGCAGTTACAACAAAAGGTCATTTTTCATTCCCAGCACTAGGGGAGGATAATATCAAAGATGTGTCAGCTTTGTGTGCTATCATTTTTGTACGGTATTTGCATACTCAGTGACTTCTAGTTAACATGACATTCCACGTTAATTAGCCTCTTGTAACATGGCAATCGTTCGCGGTGTCACTGCTCACCTACAGATTTTGAATATGAAATAACATTTTTTAGATTTTAATATTCCATTTGTATGCATTGTCAACAGATCAAAAACCGAAATAATGGTAGATTCATCTGGTTATCTTAGGTACTAGATATCAATATTTGGTATCTGAATTAGTTGACCTGTCAAACCCAGCATCCAAGGACCTGTTAAATGCATTATATGAAAAACCAACCTCAATACAAATGGTGAGAGACACAAACCTCACAAACGCTTCCCTTCTCTCAAATAAAATATACCATTAAAATGATAGAACTTCTCAAAAGGATTCAACAGAGCAGGCAGCTCTGAAAATGTTCTGCCCAGAGCAAACCCAGTAACCTTCACCTCGTCCAGCAAAGCTGGAGGGTTGGTGACTTTGCAGGGGCCACTGAAAGCCACCGGCCGTGTCCTCTCTCCCCCGTGGGGAAGGTTCTCAGTGCTGGATCTGGTGCTCGTATCGAGTCAGGAGCCAGGGGAGGTACAAACATGCCACTTACATGTCACCAGACTCCATTTACAAGAGGGATCCTTTAGGGACACATTTCTGACCATTAACTATTAATGGGCTTCTCTCACGCTGTTGGGAGGGTACTCAGGGAAAAGATCATCTATCTTATAATTAAATAAATTCATAACAAACCACAAAATGGGTCACAAGAAGAGGTTGCTGAGATGGAAACAGTCAGATCACCAACCCTGCCTTCAGCTCACCTCCTGCCCCTACTGGAACGACACCATTGTCCCACTGGAACATCACTGCTGACTTGCCCACACAAGGTGAGAACCAAGCTTTGCAAAGATGATAAAATAATGTTTAGTAATCCTGAGGTAACCACAAGAAAACCAGAGTGGATTGGTCTCCAGTGAAATGGAAATGCTCCAGAGTACACCAGAAGGCAGTGGGAATTCACAGCTTTCTGGTGCCGAGTCTGTACTAAGCAGGTACATCACCTTATGGGGGAACACTGCTGTCTGCTGACACATATGGTGTACGTACACAATACACATCATATATGTACCAGAAAGGGCACTTATATCTTGTGTATTGGTCTCCAGTGAAATGGAAATGCTCCAGAGTACACCAGAAGTCAGTGGGAATTCACAGCTTTCTGGTGCTGAGTCTGTACTAAGCAGGTACATCACCTTATGGGGGAACACTGCTGTCTGCTGACACGTATGGTGTATGTACACAATACACATCATATCGTATGGTGTATGTACACAATACACATCATATATGTACCACAAAGGGCACTTACACCTCGTGCTACTCACCTGCATTGCAACATTGGCCCCGTATTTTATCGTTTCTGATTTGCAAAGTCTGATCATCAAAAAAACCCAACCATTCCATCAGAGGATGTTTCAGCTTAGACTTAATGCTGGAGAGTAATTTTAATCTTACTTTATAACACTCACCATTGCTGGCCTATACATATCTCTTAATGTTCACGTTAAAACTGGATATGGCTCAGTGAAAAACAGGTACATCTTCAGCTTCTTTAATCATGGCAATTTAATACAAATTTATAGAAGAAATCCTCAAACTGGGATGAAGTTAATTTCCTAGGTATCTTCATTCTTTATCCTGCTATCTTTCTGCATTAAAACCCTAATAAAAACAATACTGTAGGGCAAAAAATAGATAGCTTTTTTTTAAGAAAAAGGTTTTACGAAAGAACATATTGCAATCACAGTTGGGAAGTTTAAATAGGAATTATGTTTTGCATTCGTGGGTTTCTGCAGCAAAAGTCATATTCCACAAAATCATCTGCAGTTTCTCACTCACCAGAGGTGTTTCACCCAACGTAAGAGCAGGATAAATGTCACGTGTTCATTTTATGGCCTGAGCTACGAGGCGGCGGCGAAGCATCCTCTGCAGTTCCCACTTAAGAATAAAGCTTTTATCAAATAAATCCCATTCCACTGAAATGACAAAGACCTACTTTAGTGCAATGCAATTACACAAGAGCTCACACTGACAGGGCTGTGTGCAGGAAGCAGGGCAGGCGCTCCTCTGCAGAAAAGGCTTTTAATATTATTTCAGCATAAATATTCCTACAAGACCCAGGGAAGACACGGCTCTCCAGAAAAATAATCACTATTACATTGAAGGTGATATTTCTGGGCCCGCAAGGGATGTGCTGTGACAAGCAGGGGGTTTAATTCAGGGACACGAGGGAGGAAGATCATTCTGCATCATGTGCAGAAGCAGCCAGAGCCATCCCCTGCTTTGTGCTGCTTTGTGCTTCTCCCACCATCAGCCCAAGGGTGAAACGTCCTCTGCTGCCCCAGAGCACCTCAGGCAGTTCCGCTGAGCTGGTAATGATTTACACCACTGCAAATTTGGTGTGAAAGGGTAAATATGGCTCAGTTATATCCTGCTGCTGATGTAAAACTGCTGGGTGGCTTCACTGCTCTTCCGAGAACATTCAACCTCCAACGTCAGGTCCTTGGACAACTTAGTGCCTGAGCTGAGATACAAAAATACGGATTTTCTATTTCCATGTAGGTGAAATAACAGAAATAAAATGCTATGACTTCCCTTTTCAGATCATTATGTGGGCCTTTAGTAATGGAAAATAATAGCTTGCATGTTATCCAAACCACACAGGTCAGTTTGGAGACTTATCTTCTGGAATTGATTGCAAAAAGAAACTTGTGAATCCCTTAAACATTAATCACTTACTATAAAACGGCCAATTTTTCCTCACGGGACAGTTATATTTAGAGAACAGGATCAGAACTGCAGTGGAGCAGAATTAAAATGGCATAATCACCTTAAAAATAATGTCGATTTTTGGTTTTTAACCTATTGTATTTTAAGTAATCTTCCTGCCATAACTGATAGGGGAAGGAGGAATTATTTTTTCCTGCTTTTTCTGCTTGTTTATTCAGCGATTTTGAGAGCATTTTGTGCAGAAGCCAAATTCACACTCCCCCAACAAAAGCCATTTCCTGCTTTCACACAGCAACCAGAAAGAAATGTCTCAAGCTGTGGGAAGCCACATCTGAAGGAAAAAAAAACCTGAGAGATACAGCATGGCGTACTTACAGCAGCACTTCAAACTACTTAAATCATTCTCTCTAACTGATTAGCAAGAAGTTCCCCATATTGCTTTAAATCATGTTACATTTTGCCTTTTTATTGCTTTTCCTGAGATCTAACGGGGTGTGTTTTTCAACACTGCTGATATAAATGAATAATGAAACCAGCCCCCATCCTTTCTGGCCACCCTGCCCTCAGTCTGAATAATGGAAACATCTATGTTACAGAAACAAGGCTCCAAATTGCAGAAATTTTTTTAAAATCCCTCTGCTCTTTTCAGGCAGATGCTTCATCCTCAGAGGAACAACAGGAAAATACCATTTAATTAAAGGCGCTCATCTTCAGCCATCACAACAGCAAATACACTCGTATGTCCCTAAATCCCTAGAGGCTGCTAAATATCCAAACACACAAATCTCTGAGGAGATGAGAAAAAAACAGTAAAGATGCAGGATACCCTAATATCCAAGAGGGAAAATATCACGTATACAGCTATAATCAGTCAATACACAATAATCCCAGTCAGTGCTGCACTTTATTCACCTACTAGGGTAGGGATTGGGGTTTGACTTGGTAGTTGATTAAGTATTTAATACCCACAGCAAATACCTTTCCTCTGCCTCTGTAACAAGCTCTGGAGTTTTAATCCAGGAAACAACATCCTGTTAACTATCTCCTGAGAAAGCATCCCTGTGCCTGTGCTCCCTGCTGTGCAGCACCACACCATGGCTTCCAGGGAAAATAATCAATAAGTCATCAGGAGCCAGAGCTATAGGTTTGAAATTGCTTGGCTTATTGGAACCACCTTTTAAACACAACGAGTCTCTCCAGAGCCACATCTCTGCTCTGTCACCCTGCTCAGAGGCAGGACCTGGGGACAAAAGAGCAACTCTGAAGTGCAAAGAGGAACATATGACACCCGTAATCCCCGGGGTTTATCTTGTGAGGAATGGAGATTTGTGAAAATAGTGAGATGTGGAAACACGACTGTGTTCATCGAATCGCAGAACAGTTTGGGTGAGAAGGGGCCTTTAAACTCATCTCGTTCCAACCCCCCAGCCTTTTGGAAAGGAGATAAGGACTATATGGAGGGTGGAGAAGAAGGGAGGTGGGGAGTCCCTGTGCTCAAAGGGAAAGAGGGGAGAGAATAGTCCCTCTGCCCCCAAGCTGCTCCACATTCTGTCTATTTCACCCCTGCTCAGCCTCTGTGAATCACAGATCCTCACTGATGTTTATTCCCAGCTGCTTGGAGAGAAACACAGCCAGGACACAACAGGAGGAAAGGACAAAACCCATCTCAACCTCTTAACAACAACAGAAAAATCTCTTATCGGGCCATCATAATTTCATGTCCTGACTCGGGGGTGGGTGTGATCCTTCTGCTGCCGCTGTAGCTCTGGGAGATGTCTCCTCAACCTCAGCAGAGCTGCAGCATCACCTCTCCCGTGGGGCTGCTCCAGCTCCCACCACAATGAACCCCCCCTTAGGTAGGTGCTGCCTGAGCTCCCAGCTCGGGGAAGTGCCGACTCAGCACAACAGCCTGCTGGAGAAAACAATCCCTGATGTGTGATGGCACCTCACCAGCTGGCACCCAGCTGGGCTGCCCACAGCTCTGTGAGACGAGGAACAGCAGTGCTAAAATCTTCTCTTCCCAGGTAAGGAAAAACAGCACTAAAACCTTCTCTTCCCAGGCTCCTGCTTTGGATAGGGTCAGTCCTGCACTTGAGAAGTTAAACAAAGGGATTCAAATTCCTTGCTCATCCTCCCCCTCCTTCAGCAACCAAACCCTTTTCCCAGCATTGCTCTGGGACTCGTTTCTAACGAGAGCAATGAACTGTTATTAACAAGACCAATAAGTGCAGGTTTCTGTGCTGAAGGAAATCAAAACTCAAAAGCAGGAGCTGATGCGATTCCAACTACTGCAAGGTTCCAGATACAATCTGATCTGTATTTAGCCCTAGGAACAAGCTTCTTTTGTTTAGGAAAACCCTATCTTGTAAATTTGAACATAATTTTTAAGGCTTCTGTTTAATCAGAACCAAATAAGTTCGAAATGGAAAGCCTCAGATTTTCCCAAAGTTGACTTTTCAACCCAACAGAACCAACGGCCCCAGTTCTTCCTCCGGAAAGGAAGAGGCTTCCCAGGCACCATCCATCTCCTTAATCTGTCCTTGTGGCAGAGGGAGAGGAGCAAACAGTACTGTGGGGAAGCAACAAACTAAATCCACAGAGCTCTACAATTACCCCGAGGTCTGTCTCACAGACACCTATAGGTGCTTAAACCAAAATTCAGTTTACAAGCTACAGGTTTAGACAGTCTACGCTGCAAATACCACTTTGGTTTCTGGAGCTAAGGAGGGATCTTGTCCAGTATCAGCAGCAATGAGGGTTCTCAGGCCAAAACGTGCCTTAAAAGAAATCTTTGAAACCTCAGACTGTGGTGGAAAAAGGAAACAAACTCAATTATTTTTTTTTCCCATTAAGCTGGCTCTCTGGTGCTACTGGAAGTACAAAACATGATCTCCACAGTCTGCTGCTAAATACAGATGGTTGCTTCAGAGCATTTAAGGATCTGAAGGGAAATGACGCTTTCTTTTCTTAAAAGTTTTTCCATAGTAAAAAAATTATTTGTTTGTTTCTTACAGCAAACACGCCCATTTTCTCAAACAAAACACAAACTGCATTGAAATTCTATCTGTAATTATGATTCTGTCTTCTGCCACCAAAAAGCCAGGATGAAATAAGTTTGTTACATAGATAAATCCTTTCGAGGCACGAGAGATGGATAAGGAAATGGTATCTAAGACATTACCAAGTAGAAACACTCTCTATAGGTGTAAGGTCTTAAAACAAAGGAAATGTGTTTATAATAGACAGAACCACTTTTCCATGTTAGAGAAGCATTATAAGCACCCAGAGTGTTACCTCTTGAAACACACAGGACCGAAGAGCATCTTTGATTTAATGTAACCAGCAATTCCTTTGGCTGCTGGGTCAAGCAGAGCGAAAGGCAGGAGCAGGCAGGGACCAGCTCCGAGCGACAGCCCCGCTGCACGTGCAGGAACACTGCCTTCCCATTCATGGGTTTTACTGCCTCCCATCAGTTTGGATCTTCCAATTTGCCCGTATGTCATCCCACATAATAGATGACAGGAGCTCCATTACGCATGGCACAGGGCACACCATTCATATCAAGAGCTTTGTAATATACACACATTTGCCAGATGTGAGGGGATGCCTTGCTAATAGAAGGGTGAGCGATTCCAGGGTCTTTTTATTTTGTTTTCAAGTCTAAGTGTGACCTGCCTACTTCTAGTGACAGATCTAGTGGTTGATGTAATAACCTCTCCTATCAAAGGAAGCGCTGTCATTGACTTCAGAGATGAGATCCTTTGGGCTCAAATAAGGGAGGCTGGAATAAAAGACAGGGAAGATCGACGGGAGAATTTCCTCGTTAACTTCTGGTCTGTTCTCTTAAGTAAGACACCCCCATGTCTTCCAGCAATTCAGACTGTTTAGTAGATAAAAGTAGGAGATAGAGTATGCTTGACTTGCTGATGGGGATGGTTACTGATGAGTGTCAAGAAGAGGAAGAAAAAAAATTGCAGAGAATGTTTACAATAGGCAGAACTATCTGTCAAGGGATTAACTCTGACTAAACACTAATTCAGTAAAAAAAGCCTCCCTTTCCTCCCAAGACACAAATTATTTTCAATACTTTTAATATATATATCCCACTCTTCCATGTACATATTCATTAAGATGGTTTTCCTATGAATGAGCATATAAAATTGTGCAAATATTTTACCAGATTAATTTCTTTCAAACTTTTAAGAACCATACAGTGGACTCTTAAGTTTTGGAGATGATAGAAAAATAAAAAACGTGGTAGCAAGCAAGGGCTGTGTTTTTGCAGATATGCACAAGTAACTTTTCTATATCCATACGTACACAGACGTGTACACACCGACCAGCTGCTCCCATCTCTCATGCACAAGGCTGAGTCAATCCAGTTAAATTTTTCTGAGTCCTTCCAGCAACCAACAAACAAATGAAAAGGCCAGGCAGCAGAAGAAATATTGAAACACAACCCACAGGGGCACCAACATCTTGGCCTGCTACCAACGATCAGTAACATTCCATTTCTTTCTTGGAGCCTGATCCAGCTCCCACCGAAGTCAGTGGGTGTTTCACCATCCACTTCAGTGGGAGCTGGCTCGGTCTTCAGTCTTTTTCCTCTTGGATTGGCAAGGGATGAAAATGTTCAAGACGCAGCACGGAGAGCTCCTGATGGGAGGAAATAACACACCATCAGCCCTTTGGCTGATCGAGAAATGGGCACTGAACGTAAATCCTGTCCAGTTGCTGACAGCGACCACGATGCTCCACAAAAGGAAGGTGTGGTTCGCGCTCAGGAGAAAGGAACCCTTTCCATCGGAGAAAAAATAAAGATTCACAGATGACAACTGGCTAAGAGCTACCAACATTTCAAAACCTCCCATTTCCAGTCTTCTAATCCTCAAGAAGCATTACCAAGAGATAGAAATACATTGCTGTTAAAAAGAAACCCACGGATATATCGGTGATAGTGCTTGGCAAGCTGAATCCTGTTCACATCTTCATCAGGACAAACAGGTGAGGATACGGTCACAAGAGCACGGGATGCAAGTGTGCACCCTCTTGCACACTAAACATCCTCACACTGTCACCTGCTTTTATTTCAAGTGAGCCCACTCCTATTATCTGATTGAAACGTGCCCTTGATTTATCTAAAACTATGACCACCGGGGTGCCTGCTGCAATTTGCAGAGCACATGACAGCGCTTCTCATCTCCATAGCGAGGTCTGAACCACACCGCTTTTATCCACAGTTAACTTTTATTGTCACGGGCTTCCCTTGGGCTTTCCCTTTTTCATCATTCGAAATTGACTTCTTTTTTTTTTCCTTTAAATAAAAGGACAATTGTCTACTGCCAGTGACTGAGTTGCTAACAATCGATGATGAACAAGAGAATGCCCCCAGTTGTCAGTATCAATAGTGGGTTCATTACAAATACTTTTACCATGGCTGAAACAAATTTACATTAAAATTGGGAAATTGGCATACACATAGAAAAAGAGCATATTTAATCATGGATACACTCTAAAATCTTAACCTAGACCCCTTTTCAGCATTGATTCTATCATCAATTTCCCTCTACGACTTTCGCTAACGTTTAGTGACAAAGTCCATTGTAGGACACTTTGGAGAAACTCCCAAACCAGCAGCTCTTTAAGGGAATTGTTTGTCTCTGCACTTTTTTGATCCAACATAAGTCTATTCCAGTAATCATTTCTGATTTACACCCCTCTAATCTAATGAACTCAGGGCACCCAAATCCACTTTGGCTTTCCCTTTGTTTAGAAGTTGTGTCCATTAAACACTCAGCCTCTGCTGATGGCTGAAACGATGACTTCAGGGATGCTGTAACCACACGGGCAGTTGCCCAACTCGCCTGGGACACAGACAGATGTTTTTGCCTCTGAACTATCACTGCCATTAAGGAATTTGCTTGTGTTTGCAAAGTAAGTTAAATGCAACCTCATTAAAAAAGCGTTGGTACAAGTTATAATTATTGGGGTGCAAAGTCAAAACCTCAGAGCAGAACTGACTGGCATGACATGCCATGAGGAGGTTCTTGTTTTGAGAAAACAGGCACATACTTTCTCAAGGATAAGGAGATATCTCCATAAAGGCTATGTTGCTGGAGTGAAGAAAATGGCACACACTCTTAGTGATTTATTTAATACAAGATGAGTAATACCTTTCACAAACTCTTCCAAGGACATCAACAGTTACAGGATGACGTCTGTGCTTAAAGTGTATCTGTCGATTAAGTTGGGCCATAAAAGGTCATATTGAAACCCCACAGGAATGACTAACTGCAAAAGATAAGTATATTTATATATGAAAGGAGTCATTGAAAGAGATGAAAATGTAATTGACTCACGTGCCCCCAAAATATAAGCATATATATATATATACACATATCCTGATCAATATGTTCTTCAGCAGAATGCACCTTTAAAAGGCTGTGAAAATCACCTGATATAAAAACCACTGAGCCCTGCTTTAGCTACGTCTCTTTTATTGCCCAGTCCTTGGATCACTGTTAAAAATCAACACCAGTTTGTGCAGATGAAAATGTAATTTACAGTACTTTAAGGACACCGAGGCACTAGTTTATTGCCCCATATCATTAAAACAGACATTGTATATATGAGTGTCAGTACCACAGAAGATGGAACTATGCAGAAAAAAAAAAAATCTTAATTGGTGACGCCATGTATCAAAGGAACAAAGGATGCAGAAATGCAGTTGGGCCTGTATCTTACAAATATAACAAGACAGTATCAAGCAAAGCCAGCTGCTGATATACTGGGATGTGACAATGGGGAGCATCTACCTACTGGTAAGGCCCATTACAGAGGCACAACTATCAGTTACTGCTCTATCATTCCCCGATGACTCTGAAGCACCTCTCTCAAACATACAAATGATGTCTCAACTCTAATCAGATCTACCTTAACAAGCAGACATTACATCCAAAAAAATAAACCTAAGAGACCTACATGAGGCTGGTTTATAGACCAGCCCTAGTGGATACACACCTAAAACTTGCCAAAATACATGATCAGAAATGAACTCAGTGCTCAGACGTGTTAGATAAATGTGATTTATGTAACTGAGATGACAATAGCAGACAAGGCAATTCCTCTAAAAATCCATTCAGAGGGAAGGTCTGTGCTCTAGCACGCCAGCTTAGCAGTTTGGGGTGGAGGGTTAGGGAGAAGAGCCTGTTGGCTAAGTAAACCAATAAATCCTCAATCAATAAATGACAAAATCCTATTCACAAATGGGAAATGACTCTGCTATTTCTGCATGCACACACATATTTGCGCACTTTCATACAGGATTTAGCCATCTGAAGAAGTGATAACTTGGTCTGAATAAGCAATAATTGCTTGCTTTTTCCTCCCTTCCCCCAGTGAATCCCTCAGAGTTGGCCTTCAGTGAGAAGAGACCTAAGGACACCTTCCTTATGATCCATCAGAGGATATAACACCATGACAGGGATGGATGCTGACAAGGGCGATGTGACCTGAAAACCAGTATCTTTATAGAGAAAAGCAAAAAAGCAGCTCTGAAAAAAAAACCCAACAGTGAAACGCAGCTCCACACTGTGCGTTTTAAAGAGAAAACACAGAGGTGGTGGGTCTGGGAGGGGGGAAGGGGTTGGTTTTTTTGTTCGCTGGAAATGGTCATTGTGTGTGATTGATTACGCATCCAAAACATAAAAAGACAAAACATATGGTACACAGCTATGGCTCGACACCAGTGAATGGAGGTGGCCAGCCCCAGCGAGGTGCCTTCGTAAGGAAAGCGGTATAAAATCTATAACGCATGATATTTAGCAAAAAGCTTCAGTGTGCCTCCAGCTGAACGCAATTAGCACTAAACAAAGGCCTCAGACACACAAGTCAGCTCCTTCACAGGTTAAGGGCTGCAGGCCCAGGGGTAGAGAGGGAGGGGAAATAAAAGGAGGAGAGGGAAGGGAAGGCACACTTACATGGCCTCTGACGGTTCCCGGTTCAGGCTACCTGTCTGTGCCTGCTGCAGGGACTGCGACCCTCCCATCCTCGGCGTGCCCTTGGCTTGGAGCTAGACGCCAGCAAGGCCAGCTTCTTCCCAAATCCCACCAGCGAGGAGCCCGGCGAGCTCTGGCCGTGGAGAGGCTGCAATGCTGCAGTGCAGATGGAAACAGCTGCTTGCATCAGTGGCAGCACAAGCAGAAACACTTCAGCGGCAGCTTCTCTTCTCTGAACTGTTGCCAGTTATTTTCCTTTTTTTTTTTTTTTTTCTTTTCTTTCCCCCCGCCTTGGTCCAGATGAACGTTATTTATACAATAAAATCAAATCCCAGCCCCTGTGACAGGCTAATCTGTCTGCTGAACATCAGTGGTCCAAGCAGCGAGGGTGCAGGCGCCTCTCACACAGGACTATTGGCTATTGAAACCCGCTTCAGAGAAAAAAAAAAAAAAAAGGGAGGAAAAAAAAAAAAAGGAAGAGATGATTTTCTTGGAGGCCTGTTCAGTGGAGACGTCTTTGGAAGAGAATTGAGAGATTAAAAAAAAAAAAAAAAAAAAAAAGAAGAAGAAGAAGAAAAGCAGACCCTCCCTTTAAGCACACATTGTCAGCTACTGTGGTTCCCTAAGGACCTCCAGGCAGGACCATTATATTGTGTTGACTCAGCTGATTTGAAATGCAAATGCACGTGAGCCCTGGATGCCACGCATACATTTCCCTCTAATAACAGGCAAGTTGTGCATATCGGGACGATTGCAGAGAGGATTAATAAGCAGAATGGACGCTTTTCTTTTTTTCCATTTAAACGAATGAGCTCATCCCTCTTGCAAAAAAAAAATGGAATCTTCCATGAGGAACGTAGGGAGAATATCATGAGCAGCCAAGGTAAACAAGGCAATGTGGGAACGGACCCTGCCCACGCAGCTCCATCCCACCCACACCACTGCACTTCACCACCACACACTTCACCCTTGTGCTTCTGCCCACACGGACCCCCCCACCCCGCTGGACCACGACGTGGACCACTGCAGGGATGCTCATCATCTAACACGGATGCGATTCCTGGTGAGGATCTTTAAGCCCAGAAAGCACAAGCACAAGCAAACAGCATTCCGAACCCTAGGAATGAGCTTATTCTCTTGCCACCGTGGAGGTATCAAGGTGCTGGGAATTCATGGAACAAGCTGAAAGGGCTGGGCACCATCCCTCTCCCCATCACTGCCTTCAGCAAGTAACAGATGCTCCCCGTACAAGTTATGTTTCAAAGCCCAAGCAAACAGCATTCCGAACCCTAGGAATGAGCTTATTCTCTTGCCACCGTGGAGGTATCAAGGTGCTGGGAATTCATGGAACAAGCTGAAAGGGCTGGGCACGAAAGGGCTGGGCACCGTCCCTCTCCCCATCACTGCCTTCAGCAAGTAACAGATGCTCCACGTACAAGTTATGTTTCACATCATGAAAGGAGGGAAGAAAACCCCCCCAACCTGCACTACTGTCAATACCAGGAATTAAGCTCTAGGGACACAAGTGGCTTGAAGCGATATAACAATTCTGGAGACGTGACGGGGCAGAGGTGTCAAAAGGATCAGATAAATTGAAGAGAAATATGAAAACATACTAACTTTCAAGCACCTACCACAGCACGGCTTTCGTGTTTCACTGGAGGCCTCACTATGCTCACATCTTAAACAGCTTCTGGGTTTTTTTTTTTCTGCTTGCTCACTTTCCAGAAGCAAGGACTGCTTCTGTCTATCTGGGCACACCCACAATAAATTGTTCTTGGGATAAGAGATGCCCAGTGAACATGAATTTCATTTCCAGAGACAGTCTAAAATTAAATTCTGCTTTATGAACAGCAGCAAAATAAACGTGTCTTTTTTTTTTTTCTTTTAAGTAAGGGGCAAAGCTAGTGAGCCAGCACTTTGTTTAGCCACAAACTTCCAAGCAAGTTACAATTTTGGGGTTGTTTTGTTGCTGGTGAAGGCCAAACCCTCATTTCCAGTGTCTCATTGCACAACCCTCCTCCAGCATCCCCCAGAGAAGCAGCGGCACCGCCTCGCTCAGGGACCGAGCTTCAGAATTCCTGGTGCCCGTTGGGTGCAGGGTTACCCCCAAGCTCTGCAGCAGAGCCCAGCCCTGATGCTCCCCTCTGGAGGTGTGGGCAGGTCCCAGGGGAAGGCTCTCACCCCCTGGGCAGCCCGACCTGCCCAAACAGCCACTTCCAGCCACCACCAGAGGAGAGATGAGGAACCAGACCCGTCCCGAGGCACCCTCACAACTCTGCAAATCCCACAGTGAGAGCTGAAAGCACAGGACGCTCTCACTTTGGCAGGTCTGAACCTGTGCTAGAGAACACGGGCTGCTTTTAAGCCCTTTTACAGCAAGATTTACTGGGATAAGCATAAAATGCCATGAAGCGGAGAATTTCGTTAATGACAGCAAATCCACAGAGCCAAATACAAACACAACTCAATGTGCAAAATTTTCATCTTTAAGTATATACATAGGAATGCTCCTGACAAGTGTAAGTAAAACACAGAATTTGAAGGAATAGTATGAAAAGCCCCACGTGTGCTCTGGCAGTAGGTTTGAAGTGGTTAATAACTCCACTATTTCCATCCAATAGGGGAAATGAATGGTACCAAGCAAGAGATTGAAATTACACAGCTGTATTCAGAGACCCCCTTGGGTTGAGGTTACATCTCGGCTTCAGTTTTGCATTCAGCTCTACTGAACTAGAGAGGACAGAACTTTTGAATATCGTAAGAACTCCCTTCTGCATTTCATTTGTTACAGAGAGAAGGGAGACATTGAAAAAAATAATTTCCTTAGAAAAGGAAACACCATATTGAGAAAATAAAGCCCTAGCAGGTACCTGGAAGCCAAGAGGGAGAACACAGACACTGTTTGTCCTGCCTGTCCAGTGGGAAAAACAGGAATATTGTGGCATCTTCCTGACAAGTGTAGAGAGGACTCTTAAAATGCCTGCGTCAACTCCCTCAAGTTTCATGCGCACATCTATTAAATAAACAAAGGCCCAATGAAAAAAAGGCTTGGATTGAATCCTATTCTGAGGCAGCAGGGTTGTTTCAGGGGCTGTGTAGCAGGGAAAGTTTTTATCCCGTATCCTGACACTTCTATGCCACAGACATTTGAGTTCCACTATAAACCACAGGTCTTGGGTAAGGTGTTCACTGAGAGTCTGCAGGACCATGGCTTCA
>NW_015090865.1:2936347-2961233 GCF_001431845.1 Calidris pugnax | reverse complement strand
AGGGGGCTCTGGTCTGTCACGAGGGGTGTCACAGGCAAGGTATTGCCTCCTCCTGCCCTCCCAGTCACCCCAGTTTGTGTGCACAGCTCACAGACTCACTCCCAGGTCAGCTCACTGCCTCCACACTGCTCCTGCCTATAATTCTTCTCTTTGAAAAATAAGCATCCAAGCAGCTCAATTACAGCAACGTGGACAGGAGCACTGGTAAAACAAGAACGTGGGCTGCAACACCAGTAAGAACCTTGATGGATGTGCTCCAATCAGTTTAGTGTCAATACTTCACTGACTGGCCAGAAAAGAGCTGCTGGGAGCCTTAGGGGAATGTTTCAGACCAAAAATGAAGGAGCTCAGTCCATGACACCCAAAGGCACCTGCACAAAAAGGAGTTACATGCTCAAAAGCAGTGGTGGCTCTGACCAAGTACTACATCAGCAACATCCAATGGGAGACACTAAAATAAGGAAAACAAAATCAAATCACCCTCTATGTGCAAATTTCTAATAGTGAGTAAAATTATCTCAAGGGGAGGGAACACATGTAATAATTTCAAAACTGGAGACCGTGATGGTCTCTCAAAAGAAGCTGTGCTGTAACCAAGCCTTGGATTCAAAAATGTTTGTTGACTAAGGGATGCAAGTGTAGAGAGAACAAACTGCAGCCTCTGGCCAGCACTGGGCAAGAAACCAGTCTGTAGATTTACTTCTGATCTGGCCATAAAATCTGTTACACTACAGACCTGTCTGTGCACCAGCCCCAGGCTGAGGTTCGGAGAGGGTCTGTCATTTCGCTTGTTACTACCTTCACCCAAACCCAGGTATTCTTAAACCCTTCCAGATGCTGAGAGGATCAGGTCACTCATTTTACTTCTTGCACTTGGGAGAGAAGGGACGTGTTATTAAGCATCACATCCAGCAGTAAGCTTGAAAAGCCAGCTCCGGCCTTCGATTCCTCTGTTGGGGAGAAGGACAGAGTCTGATGGACCTTGAAACCAAAGGCAAACATGTGATGAGCAGCATGGGAAGGTCTGTCCTGGTCGGTAAGAAAGACCTCAGACGAGAGGGGAGCTCTCCCTCTCCTGCCTGGCCCCAATCCATCCTCTGGGCCTGCCAAGAAGCATCAATTCAGTACTAAATTTAGTGCTGGCTCTTAAAAATATATGAATTGTGTTGACATTATAAGAACATTTTGTAAGAACTTCTCTGGAACCTGAAAAACACACAGATGCTAGCTAAAAAATAAAATTAAATAAATAAATCAATCCCACTGTGGCTTCAAAGGACTTAAAGATGCCCCAGGCCTTTCAGCCTCGGGATGAACAGCCACATAACTCGGTGTGATCCCACTGCTGAAAAAGACTATTTAAATATTCAGTACCATCTTTTAAAATTTATCCTTTTCTCTTCATGCCTGTTTCATCCATTTAAGCAAAAGCCTTATTTTGGCCTATACTAAATATTTTATTGAAACTTGACGTCTATTGGTTAGTTGTTTAAAATGCTGTAGGGGCCCTAAATATTTGGTCTTATTGCATTTCATGTTTATATATAAATTCAGACTTCGGTCACTTGCACTCAATTTGAAATTGTTGGCTTCCATCAAAAACCAGTGCTGGACAGGACGGCGATAAGGTTTATGATATACTGAAATTTATGTTCTGTTTCTTTGCTCTTGGCTTCCCTGTCCATGTATATAAATTCAGACTTCGGTCACTTGCACTCAATTTGAAATTGTTGGCTTCCATCAAAAACCAGTGCTGGACAGGACGGCGATAAGGTTTATGATATACTGAAATTTATGTTCTGTTTCTTTGCTCTTGGCTTCCCTGTCCATGGCGTTAGGCATTTACACTGGTTATAAACACGACCATGCACACACAGATGGAAACATCAAAGGAACTACTGTGGCGTTAGGCATTTACACTGGTTATAAACATGACCATGCACACACAGATGGTAACATCAAAGAAACTACTGAAAAAAACACCCCCCTCCCCTCACACATCCATCCCCTCTGGGAAGGGATGAGTGAATATTAAGCTCTACCTCGTAGCTGCAATGCGTTATTGAGGTCCTGGGCAGAAATTAGCACCATATAAAGCAAACTGCACAAAGCAAACCCAAACATCCCAATAACAAAACGGGGTTTCTCTAGTATCCCAAAAGCTGCTGCCAAAGCTCTGAGCAACAGCACTGTCTACCAAAAACAAACAAAAAAGGGAAAATGTTAACAAAGAATAGATTATTGTTTAAACAGAATCCCCCATCCCCCCTTCCAATATATGTATTTTTTTTTTATATATTTAGATGATACTGCCTTTGGATCCCAAAGCTTGAGTGCAGGCTGGGAAGTTTTCACCCCAAAGGGCTCTCTTATTCTTAGGCTGCCAGGAACCAAAGGGCTCATGGCTGGGGCACCCACAACATCAGACTGCTCAGAAACAGCAACATCTTTCCTTAAAGGACTAAAAGGACCAAACTGGTCAAAAAAACCAAATCACTGCTGTTCTGTACGGACAGTTGCAAGGCAAACCAGTGCCTCCGGGAGGCCGGCTGTAATTTTAAGAACACATTAGCACTTAAAAGCACTGACATCTTTTGAAGTGCGGTGGTGACAGCCCCTTTTAGGGCACTCAAGGCTGAAGACTCCTGTTCTCTAAAGCCCCTCCAGGAGCACCAGCCCTCCTCAGCCTCTGCTGATATTCCTCTAAGCACAGGCTCCATCAGCTAAGTCCTTCCCAGAAATACAGGTCTCCAAGGAGCAGGGCTGATCTTTGTGTTACAGAGAAGGTCAAGCAGACTGTTTTCAACCACACAGGCACTCAGGGTTTGGAGCTCATCTTTCTCAAGGTGATACAGTAAGTGCTTTTACAGGCTTTTAAAGAATTCAAGCCTCCTTCATTATAGGCTGTGTAAAAATACATGGCTCTAGAGATGTTATTTGTATTCCTGTGCTAATTTTCCACTGTGCATTTTCTCAGTCCTAGGACACAGGATTTCTTTTTTGTTGTTTATTCTCCAAATCAGCCTCTCTCACTCCTGCAGACAGATTTTTGTGCCTTAGCCTCACCTCCCCCTCTAAAGAGACTAAGAGAGGATCTGTCTTATAATTTCCACTTGCCTTGAGGAGAGCCACTTAAAAGACCTCTGCGAGCACCAAGCTGCTGAAGGTGGTGGTTGAACACTACAAGGCATTTCCTACCCTTCACTCTGGCTCTTCATTCATCGAGTTAATTCTACTCTTACGTTATGCCCAGAGATGTGTCAGCAGGAATCTTTGTGAAGCCACATTGATCCTGCATTTGTTTTTTCCACCAGGTCATTCCAGGATCCCGCTCAGTGCCTGCACTCCTGTGGGACAGGGACCGTGGCAATGACTACTTGACGCTGGTACCATCATCAAATCCTTCAGAAAGTCACACCTAAGCACAGAAAACCACCCTGACCCCTTCAACCTCTCTCTCCCCAGAGGTGAAATTCTATATATTTTTTTTTGCTTCATGGAATAATCACACTACTCTATAAGAACAGACTGCCCTTTAAAAGTAAAACTCTTTGTTATATTGAAAGATGATGTCCCAAAGAGAGAACCTAAGCAAATGCCACCTCCTGAAGAGCCATGCAAATTGTCATGGAGAGAAATTACCTCCTACTATCAGGTGGCAAGAGCACTGGAAATAAAAGCAGATTTCTTTCTTCCTCTCCCTTCGGTTCACAGGGCAACTTTGTGCTACGAAATGAGAGTAAGTATGAAAAGTTCCCTGAAATATGCAACAAATTTATCCCATTTTGGTTTAGTGGCAAAAACCAATAAATTGTTAACACACCTGCTTTAGTAGCACCTAATAAATAGGCATTTAGTGCAGTTCATGTCCACAGTATAATTAAGATATTATTATAGTCTATATAGTGCAGTTCATGTCCACAGTATAATTAAGTTATTATAGTCTATGATTAGCAATTTACATCATTCTTCACCATCCTTCAAAGATTCAGTTATCCCTAATTTAATACTATTACAGTACAGATAAATCAGAAATGTAGCCCTTAAGTAAGAATGACAAACCTTCAGATTGAAGCCACAGGGCTGGTTTGGGGGGGGTTTGTAGCTGGTTTTGTGGGTTTTGTGTTGGTTTTTGTTGTTTGTTTTTCCATGACCAGAGAGTGTAAATGAAATCTTAGAAGTAAAATAATAAGAGCGTGTTAAATCAGTGGGATATTTTTCAACATTCTCTTCAAGAAAAATAAAAGCCATTCATTCAACTGCCTCTGTACAATACCTGGCAAAACACAGCCCTATCTGTGTTACCATGATATAAAATAATACACCACAAAATAACACGAGCAGATACTAGCTATAAAGCTTCAGAGATTTAATTTACTCTTATAGATTAAATACTTCAATAAACACACTGTCTGTTCCACCACTTATCTAGATTAGCACGGTGCAAGTGCTTTATTTGCATTGATACATTGTTAGTTCATGAAATAAAGCCTCATTGTCTCAGAATTTGAAGCCAGATCACACGGACAGAATATTTCTTTCTATCTGAAAAGTGAAAGGGAAAAAAAATAATGGAGTAAACAGTGATGATGCACCAGGATGGACTCTGCAACTCGCAGGAAACAAACGTTAAAATGGGAAATAAAATAAAAATAAATAATGGTGCCCCCCACCCCCATTGATCACTGTTTGGTTGCTAAGGTCAGTGCTTAATCTAAATTGCAAGTGAGATTAATGGCATTAAGAGTTATGAATAAGCAAGATGCCTGCTTAGTTATTGAAATGTCCTCCATGGGAATCCCACTGCAAAGACAACAAAAGGGGCCCCCGCACGGAGCTATTCAGGATGCCGGGGGGCTCCAGCCTCTCGGAGGCCGGGGGTGAATTTACAACCAGTAACGTGAGAACCGAAGGCACCCGAAGATCCCGTGTACAAGATACTAGCTATAAAGCTTCAGAGATTTAATTTACTCTTATAGATTAAATACTTCAATAAACACACTGTCTGTTCCACCACTTATCTAGATTAGCACGGTGCAAGTGCTTTATTTGCATTGATACATTGTTAGTTCATGAAATAAAGCCTCATTGTCTCAGAATTTGAAGCCCGATCACACAGACAGAATATTTCTATCTGAAAAGTGAAAGAAAAAAAATAATGGAGTAAACAGTGATGATGCACCAGGATGGACGCTGCAACTCACAGGAAACAAATGTTAAAATGGGTAATAAAATAAAAATAAATAACGGTGCCCCCCACCCCCATTGATCACTGTTTGGTTGCTAAGGTCAGTGCTTAATCTAAATTGCAAGTGAGATTAATGGCATTAAGAGTTATGAATAAGCAAGATGCCTGCTTAGTTATTGAAATGTCCTCCATGGGAATCCCACTGCAAAGACAACAAAAGGGGCCCCCGCACGGAGCTATTCAGGATGCCGGGGGGGTCCAGCCTCTCAGAGGCCGGCGGTGAATTTACGACCCGTAACGTGAGAACCGAAGGCACCCGAAGATCCCGTGTACAAAAGCCTCTTATGAAATTAAGGCGGCACACAAACAGGGAGGTTGGGTTTCCGAGAGGACTCCCTTGAGCGTGGAAGCCTCCGTGGTGGCCATGTAGAGAGGACCAAGGGGGTATCTCTGCCTCACAGACCTACAGAAGACACCCAAGGGAAGGCTCCAGGGCGGCCAAACCCCTGTAGGAATCTCTCCATCCCACACCACTTCATCCAGCCTCTGGCCTGTCATTTGCTCTTTCGCCTTCCCCTCCTGCGGAGGCAGAGACACGTCAATTTTGGGATTCCATCTGTATCACAATGCTACTCTAAAAACCAGGCCTGAATTTGCTGGATCACAAACACAGCTTGAAACCCCTCTTTTCCAAATTTCCAGCCCAACCTTCAGACTGGGACTACAAGCAGAACCACACCAAAGGAGGGAGTTGGTTTTACTGCTGAACTGGCCTCTGCAGAGCACCTCCATGAGCCAAACGCCCAAAGCTCCCTTGGCATCTCCCTGCGCCGGGGTCGCAAAACCACCATCGTAGACCATGGGACCTTCTCTTGCTTCCATGCTTCTTTCCAAGCCTTTGAGCGTCCCCAAGGTGCAAGAAGCCCAAGACAGCTGGAGCCAGGCTCATTAGCAAAGGGGCTGTGTTAACGCCAGGAGGGGACGGACATTTTTCAGGGCTTTCAGGCACCTGCCCTCACTAGACAAGATCAGTCCCAATAACACTCTCAGAAGGCACCTTGTTGCCGGAGATCTGAGGAGGCAGCATCCAAAGGTCTCTTGCCCTCAGGGCATATGTGAAGAATCAGATTATGAAAATACAGGAGGAAGAAATCAGACAAGAACAAGGCTTCGCAGCAACTGCCAAGGACGAGTGGTCAAAAAGGAGTAGACATAGTGCTTCAAGACACGGCTTTTGTCAGTGTTCGGTCGATGGTTGGACTCGATGACGTGAAAGATCCTTTCCAACCCAGACAATTCTATGATTCTTAAAGAAGTGGGCTTATAGCTTCAATTTGACTTCAAAAGAGTTAACAGAAAATTGAAGTATTTTCAGTATTTTTCAGGGGTTGCTTTTTTCTTTAAAAAAAAGATTTAGCATTAGGGGTAGAGTGCCCCAAAAGCACAAGCCATATTTAACATTTATTATTGAGAAATACAAAATACACCTGACTCAACAGTCATTACCTGCTCTAGGACAAGATTCTACATAGGATTCTACGTAGTGATAGGATGAGGGGAAACAGTTCTAAACTGAAAGAGGAGAGCTTTAGATTAGATCTCAGGAAGAAATTCTTTGTTGTGAGGGTGGTGAGAGCCTGGCCCAGGTTGCCCAGAGAAGCTGTGGCTGCCCCATCCCTGGAGGGGTTCAAGGCCAGGCTGGATGGGGCCTTGAGCAACCTGGTCTGGTGGGAGGTGTCCCTGCTCAGGGCAGGGGGTTGGAACGAGATGATTTTTAAGGTCCCTTCCAACCCAAACCATTCCAGGATTCTGAGAGGCGAGTCCCTGCAAGTCCTCCACCCTCCTAGCAGTGCCAAGCTCCTCTGGTGCCCTCAGAGCTGTCACCATGTGTCCTACAGCACCAAGGAACAGCCAGCCAAGCCAGGTGTATACTCTCTGCCTTGAATCTGCACTGCCAGTTTTGCAGGGTTGATACAAGATGATTAATGCCATTCTGCAATTCCTTGTGGATGGATTAATTAACGTAATGATATATTCATTTTCATGCTGCTGAACCTGTTCTAGCAGCAAGGAAATTACCATAGATTGCCTGAGGGAACCTGTAAAATACACAGGAATAACAAGCAAACAGAGGGCTACCATCGCCCTTTTGTCCACTGCCACATACAGAGCAGCTTTACAACACACACAAATAATTGCTCTTTTTGAGCATAAACATTCAGGCAGGACGCACCCCAGAGAGCTCAGATTCTGAACAAAGACATGGTTATAAAACCAGTGAAATTTCCCACTTCTGTCAAGCATCCATTAATGCTTTGCCTTTTAAAAACACAGTTACTGGAAGCTATTTGTTGAATTGCTGTTGTTTTATGGAAGCCATCCTCTGCCAGCACACAATGTGGGGGTCCCCAGGCACCCTGCCCATTGCACACAGGACAGTTCCCCCCCAGTCATGGGTTCATCCAGAGAAGCCTGCAGGATCCAGTCCCTCACCTGGGGACCCCACCATACCAGTCCCACAATCAGCTACAAGAAAATGCACTTAGTCCACAACATTTTGGGTTTGGAATGCCTCAGACATCCCAGGATTTGACGCTATTACTCAGTAATAGGAAGGAGAGATCTACACTGAGCAACACAAAGCATCCTCCCGCCTGGGGCTGAGTGGTTCTGAACACATCACTCAGGAGACACAATCTATTTTAAGAACCTAGAACGGAGGAATTGAATGAAGAGCAGGACCAGGGCTCATTCCTGCCCATATTGTTACAGACTGGCTGACTACAGGCAAGGTATCTATGGTTTATGTTGTGCTTCAGAAGATGGTGAATGTTTTTCAGGATATCGGCCACAAAGCCTCAAGAAAAATCCTTGGATTTTAGATTCCAAGACCTAAGGAACATTATTTCAATGCCTTCATTCTGTTGCTATTATAAAAATCACTTCACTTGCACACCAAACCATCCAGACTCATTAGACACACACTATCATCCAGTTCAGGTAGTACATGGAAAAAAACCCCATCCCCAATCCCCCCTCTCCCCAAAATCAAAAAACCCCAAAACCTCACACTTTGAAAAGAAGGCAGCCTTGAGATCACATTTGGATCCCTCACTTGTATTTCCCACCTCTTCCTTGCTCAAAGCACTTGTAAACTTTGTGGAGCGATTCATGCCTTTCAAAAGGGTTAAATTCACTCAAGGAAAAATGCCTTGTGTTTTTGAATCCCATTTAATCCCTTCTTGGGTTTCATTACATCATTAAGAGCACCTCAGTCTAGGATTACCAATATTGGTCATCAATGAAGGCAATACATTAATTTTTATTTACTTAGTTTTACACCAAGTCTCTCCTAAGGCGGGCAAAAGGAGAAAACTTGTTTTCAACACATGATCAAGCAAATAAAAACCAGAAGTCATAAAGCCTATCCTGTTTTTCTGTGTGACACCAATAATTCAGCTTTGCTCCCCCCCCAGGGAAGTATTACAAAAACTACTTTTTGGAAACCAACAAGACAGAAAGCAGAGCTTTCTGTAAAAATTGTGACTTTTTGCTTTCGGATAGAAAGATTTATTGGTCTGCTTCCAGTTAGGTCCAGGCTTGTTTCAGGAAAATTGGGTAAGACAGAGATGTGTATTTAGTTTCAGAGATTCCAAGATCAGCAGAAATTCCCTGTCCATCCCGAGTCTCTCACAACAATCCCACTCCAGTCTGTATGAACTTTTGAAAGAAAACTGACCCCACATCTGTCATCAAAGAGGACCCACCTCTCCAATCCCACCAGCCACATTTAACATCACAGGTGGAGCTTTCAAAGCAGGTGAGAACACACACAAAGACAGCATTTGATTTTTGTTCTACAGAATGGGTTATATCCATCTCTCTTCCTCAAAGGACCATCAGAGCGATGGATAAAGGTTGAGCCTTTCCAGCTCTATCTGCAGGGCCTCCAGAAAGGCCAACTTACACTCACGAGCAATATTTCAGCACTTCTCCCAAATTATGAAGTGGCTCTGACACAGTTCATAATGTGACCATCATAATCACAGAGGAGCCTGAAATGCCCCAAGGACCCATTTTGCAGAAAATTGTGCAGCGGCAGAACATTTGCAGAAGTTTAGCACCTTCCCATCCAGGCAGTTGCCATAAATGTGACAAAGTGACACACAACCCTATTTGCATGCCATTATTTTCCATGGCTGATTTGACTTGATGCACATAATGAATGGGATACACATAGGAATCACATAAAAATGCAAGATAGTCCAAGAAGTATTTACAGAAGGGGCTGATTATAATGGCAAAGAGCTATTTGGACATTAATCTGTTTGCTTTTCAAGAGGATGCAAGAATTACCTTTCGTCTCTCAGATCTCTCTAATTCTCACCTCCGTATGCACCTTCATTTCCATGAAGGTTGTGAAACTCGATGTTGATGTTACAAAAAGAACATGCACACGTTTTGGTTCCTCACATCCTAGGCTGGAATTTGATTTTGCATTAAGCAGTTCCACTAACATTACTGAATTACACCATCCTCTACCCCATCCAAGAGACTCTTACGCACACATACTGACGTTATTAAACACACTACATCATTATCAAAACCAAACAAACTTCAAGGGCACAAACCAATCTAAATATGTGAGCACAGCAGCTCTGCTGGTCTGCAGAGTTCTGAAATTATTTCTCCTCTTTGATGCTGAGTTCTGGTGAAAAGCACAGCAGCTCTGCTGGTCTGCAGAGTTCTAAAGTTATTTCTCTTCTCTTTGATGCTGAATTCTGGTGAAAAGGGGAAAAAAAAAAAAAGTATCACCACATGTTCTGGTGGTTTCAATTTGGATTTGTAAACATGTCACCTGTGACAACACTAAAGCACTCACAGAATGTGAAATTCAGTCTGGGGCATCTATAAAGTTCCAACAAAGATGATTCTCTGGAAAGAGCCAACCTCTTGGGGTGAATATTTTCCAACTTACAACCTCACCTGAACCATTTCTCTCCATTTTCAGAGAATGACCATGGTACCTACCCTTCATTCAAAAAATAATCTCCACGTTACAGAATTTGCACACTGGTGCAAAACAGACCTGGGAGCACTCCTGTTCCTCACAACTACAGACAGGTTAGAAAGTGTGGGTCTGGTACAGTATCACAGAGGAACATTGCACAGAGGACTTGGTCTAACTGCATTATAGTAAACACAGGCACTGGAGGTGAGGACACTGTTTTCTGCTCAAAATAATCAGAACTTCAGAACAGTTGACCATCATGATTCCTAGATATTATAATGTGGATGTTTTTTTGAATAGCTTTTGCTTGTAGCTATTCATTCACTGTTCCACAGCAGAACATGTCTATTGCTTATGTTTTCATTCGTGATTCAGAGCATCCTCCTGCTGACAGCAGCAGCTTTTGACATTTCTGAACTGAGCTTCAGCAGAATAGCTCTATTTCCCGTGGTGTCTCTTGCCTTGTATCACACTTGTCACAAGCTGCAGCCTGTATTTGTGGGGTGGAGAACGCTGCTCTCCAGGGAGTGCCCGTTTAATATTCTCAGCTGTGCTGTGACCTTTTCCATTAATAGATGTCACAATAAGGGCATGCCTTTATTGCCAAGCCACAAGAGCACACTAGTTAATCACTCATAAGACAGGCATCGTCGGAAGCTCTGACATGAATATCCAAGCACATGTCTCGTCTTGACTATATTTGAGAGGGGAGGATTCAGCTTGGGGGTTTTCCAACCAAAAATTACTCAGGACATCTATCAAATGCTGTGGCACCAATCAGTGCAAATCTGAAGGAAATGTCAACTTTGAGAATTGTTGAAGATAATTCAACATTTCCTCAGCAAGAATAAAACCAAGATGAACTTTGTCCTTCAGTATCGACACCTACAATGGAAATCACTGCTGTGTGGTGGGGAAAGACACTGGCAGCAACTGAAGGAGAATTAGTAGAACAGTCCTCTGGAATATGACCTGATCTTGCACAGTCTCAGCATCTACATCTTTTTCTTGAACTTCAAACAAGGAAAAAAAACCTTAAAATGTATTATTCTAAAAATATGTGGAAGATGAGCACGGTAATAACCAGCGTAGTCCAGGCTCCCTCTTCTGGACTTTCGGAGTAAATACACTGGAGAAAGCAGGTCTTGATAGTTTAACATTTAGTTTCAAAATCTAGTAATGAAGTGTTCATATAACTAGATAAAAAACACCTACTGAAAGTTATTCAGCCTCTTCCACAACAGTTACGTTTTCTTAAACAAAGGACACACAGACATTGAAATGTATTGTAATGTATGGAATAATATTGCACAATACCTCTTTTTTTCCCTTGTGAAACCTTCAGTTTCTTGAGCAGGCAGTTCTACACCATCACCAGGGGCCGGAGCCAAAGGCACATCCCCAGGAATGAGGTTATCGGCTTCTTTGCAGCTATCAGGCTTGGGAGTGCTGCAAAACAATTATAAAAATAATAAGCTTACAAACTTTAGAAGTGCCCATGAAGCTTCAGTGAAGACTCCTTAAAAGATGAACTTTGCCTGGACCCAAACTAAGGAGCTCTAAGGAGCACATCCCCTCCCCATACCATCTCTCTCCCCCACCTTCCACAAATTACTTCTTCCTAGAAACCCAATTTCTTTTAGTTTCTCTGATGACCACATAATCAGTAATACTGCACAGTTCTGACAGCTCTTATACACCATAACATTAACTGCCAGAGGAATTTAACTGTATATGAAATTAGTAAAATAAATAAATCACTGATGACTACTTTGCAGTTCTCATACAGCCCTTTCTCCTCAGCTTACAATACAAACATTCAGTTAAGTGACTTGGTTTTTAGAATTAAAAAAAAAATAAAACCCAGGACTAAAAATATTCTCTTACTTTCAAAGCTTTCCCTATACTGTAAAGCTAAAAGCACGATAATCCCTGAACTCATGACATGAATGTGAAGATTACAGGACTGTAATACTCCTGTATTTATTAATTCCTACAAGTCCCCCTGCTCAGCAAAGCCCCACCAGCCCCAAGCTCAGAAGAATGACAGCCACGTACTGATTTCCAGAGCATGTAAATGCAGATTGGAAAGGCCAAGTCTCTTCTCATCAAGGGAAGGAACCATGGGGTGCTGTGGGGAGATGTGCCCACCCCTGGTCCCCACAGAAAAGGGGGTCTCACACAGACACCAGCCCAAGTGTGGGAGGAACCATCCATCTGCCCAAATCCCTGGCACACAGGGCAGGGTCATCTTGTGTTCCCTCTCCCCAAGGCAGACTGGAGCAGAACGCACTGCTACAGCTAAGTGTGGGAGGAACCATCCATCTGCCCAAACCCCTGGCACACTGGGCAGGGTCGTCTTGTGTTCCCTCTCCCCAAGGCAGACCAGACAGAACGCACCACTACAGCGACATTAACTTTGTTTTCTTAAGCAAAATCTAAATCAGAAAAACCCTCGACAGCAACACAAAGAAAACACTTTTTCTCATGAGCCTTCTAATTCTCTTTAAGAAGGTAAATCCCCTGGGAATCCAAAAGATCGCCCCACAAGAAGCTCACTTGCATTCTGCCTCCCTTTAAGCAGAGTGGCAAGGACACTGCTCCCCCTGCTCATGGCCACGCTCATTAAACTAATGGAAAGAACTAAATAACCAATGACTTGATGTTTCCAAAGCAGGAGCAGCATAGGGTCGTCACACCACGCTGTGCTTTCCAAGGGCACCCCCAACATTCCAGAGGGACACAGATGTCCTGGGGTAGCAGCCACATGGAACAGCCTCCCCTCCTGCCAGCTCCTGCTTCCAGAGACCCAGACACAAACGTTTAAGGAAACACTGGTGGAACCAGGACTTGGCTGAGAAGTTTCTTTTAGGCTTCCTGAACTAAATATAAACAGTTCTCTTAGCTGTTCCTTTTAAAATTTCCTCTCCCCTTCCCCCCAGTAATTATACTGTAATTGTAGAAGGTAGATTAAGTTGTGTTACTGAATAGGAGTTGGTAAAGTTCAGGGACAGATTGTTCCTTTCTTTAGGCACATGTATACAAACATAGGATAAACACCAATCACATCCTTAACTTTAGTTACAATACACAGGAGAACAGTTATTCCCCAAAGTGTTTATCCACTAATTTACTTAGATCATGAAAGCTCTTTCTGAGAGTGGTTTACCTTGATTAGCTCATAGCCATCAAGTTGCTTTGTGCTGTATGGGAGAGCTACTCAGTTATTTCTTCTAAGAAATTATCTCTGCTTTATGCACTCCTTCTTTCCTTCCTTTCTTCCCTCTTTCCTTCCTTCCTTTCTCCCTCCTTCCTTCCTCCCTCCTTCCCTTTCCCCAGTTTGTCCAAACTCGTCTGACACTGACATAGACTTCCTCAATTTTCAGTCACATCAAATGAAAATAATTAAATAAATCAAAACGAAAAAGCAAGCTATTTCCTTTTTCATGCAAAGGACTTTTCCCTTTGCTAAAAATGTCTTTGTCCTAATATAGCAATAGCATCAAACATATACAAAGGGGATGTGACTATATAGGGTCACACGGCGATTGGAGAAAGTAAGATTTTAAAGCAAAAAGTAAACAGCTAAAAATAAGTGAATGCTGAACATCTGTTTGGAGAGTAAACAAAGAATTGCAAAACTCAAACAATTCACAAGAGGGCCCAGCCCAGCAAGAAAACTGAACGCACATAAAATTCTGGCCCTTATGTTATGCACACACAAAACTGATCCATCAGTTCCCTACAGCAGCACCTGCTCCCCCACTGCTCATCTGCAGCCCTTCAGCTTCCCCCCCAAGTCTTTCCACATAAAATGAAACTGTTCTGAGATACACTTTGACTAATGTCATTTCTCATGCAAAGCAAAACTTGCCATCAAAACCCAGGCATTTTTAGAAGAGCTCTGCTCCCTCATCTTCACAAAGCACAGGGTTTGCTTTTACGACCTATAGTATCTGTGTGTGTTAAAATCCACAAATAACTTCTCTTCATCTTTCCAAGCTTCATCCAAACCGATAAATACTGAATTCCCAGAAAGACCAGCCTGCCAAGTGTCAGCTGCCTTTCTGGCACACGTGGCCTTGTGAAGGAGCACGGGGGAGATACAGCTGGTCCTTGCGTTTTCTCTCACCTCCTGCACCAAGACCAGCACCAGGAGGCATCTCCCCGCGTGCTGTGGGAGGTGGGCTGTGGACAGAGTACCATGGGCTGCCTCCACTCTTTTTCCTCCACTGCTGTCACTCTGAGAAGGGCTAATATCACCACATAATAATTTTGGCACTATTCAGCATGGTTTGCAGTAGAATAGCAACAGCGTAGTGCTACCAGTTATTGTCCATCACCAGATGGGCATTACCTGCAGGTGGGTGCTGCCCACTGGTGGCATAATTAAGCTCACAAGGGACAAGGCAGGAGCAGAGCAGCTCAGAAATGGTACAGACTACACAAATTAAGGCAGGGTGTCACAGCACAGCATCCCTGTCCAAAATACACACTTCCTGTCACTGAATCACAGAATGACGTGGGGCTGGGAAGGGACCTATGGAGATCATCTAGTCCAACCCCTCTGCCAGAGCAGGGTTGTCCCAGTTTGAAGCCTGGGAGAGAGGTTGATGTGGGGGAGGACAACATTTTCCAACACTAACTATGGTTCAGAACAGCTTTCACCGCCCAGGATTCACCACAAACCTGTGTTGGCTCCACCTGGTCCCAACTAAATCACAGAACCATAGAACTGTCTAGGTTGGAAAAGGTCTTTAAGATCAAGTCCAACCACCCATAAATGCCATGCTGCAGCTCTGCAACCTCAGCTGAAGATTATATTCAAGAGCAGAAGCTTTCCTTAGCACATGGACAGGGTCAGATTGGGCTGCACTGCTCATTACCTACAGCCTGACCATAAAGACAACCCACACAGCAAGTGCCTTCCAAGCTGCTGTTTCTTCCCAGGCACCTGCTAGATTTTTTTTGCCCACAGAATGGGGAGCAAGTTGGAAGGGAATGGGCAGACACAGCTCAGAAACATTTAAAACCTCTAAGCACAGAGCCAAGTCATGGTCTGATACAGCCGGGGCACTTCTCTGCCTTCCCAATCCAAACATTTCTCTTCTAAAACTGAAGTCCTGTCACAGAGCTCTGCACCTGCGGCAAAAAGGGAAAGATTACAGCCCAAATTCCTCCTAGTGTGACGTGTATTGGCAAATCAGAGTGAGCTTGGCTTTTGGGTTTCATCGCTAAACAAAAATGCCTGGCAGAACAGCCAGTGAACTTTTTACTCAGTTCTTTTCAGGGCACTCCCCTGTAGATGCAGTAAATAAAATCTCCTCACTGAGCAGACGATAGCACGTTGTCCCTGCTCAATATGTTATTGGCAGGGGAAGGGAGAGGCAGACACTCACCCTCCTCAAGAAGCAAAACAAAGATACAGTTTCTTGACTGGACAGATGGAGGGACAACCCAATATCTTATTATGCACTGCCATCTGGAAGACATTTAGCACAAACTGACCCCTGCCTTATATGCACCATTATTTTTCCCTGTCAAAGTGCACACCATCTGACACCCTTGACGGGGAAATACATGGAAGCTTAACAAAAGGAACTTATTAGTAAATAACTAAAAAAGTGGGTTTTCCCCCAATATATTAATTGTACTTTACAGACTGGAATAGCATCATGCCAACTGGTAACCCTGGTAATATTTCAGAAGTGTAGTGCAGAGTATAGCCAGAGAGCATCAACACACAGACATGACATGTGTGTGCACTAGAGGATTTTTTTGCAGTCATACTGAAAAGCAACAGTGTAGCACCTCTGCACAAAATGCTAAAGAAACCAGTAACTTTAATATGATCATCTTACCTATAAAGGCAAGAATCTGCTCCACATCACAGGTGAAGAGAAGATGAGGGATAAGGCAATGACACGAAACAAACGCCACTGAAATTCTTCCCTTGGTCCTGCTATGACTGATCCTCATTGTGAGCATAACCCCACGCATTTTAAGAGTAGTATTTTCATGTGTTATTAACACCATGTTTTTATCAATTTAGGTCTGCCCAAACACAAGAAGTCAGCAGTGCTTGTTACTGCTGGAAGAGAGTTGTGCCATGCCTGTTCCAGACAGGAGCTAAAGCAGGGGTCCAGCTGTGCTGATGTTAACCCCTTTTCTGCCCATCAGCTGCACCTGTGGAAACTCCTGCATTTCTCCTGCCAGGACACCAGGGACCACCCCTGGCAAGGCTCCCGGAGAAGCTGGCAAGCCCCAACAGCCTGGACAGGAAAGGCAGGTACAAGGAGAACAGGTAGGCTTTTAAGTCTACAGCCGAACAAGGATACAAAACAAAGGAGAAAGCAAAACAAACAATACTGACAGGAGTTAACTTGTGTGGCTTTTTAAAAAAATAAACAAAAAAAATTAAAACCAACAAACACAAGCAAACTACCTGCAGCCAGACTGACTCCAACTGACCACAGTGTTTCTCTCTCACTTTCCTCCCTTTCAGGAGCTGAAAAACTACCTACTTCCAGGCTAAATACTCCTGGTTTGCAACTTTTTAGCACTGAACCCTTGCAAAAAAACCCTTGCACTTTCACCAAGGTCAGGATATGGAAACAAGAGCCAGATCCTGCAGCTGCTGCAGGGTCTGGGTGCCCTCACCCCTACTGGGCTCAGCACCAGCACTCCCAGTCTGCGCAACTGGGATGAAGCAAGGAACCCCAAGACTAACATTTGCACATTAACTGTAAAAATATTTTAAAGGCAGAAGTTATGCAGTAGATCAGAAGAAAAGGTATATTATAATTAACTCGAAATTCCAGATGCAGATGAGAATCTGAACAGCATGAATTCATCAGGTTTACAAGAAGTAGTAAATTAAAACACTCTTCCCAAATGTTTCCTAAGGTGACATTTAATCACAGACAGCTCACGTGCCTTTTTCCCTACAAACAGCAAACTATCACCCCAAGGGCAACAGAATCTTCTGTTTCAGCCTGTAGGCCAGAGACCATATAAAAATCTTCCTGGTGCTTTTGGTGTGAGTCTTTTTTTCATCCCTCCACACTCAGAAAGTAGCTCATGGCTCCACCTCAATTCCTGCTCCCTTTTCTAATCTTGTTCCTATGCCCAACAATCCACGAGCAAGAAAAAACAGGATTCCCCAAAACCCATCAGTAACTCAATTACATTTGTTAAAAACCAAAAAACACAACACTTGGAGCAAAAACTTACAAGAACGGGAAGAAATCCGCATCAGTAGCTTCCCACTGCAAGCTTCTCTACATCATCTTACCCCGATTGTAGGAAAAAGTTGGTTTCTCACAGACTCACTCAGCCAGCATTAGCCACTAACCAGCTTGGGGACCGATACAAAACCAGTATGGGCTAAAAAACAAAGTCACCCAGTATTTAAGGTGGATCGAGCAAACCACACGAGCTCCCTTCTGCCTTTGATTCCGCATTATTGCGACTTTAGCTAAGCAATTTAATGCTAGCTTAAATATATTGTGTGTGTTTACACTCTGAATTCACAGTGACAGAAGGGTGAACACACCCTACAAGTCTGTCTCTGCTGTTGCCAGTTAAGACAAGCTCATACACCCAGAGACCTTGACAACCCAACTGCCACCAGCGCAAATAAAGCAACAGTTTCCTCTCTCTGTGCAAGTAAAAGCAGACAAAAAGCCCAGTGTCCAACAGAGATGAGATAGCTGAATGCTTTATGATCAGCATTAGAATGATAAGGAACTTATCAAAATTAAAGAAAATGCCAAAAGGACCTTGAACTAATAAAAAATATATGTATATATATATAAAAGCACCTAAAAAACTTAAGGAATATATTGCACCTTTGCATCGTCTGACCCTCCTGTGGGCCAAAGTGATTCAATCTAAGGGAAAGATAAATGGTGTCTTCCTTTGAAGGTTTTGGTAGAGGGAAATTTAAATGCTGATAGAGATTTCCACTTGATGGTTGGACTAGATGATCTGAAAGGTCCCTTCCAACCAAGGCAATTCCATGAGAGGTGCTCCACTGACTACAGACAGGCTCAGCAAAGCCATCAGCGATGGGCCATCCCAGACATATATCCATCCAAGGAGAGTGACAGCAATTTCTCAGCTAGAACTGACCTCCTTGGTCTCCCACCCGCCTGCACCAGTAAGGAGTTGGGAGCTTCCCACTGGGAATGGCTCTTGCATGGGGACACGGTACCTTGCCACAGTCAGCTCAGCAGCATCCACGGGGTCAGCATTTCCAGATGTCGCAGAAACAGCCAAGGGTTGCTCAGAAGGACAGAGGGGAGAAGCCAACTGTATGTCATCACCTGGCCCAGGAGGGCTGTGGAGAGAAAAGACACGGAAAAAAGGCAGCTTTAGAGGTTTGAATTATTGCAGGATTGCTGTCACTTGGCTGTCTGAAGCCCCCGCTGCTCAGCACGCGTACGCTAACTCCTGTGGTCAGGAATGCAGGGAAAGTTGGGTGTTTTCAATATAAATTGCTTTTGTGCACAGCTTTACTGTTCCCACCAGCCTGAAGTCGCTGGATTTTCGTCTGCGTTACAACAGCAGGAGCAATGAGACAGTATGGTCCAACCGCAAACAAACCCCTTTTTGATTCTGATTTAAAAAAGCAAATGAAAAAATGAGCTACTGCTTGAACAGGAGAAAGGGCAGGACTTCCTCACTCAGAAACCACATAACACACAGGGAGCCTGAGCCTGGCCTTCACCTGCCACAGAGCAGAGTGTGGGACAAAAGTGTCACCGGTGTCACAGGGAGCACAGGCAGGGGACACCCAGCCTTGTCCCATACCTGGGGAAAGCAGGGAACAACCAAGTACCCACACCACATGGCTGAAGGAAAACAATTTGGAAACATACCCTTGAACCAACAGGGGAAGGAGCCCTGCTGAGGAAAGGGTTTGTTTGTTTCTAACAGACACCCCCTGAAAACAATGTTTTTGTTGCCTACTTCAACCTGACGTTCCCACATGGCCATCCAGATGGCCCTGGAGGTGTCAGTTTTCTCTAAAACTCACCAAAATCCTCAGTTTTTTGTAAAACATCAAATGTGACCTTTAACTGGCGTTCCAATTTCACGTCTGTGGGTTCACCCAACTGGCTCGGGTTCCAGGCACCACTTTCCTGACCACCCCTCAGTCCCTGTTTCCAACACCACCACGTGAACACAGCCCTGCAGCAGTGGATGGTGTCACACAGATGGATTTGAGCAGAAGTGTATAAACTTCTAACTGTCACTCAGCATTTGGACTTGCAGCTTAAAAACAAAAATCCCTGAATCGTGGAACTCAGTTTTAATAGGGGAGATTACTGCCTTACCTGGCCCCAAACCCGGTGGGTGAGTGTCATTCCCTAATGTAGTTTAATTTGGGTTCAAAGAAGGTAACAAGGAGTTAAACTGCACTATAATCATGTCAGCGTTGTTCCAGTAAGGACTGAAGGCCACCATCTGAATACACTCACATTTCACAACTTTTATCTAAAGAATTCTGCGAAGTAACATGTTCATGTGGAAAAATTATTTGTCAAGCTTGTTTTCTGATTTATTTTTAATTAATTACACCTGTGATCCTTCGTAAGCCAGCGTTTCTGCTTCTTGTTTCCAATGGTTTCACAGCATCATTCTGCACTCAGTCCAGTCTGTTTGCCCATGGCATCCCTGCCAAGCCAAGGGGCATCCTCCCCCCATTACACCAACACTAACAAGAGCAGGGTTGAGCCACTCCACTAAGTGCAGTTCACAGATGATGTCCTGGAACATTCGACTATTTTTTAAATTTACAGCAGTATTTTTATCTAATTACAATATGAAGCAACTTACTGTCCACCTCTTCTCTGATATAACCACACCTGAGGGCTCAGCCTGTCATAGAAAGCTCTGAGCCAAGATGTTTATTAAAGTCCTGTGGGTTATTAGTGTAAAAGGACTGATTGTCATTCATTGCCAAGTTATAGCACAAACTGGGATGCTCCCTCTGCTTTGCCTTAAAATGAGAGTTTAGGAAGTAGAAGCTGTAATGTCCTGTTGCCAAGGTCTTTCTGATACACCTAAGGAGTGAAACACAGATGGGCAAGTCTTCTTCTGGCTACTGAGAGAACACCAAGGGTCCTTCCTGAGAACACATAGAAAGTCCAGCACAAGCCAAAAGTGCTCTAGAAGCTGTTGTACTGGTGTGCCCCAACCTGGTGAGAAGGGCAGCGTTTGCCTGTGGCCGCTCACATCTCCCAGAGAGCCATTTTCATCCAGGCTCCAGAGAAGGTAACTTGAAACTGGGGCTCAGGGAGGTGATGGCGAAGCTGCTCCTTGCCAAGCCACCCAGCTCTGAGTGCCACAAACAATGAAGCCATCCAAAAGCTGCTCAGACTCGTTTCACAACTGACATTCCTGGGCATCACAGCCGCCTTCGCCTCACAGGCGCCCGCCACCAGGTCCCTGCTCCTCTCCATCAACCAGCCTCTCAGGCCAGTTTGTGTCAAGAATCGAGCTCTGTAAAAAAGGCCACGAGAGTTTTTCATTCCACTGATCAAGTCCTGGGTGAAGTCTGGGAGAGGATCTACTTAAAATGACTTCCAAATTCTACTTGTGACAAGCATGACTGAAATACTTTTCAAAGGAAAATACCTTGGAGTTTAACAAGCAGTTGGTGACTAACAGCTGCAGCCAGTGCACTAAATTCAGCCCAAAGACCCAGGGCTTCACTCTGCTATTAGTGTGGCACAAGTGAAAGACATTGCCCATCAAGTGTCCTCAGGTTCTTGAGTTCCCGAATTTCACTTTTAAGGCCTCTTAAAAGGGATTTTCCAAGTCACTGTTAGAAGGCGGGTAGGCAAATAGCCAGTTTCAGACACACTTGTCTTTAAATATCAATGAATGAATGGGAAGTAACTGCATAAACTTATGTAATTCCTTCTGTTTAAGCATAGGAGGTCTGACCACTGTCTGTGAAAAAGTATTTAAAACATAAAAAAGCAGAGCTTTACACAGGGGGACAGGGCAGGGTCGGCTCCTTGGCACCAGAGAGGACAAGGTGCTCTCTGGGTACCCTGGTGGCCCCATTTGTTGCTCCCCTACCAACACCAGTGAGATGCAAACCTTAAGCCCCCAATTTCATCCTAAAGTTTTAAAACATTTTGACGCTGGTGCTGGAGACAGAAGGCAGCTACGGGTCTTGGCGTTTTCCTCCCTGTCCATGTTTTTCCAATCAGGAGCTCTGGATGTGGCTCCCTTTGAACAGCTCCAAGTTTACTCCAAGGGGAAACCAATAAGCAGTTCAAGCCCTGCTATCTCCTAGTCCCAAACATTCGGTTGCTTTTAATGAGATAACGGTAAGATTTATAGATCCTGCTCTTACTCCAGAAATCTCTGGAAAATGGCACCAACAACTGATCAGGACTGAGCTCTCAGTGCTCCCATCAACCACTATTTTATTTTCTTCAAGAAACAAGATGTTGCTCACTGGGTACAGCAAGGCTGGTGGCCAAAATCCTCTCAATTTTACACTCGGCTTTGTAACAACTTAGGTCAAAGAGTCCATTTTTTGAGCCTCGGTCTACACATGCATAAGAAAAAACATTAATCACAGAAAAATATTGAGAGGATTTTCTATTTCTGGTAAGTTCTTACACTGCAATTCTTCATAAGAGAAAGAGATCCAGCAGCACCTACATCAGTTCTGATTCATTCTTTCAAACACTTTGTACCTCGCAAAATTTCATCCCTTTTATTAAGGAATTCCTTCATAATACTCATTTTTGCCTTCTCATACTTTATTCTGTAGCTTATCTCATACATTAACCTGCTATAGTAACTTTACGCGTCTTTGGTATTTCTGTTCTTTAAAAGTATTTTCGTGATTATTGAGAGTCCTGTCAATATAATTCAGCAGAGCTAAGAAGTTATTTCTCAGATTAAAAATCAGCATTACTGGTATCTGAAACTAAAACTAATCTTGCTCAGCACTGCTGCATAAACTACCTGCACAGGATTAACACCAAACAAACCCCTCTTTTTCTCCCCTCCCTGTACTATTTCTTGTGAGGTAATTTAAAGATCAATTTAAATATTAATAGAATTTTAAGAAACATATGGGATGCTAAGATGGAAATGGAAATTTATTTCCCAATGAACTAAGGGGACATCCACACAACCCAACAATGTCCCCACAGGGCAAGTCCATACACCAGCAGTAGCTTTAAAAACTCAGACACTGCAACAACTGGGGCTCACTGGTTACTATGGATAGATATGAGCAATGCTTTCCTTTTACCAGTTAAACACACACCCATAGTCAAAGGTTCAAGTTTTGGGAAATATGCTGCCTTTTGTAAACCCGACAAAGACTTATCCTTTTAAATAGGTGATTTTGGAAAAATCTCTCAAATTCCCTCTGCACTCTGAAGGAGAAACTATGCCTGAAGTGCCTCACATCAGCACTTTGTATTTGCGCTGTGGGACCTCCTGCCCACCTCTGCCAGGCTGAGTCCTGCTGGGCTGGGCGCTGAACAAACACAGAGATAAAGGTATCCAAGAGATGAAGTGGCATGTGTTAATTAAACAAATAAAATCACTGTCATACAGGCGACATGTGAGTTTGATGTACACTAATGTGAATGGCAGCATTTCTACACTCAGGGAAAGAAAGATATTCCCACCAAGATGCCAGAACTGGGTCTGGCATCTGGGTGACCGTGCCCAGGGAGAGCCAGCCCAGCCCATGGTGACTTGGGCACCACCTCTGTCCCCAAGGAAAGGAACTGCCATCATCCTGGCTGAGCAGCAGGAGCCAGCTCCATCTCCCAAAGGCTGTGGGCTGCCCACGATCCATATGGGGACATGCCACCACCCAGCTCTGGACACAAGGCTGTGCTTCCAGCAACAAGGGAGTCCCTTCTCTCACTGCAAGTTTCCCTACTGAGAATGGAAAGAAAGGAAAAGTAACAAAGTAACTACTAGGAAAGGAAAACAAACACGGAAACTGCATTCTGGAGAAATGAAAGTAGGTTTTCAAAGACTTCCTGAAGGCAACACCCCACCTATGAAAAGCAAGCTGCCCAGCAGCAGCAATCCCAGCAGGTAACTCCCAGTGCCCCCACAGAGTGGGACAATAACACTGTCCCCGTCCCCCAACCCACACACATGAGGACTCAGAGCTGTTCTCAGAAACTATACTTTTCTGGCAGTGCTGGTGGAAATCCTGACAAGACAGAAGTTCTCTTGGCAGGGACAGTATTTAGTCACACGTTACCTGAGGGCCTGGACTTCCTCTCTCGCCCAACCCTTCTTGCTTAGAAGTACCTTAATTTTTCTAACACGTGGATGCAGATTGGTCATTGGTGCAATGAGTCACAGCCATAAAACAGAAAAATACAATTTTTTTTTTTTTTCCCCCCGAGTATCCTACATTACTGTGGTCACACCAAAACCTAAAAGCTACGGTGAGTTATTGCATTAAACAAATATAATTATTTTAGATTAAAAGACTTAAGGGGACTGAAACACGCGTTACAGCATTACTTCCTTCGCAAGCTGTAAGAGGGACAAGAGGAAGCCACATAAAAGTGTGAGAAGTATAAATCACGCCCGCTCGGGATGAATAAGCAGATTTGCTGTAATAACTGTCAACCATTATAAAAAGCCCGTAGCGTCACCACCGCGCAGATTTTGGAGCCTCCCAAGGGCTCTCAGTCACGTCCTGATGTCACTGTTACAGAATTTCAAAGTTTAGTAAACCTGAACCAGAAGTTTCCCGGTGTGATCACACACACACACACACAAACACACACACACCACCCCCAAAAATCTCTGCACCCGAGCACAAACCCCAACCACAAGCCATGGCAGGAGCCACAAAACCATCCCAGGAGCCACAAAACCCATCCCAGCTCTTTCTTGGGGGGGAGGGGGGGGGATAAGGAGAGTTAATCCTCTCCCGGAGCCGGAGGCAGCGCCGTGTGGGCAGGAGGGCGTTTTACTCGGCAAAAAGTGTTACTTTTTCACAAAAAAGAAATCTTTTGTTTGTTTGTTTGTTTTTGTTTGGTTGGTTTTTGTTTGTTTGTTTTTGGTTTTTTTTGTTTTATTTTATTCCTACTCTAATCCTTGTGTTTAATTAAGGAGGGGCACAAAGAGCTGTGAAGACAGGCTGAAAGAGTTGGGGGGGTTCAGCCCGGAGAAGAGAAGCTTCCAGGGAGAACTTAGAGCCTTTTACAACACCTAAAAGAAAAAAAAAAAGAGGGGAAAAAAAAAATTTAAAAAGCGCAATAATCTTTCTGAGAGAGAGAAAACCAGCGGTGAACAACACCAAACTCTTAATTTCTGATAACAAAAGCACCGCGCGGCTGCAATCTGTATTTCCTTGGCGAATTTCAACCCCACCACATCCCCCCCCTCCACTTCGCAAGTGTCTACTTACCAAGGCCAGGAAATAATCACCAGCTTCCCTCTTCTCACTCATCCTGGCTTCCAACACAACAGCCCGCATCAGGTTTTTTTTTTAGTTTAAAACCCAATTCTCATCCGTTTCCACCATCCCCGGGATGGGTGGATGCCGGGGGAGAGGGGGGGGAGTTTCGGGGAAAAAAAACAGCCAAGCCCGGCCCCGGGAGAAGGGAGAGAAGGGCTGGAGCGTACAAAAGGAGTAGGAGCTTTTTGGAGCTTGCTTTCTCGGA